>NW_027466166.1:810000-847500 GCF_046127955.1 Nelusetta ayraudi
TGCCGTTTTTCCGTCCCTCTTGGATACCTCTTCCAACCGTCTTTGGAAATACCAACATGCTACAATGTAGTAGGAGTATTTGCAGGTCTACGTCATATGTGGTTTGATGTCTTCAGAGATTTATTAGTAGTTATAGACTGGACATCCATGTGTGCTGATACGGTACTGTTGTATTCTTTATTTAATTCTCTAATTATTACATGTTTTTAGCGACTTATCAACTATAAATTCCACCAATGCTGGCATTGACCGTCTGACACAAGTCGTGTAGTTTCCCCCAAAGCTGAACTGGTCACAGTTTAAGAGTGAGTCTGTCTGTCCATTTTCTATCAATGCTTCTCCTGCACTCAGGGTCGCAGAGAGCAGGAACCCAGACCAGCTGTCTCGCGGGGGGGGGTGAGGGTGGAGTCACACCCTGGACAGGTCACCGGTTCACCGCAGGGTCACATAGAGGGACACACAACAACCCATGCTATGCCCACGGCTGCGGACAGTTTTACAGTCGGCCCGATGTTCACGTCTTTGGACTGTGGTAGGATGTTGGAGGAACATCCAAACTCCACATCAAAGAGGGAGTCCAACCCTTGCCCTTGTTGTTGCTGTGGGGCCACAGAATTGACCACGGTGCCACCATCTTGCCCTCAGTTTGGCAGGGAACTCTTTAACATGGAATCCAAATGAAAGTAAAAGAAATGAAGGATATTTTCACTGCTGCTGCTGCCTACGACTGCATCCATCGTAGCAGCGCATCGGGGGTGGTCACACTGAAAATAAGCAGGAAGCATGTTTGAAAAGATGCCGTCGGCCGCCTGCGGCCCGGGCGCCGCCTGCCGCGTCTCACCGGCGGTGTGTTCGGCACAACAGCACAACAGCGCGGGAAGAAAACAGCAAATCAATTTTTCTTTTCTTCCTTTTGCGCCGCCGTCTCAGTCTGTTTGCCAAACGCCAGCGCTTCTCTCGCGTCCCCCGCCGCTCGTCAGTCCACGCCCATGTGTGGACTGACGCAGCTGCCTTTTTCATTTACGTTTGCCGCCTCATCTGCCGTTATCTCTCTCTTAGTCATGTGCCGGTGAACACGCGTGGCGGCGGAGCGAGATCTGCCGTCTTCCTATTCAGCAGAGGCGCAGAGGGAAGGATGTGGATAAGGGTTGGGGAGACAGCGCCTTATTTTTTTTTTTTTTTTTTCATTTTTTGTGTGCGGAGGCAGGCGATGACACTCTAATGAACCTTGACCGCAGCTGCTCACCCACTCATTCATATGTGTGCGCCAGGACCCACACAATTTATGCCGCTCTCCTTATTGCTCCACTTTTTTCCCGATTTCCCCGACAATACCGCCACTCGTGGTTTTTCCATGTGTGGGTGCCTACACACACACACACACACACACACAAACACACACACACAACCTCATGATCACTCGGTTTCTCCAGATGTCTTATCTTCATCATTGTTGTGGGCAGAAGTGAGTCACAGCCATCGACACCAACCACTTAGCCCAGGCGGGCGCGGGGCCCTGATGAGGACGGCCGAAGTTGATGCGTCCACTCGAGGAAAATCGCAGCTTCAAGGTGCAAAACGTGAATTGATTGAGCAATCAAGCAACCCTCCCGCCGATCACACTTCCGTGCAATTGAGCATCCTTGCAATATAAATGTATATATTTTTGAAAAATGGCCATATTTATGTTAATGCGTGAGTTCTGACTCGCGGCACTGACTGCTCTCAAGACTTGTTGCTGGACATTCTTCACTACAAGAGAAAACTTTGGCTTCTGCCCGGCATTCCTCCTTCAGTGCCGGCAGCTCTTTGTACCCGGTGTGTTGGTGAGGGTCCCGTCACCCAGGCCGGCCAGTTTATTTTGGATTTACGCGCTGCCCGAGGGCCGACATATTGTTGTCTTAGGCCACATTATCAACACCTGCTATTCTAGTTCCCGTGGGTCTGAGTGACCGACGGCCTCGACTATCAATCCACCCAGCCTGCCACACGGCGCTGCTTTGAAGGGGCGAGTCCCTGACAAGATGTCCCTGAGAGAGAAAAGGTGGGGAGGTGAGACGGAGCTCGGGTTACTCCTCCAAACCTTGTCCCCTGGCTGGTAATGGCCGGTCCCCTCTGCGCACTGCATTATGCATCAGCATTAAGGCAAATGGAATGAAGCGGAATCCAATTACGGAAGAACAAACAGGTGGGCTCAGAGCAGCTTAGGCGCTGTATTGTTTCAATCACGGCATGAGCCCAAGCAACTGTAATGTTATCTGAAAAACACCTTCCCGTCGCCTTCGGGACGAAGGAGTCGGGAGGCAACGTTCCAGACACGGGGACATGAAACCGTGTGTCTGAAATGATAGAAGGCTTTAGGGGGTGAAGTTAACGCGGGCTAAATATGGCAGGCAGGAGCATGAGGTGGTGTTCACAAAGTGTGCAACAACGACAACAACAGCAAAGCGAAGTTCAGCGAAATACATTAAATGCGCTTTTTTAAATAACAACCCGCTTGGAAACTTAAATAAAAGATAAAACATCTCTGAAACAACCACTAACTCTGTGTTTTATTTGCTCAAAACAAGATAAATAACAGAAATGGCGTTTTTCTTAAAGGGGGGAAGGGTTAACGCAGAGTGCTGTGTGATCTTGTGCCTCGCGCTCAGCGTCTCACGCAAGCAAATTACGTTTGTGGCCGAAAACAATTTCCAAGAAGCCAACAGTCTGAATTTACATCAAAAAAGAGAATCAATACAAAAAAGTTGCCCATTTTATTATTTTATCAACTTTTCTGAACTTATGTGCCAACCCCTAGTCGTGTCCACACCTAGCTAATGAGGCACCCTGTGGTCGGATTAAATTTTCTCTTTGCCGTGTGGAAAAATCGCTGCCGACTTTCATTTTTTTAGGTTCGTCCTTCGGATCTTTTTTCTTCTTTTTTTTTAACATTGGATTTGTAAGAAAGAGATGAAAACTATTTTGAAGTCACAGAGCAAAAAAAAAAAAACGAAACCAAAAAAATACGAGGCTGCAGCCAGATTTGTGTGAGCACAAGAGAGGTGGAATAATTACACAACCCCTTTACATAGGTAAAATCCACTGCTGCTGAATAATCTCTCCAGTGTCGACAATAAGCTGCGAGTGATGAAACACTGTGGGCAGAGACGACCGAACACTGCGAAACGCCCTTCAGAAAAAGTCCTTCGTCTTGTTCAACCAGTCCAGGCGGGAATAAGAAAAGGGTGGAAAACACACGGTGGATAAAAAAAAAAAGAAGAAAAAAAAAAAGGCTAATTGTAACTATAACACAGACACACCAGCACTTAGGCTGTGTGTGCGCTTGTGTGCTGCCTACACAACATGAAAAGAGATGGAAGGGACGATCCAGCTAAGAGGCCCATTAGCCAGATGCTAACACAGCGAATGTAAGAGGAGAGCCGAGAGTGGCGCTGGGATAGAAGGACTTGGATGCTGGCTGCCAAGGAAACATTACCCCCTCTCCGCTCCCCCCCCCAACCCCCACCCCCTCTCTTGACACACACACACACACACACTTTCCTCGCATCCCCACATCCTTTAACCTCAGCCAAAAGCCATCTCAAGTCATTCCTCAAGCTGCTGGAGGCAAATCCCTGGCAAGCATTGCTATTGTAAAAAAAAAAGGAAGAAAAAAAAGTGTGATGCTGTGCAATTAGCCAACTTCACAACACGCTCACTCAGTCACTCACTCCAGAAAACCCCAGAAAATCCCCAAAATAAAAAAAAAAGCGCATGAACTAAGGACTAAAGAAAAGTTGCACCATTCAGCTCAGTCTCATCTTCACAGCTAACGGACGATAAACACGGTGATCTGCTAATCCCAGCGTAGCCACGGGCTCGTGATTCATTGTGTGTGATAACATTTCACGACGGCATTATTTTCACGACTGTGCGTGTGATCCATGGAATCACAATGTTATTGTAATGGCCCAAGTTTCCGCCCACCGAGGGAAAAGGATAAAGACGCTGCGAGGGCGGGCGCGTTCGCGTAAAGTTTCGAATCGCGACGTACAGGCAACGTGACGACGAGCACGTCAAGGAACGATTACCAATTAAAAATAATGACCAGTCTTCCTGGCCAAGGAGGAAATGTCCTTGTCTCCGCTGAGCTGCAGTCAGTTAGTTCTTCTCCTGAAGGTGGCGTTAAGAGAGAAGGCTTCAGCAGCAGCTGCAGCAGCCTGGCCCACTTTCACTTCAGCCTCATGGCTTCTTCCTTTTTTGTCACAGAGTGATTACTATTTAGCTGCCGGTCAAGCTCAAATAGCTTGATTAGATACTCTTTTTTCCCCCTCTTGCCCTGCTTTGCTCTGGGCTGTCAACAAGTGTGCCGTGACTTTGCTCGTATCCTATTATTAGCTGAGCGTGGCCACTGGGCTGGCACACTGATGGGCTGCTTTTTGGTTTATTTTTGAAAGAAGGGCTCCTCAAAGTCCAATGATCTTCTCAGTGAGGGAACCTCTGACGTTTTAAACCGAGGTTAGCCGATCTTCCCGGCACTTCTCTGTGTGTTCAGTGAGTGAGTGAGTATGGTGAAAGAGCTGCAGTGGAGTTGTTCTAGCAAGACAAGCCACTTTATGCAGTGAAATTTTCAATTGGTTGTTAACACGTATGCATTCGGGCACGTGGATGTAGTGATGATGATCTGACGTTGATCTCTTGGGTTGACAGAGAATGGTCCGAAAAAGAGAAATCGTCCAGTGAGCGTCGGTTGTGTGGAGGAATCAGATGTCAGGGGTCAGAGGTCAGACTCATTGAAGACCATAGAAAGGCAGCACTTAGTCAAACAACCAGTGGTTACAACCAAGAATAGCGCGCGCACACACACACACACACAGAACCTCAAAGCAGCTTTATGAGGTACCCTTTACTACTAGGAGTACTTGTTATTATACTATATTATTAAACAGTTTAATTTCTTTCCTGATGCTTATGGAACTTGATGAGCAGTTCTAGCAGTTAGAACCAGCGCAGCTGTAACGGGCCCTGGCGAACAATGTCCTGACGTCCATCTGGAAGGCCGACAGGTGCCGGATCCAACGGCGGGATGCTTTGTTATTTTTCCACTCGGGATTGTCCGGGAGATGAGATTAGGGGAGACAAGAATGAATGTTGTAACGAGCGAAAGGCGGAGCCGCGGAGGAATGTCCGTCCATCCATCAGGACCGCAGTAGCTCGCGCCAGGCATCTGCGTGGCTTCGTCTGCGCACCTATTGCGGAGCTTCCGCTCACATTAGCCCCCGTGTTGTCGGATCGTGTGTGAGCGCCGATGACAGGCTTGATTTTTCATGCGGATGAATGGAAAAAGGGGGTGGGGGTGGGGGCAGGGGGGGCTGAGTTATGGCGTCCATATGCAGCTCCCATCTCTGCAGCGCAAATGGAACAGCGCGGCCACTTTATCATTATTAGCGGGACCTCCCATGGCTCGAACAAAATGGAGACTGCACACTCTGTGCCGTGCTTCTATTTCATTTTGTCCATTAATGCTATTTTCCTAATGCTGCTGCTGCTGCTGCAGAGGCTGCAGCCTTTTTCCACGGCCCCTTTCTCTCTTTTAGGGAGCAGCTTTCTGGGCACACTGACATGAAAGGATTTATCAATAACAACAAGGCGGCTGCCATGTGTATTTAAGGAGTATTTTTTTGCCCACCACCCCACACAGCTTTGTTTGCATGCAGGTGTCCAGAGCAGATAAATAAAGACATCCAGCGCATTTAGAAAAAGTCATAGAATTTTTTTTTTTTGCATTTTTATACTGGCCAAAGGAACAAACAAAGGTATTGGGAATTATTAGAATCTTTTGGTGTTTCATTTAAAAATAATGATACTGGTCTCATGAGGTATCAGTGTGGTATCTTTTTGTTCTCACTGTGTAAACCCACCACTGTTTCTGTATTACGACTTGGGAAGTGGAACTGCTGATACTTGCTTCTCTGAGAGGCAGCGCAGTTCTTTGCACTTACAGTAAGTCAGAAGTGTGAGTGGCACAAGAGTGACACCTGCCAACAATTTTTCACTGCATGATTCACCAAGCGGCTTCCTATTTGCCACACATTGCACACACTGAGGGGAAAAAAAAAAAAACACGCAGCACAACTGGGCTTGCTCATCTCACCGCTGATATTGGATTTCTGCCCTTTTCTCAGATTAAAATCACTCAAATACGAGATTGCGGATGGGATCCATATTAGAAAAACGTGCTGGCGTCGGCATTCCGTGAGATGAGTTTCACTTAAGCCGTGACCTCACACCCGGGAAGTGCTTTGTCTGGCTGTGTTACAGTCTCCGGAGTCACGAATCGCTGGCTGCGAGGACGCCGTCTTCCCCACCAAATGCTCTGTGCGACACTTGCAAATCTTTTCCACGCAGCTGAAACATTTCTCTATCATCCATTACTGCCTGCTGGTGACCAACCACGGCTGGTTTGAGGAGCAGGCCTCTCACCGATCCCCCGCCTTGTTTTGAATTACTCATTTCAGACGGGGAAGAAGAGTCTGCCACTGAGATAAATGAAGAATTACGACCTCCTCCTAAATAAATTCCCTGCGTCCTGCAGATGTTGATGAAGTTGTTTCCGCTGTCGACGGCGGACGGCGGCGGAACGGCGTCTCCTCTTTCTAATTTTATCAGCGATGCTGCAAATCAACTCTCGACCCGCGTCGAGCTGGTCAGGCGAAAACGTCATTAACAGGCTTTTTTTTCCCCTTCCCTGGCAGAGATGCGATGTGAGAGCTTCATTTTCATCTGCAAACAAGAGAAGTTAATCATTCGCCGGGCCGAGGGTGGATCCTTCAAGCCCGGCTCCCCCTTAGGTCATTTGGTTGCTGGAAGCAATGAGAGTTGGAGAGGAAATGATTAAAAACTTGCCGTGTCAGTAAGACACATCAATATTATCTCCGCGTTTCAGTTCTCTTAAGGCAGTAAAACACTTGTTCTGATTGAAACCTCCTTAATTAGCAAAGCAACTTGGCAGCGGTGCTAATGACACCCAACTGAGCTGTGCTTTTTCCACACCATTTCCGTGACTGCTGAGCTGCTCCTGAACCCATCTAGAGTGCTCACCTGCTCTCGTGGAAGATGACCTCTGCCTCAGGGCACATTGAGATTCCGGCTCGCTGCAGGTGCACAGCAGCCAGCGTTGCCAGGTAATGAAGCACAGGATGCTCTTCTCTTATCTCGGCTGCGCTGGGCAGCCACGGAGCTCGCAGGCAAATGGGCTACAAGGGCAAAGTCTGGCCACCGACATCAAGCTGATGCCATCACAGCAGCTCAAGTGTCAGGCACTAAAGCCCAAACTACTTTCATATTTGCAGGCACAACGTGCCTCTTTTCAGAAATCAGACTCCTCTAAAATAAATATTCATATTTTGCCCCGGGTATTGAAATATTTGCATGCAGAGTAGAAGAAGTGAGAAACGGCTAATGATTCTTGTGAGGATACGGAGTTGAGTGACAGTAACAAGTGGCAGCGCTATGGACTGGACGAGTCTATAAAAGTAATTAGGCTGAGAAATTTACATTGGATGCGTAAAAGAGACACTCTGAGAAAGTGTGTTAACCATGACTTTCTGAGATCTTCTAATAATGACGAAGCCTCAAAGTTCCTCCTGGGTGAAGCTGAATAACTTGCCACACCTAATCAATTCAACTTCGACGACTTTGAAAGTGGTTGGGCCAATCACGTTAAAGTGGACCACTCAGATTCTTTTCTGTGCAACATTAGCCATGCATCACAGTCCTGCTGTGCACTGTGGTGGTTAGCTAAACTCTTGCTAACACGTGAACCTGGTGTCTTGGATGTCGAGGTACGATGAAGCTGCAGCAGTTTCGTTAACCCCTTTCGTGGCAGACATTGTTTTTAACCTTGCAGCAGCTTCTTCTTTTTCTGTTTTATTTTTTTTTTTGGTTTGCTTTGTTTTGCTATGTTTAGACAAGATGCTTCTCACCCTCATACCATCCACCTCCTTTTCAAAGAAAGTGCATTGTTATGGAACACACTCATTTTGTCTTGCGGCTGTTGGCAAGATGGGAGCGAAGAGTAGAGATAAAATCTCTTGCTGCTGTACAAGGTTACATACTAAAGGTTAAATATCTGAGGAACTGGAGTGAACTCTCACAACTTCCTCCAACTCTGCAGCCTGTTTCTGTATTTTTCGTGTAAAAATGTAACATTGCGGCTGTGAGCTTGAGAAGGATGCTGGTCCATCTGACGTAACCCAACGCAAGCAGCAACAGTTTTCCGTGTGCCTACTTCTTGGAGAAGCACAGCATGTGTTGATGACTGATAGAAACAAATGCCGGGGATGAATCAAGAGCGCTAGCGGGAGCCGCGCTCTTGATTTCCCTCCATCAGCGAAACTTTCTGTCCGGGCAAATCAATCGCTCCGATCCGATCGGTGGCCATCTCTCGCCGTGCATCTCATGGACATTCAAGCAGGGCACAATGGAAGCAGGAAATCACATGTCAGACAACTTCATGGTGGATGACTTTAATATCCGCCGCAGTAGCCAGAGAGGCTGTCCGCTGGAATCATTCAATAGCCAATGAAGCCGCGGGCCACTAAACCAATATGGCGCGCTGTTGCAGAATGGATGTGTTTCATGTCGGTCGCAGTGTAATTTAATCCAGCCCTTAGGACAAGCATCTCTCAACAGAAATGGGAAAAAAAAATCTTAGTAATAGAGACAGGAGGGAGGGAGATGATGTGTGTAACCCTTTGCTAACCCCGGTCCTGGCTTCCCAGCTTGGGAGACTTCTGTTCGTCAGCCTTCTTAAAATACAGCCCACCAGAGGCTTCCTCAGGTGCACCTTGCTCTGCTAATAAAGTGTATATATTTTAAGGTTGGGCATGTTGTGCGTTCAGAGATGCTATTCTCGGTTGTAACCCGTGGTTATTTGAGTTCCCGTTGCCTTTCTGTGGTCTCCAACCAGTCTGCCCATTCTGACCTTTGACCCCTGGCATCAACGAGGCATTTTCCTCCAAAGAAATGAATGATGCTCACTGGATGTTTTGCCTTCCTGGGAGCCTTCACTGTGAACCTTTGAGGGTTGGTGATGTGGATATTTCAGAAGATCAGCAGCAGTTTGTGAGACAACCACGTTCACAATGTTCAAAGTCACCTCAATGCCCTTTTTTTCTGATGCTGCTTTGGAATTCAGCAAGTCATCTTCACCACGTCTACACGCCTGAATGCATTGAGTTGATGCTGGTTGATTAGTTGTTTGCGTTAACAAGCAATTGTACATTGTACCTAATAAAGTGAGTGTCTGTTGATGCAAAGGAAAATGTGGCAAAACTTTGGCCAAAAACCTGTTTGTGAAAGGAACATTTTGAAGAATGAAGGTTGTTCAGGAAGCAACGGACAACCCCAAACTCCAGTGCACAGGGAGGACAGAGGACTACAGAGCATTAAAATGTAAATGACACGGTCACGACTTGTTAGATAAACTGTCTTGTAAAGAAAATGGTGCCAACGTAAAGGCAAAGAGTACAGCGCTCAAGGGGAAGGAGAAAATACAAAGACACAAGTCTGACAGGCGCCCAGAGCCGCATTGACGTCACTGACCACACTGAACAGGAGGCACACAGTGTCTAACCAGCAGCATTTAGCGAGATTGAAGTGGTGACTGTCAAAAGTGATGCCCCCTCACAGAGGAGGAGGGATTGAACACAGCTTTTCAAAGCCACAGAAGTGCACAAATACTTTCACTTTTCCTCCAGCAGCTGAAGAAACGATATTACACTCTGTTGTTTTTTTTCTATAATATCATCGTATCCCTTTGACAAATGTGTTTGGAGTATGTGCCAGGTGACTGTGCCCACTGACAAAAAAAACAACCAAATAGTGTGCGGTGGGAGGGACAAACTCCACTCAATTCCACTCCATCACCTGCTGGGATGAAACCTAATTTCCCGCGGGATTTAACTTCAGATGAACTCCGTTCCCACGCCGAGGAGCCGACAACTTAACAGCTAACGCGAGCTGAATCGGTGCGCGGCATAATGCGGAGATGGAGGGGTTGGGGGGGTGGGGGGCGCTCCCTTTTGAAGGATGTGGTATTGCGCCGTGTCGGTTGAGAGCAACCACTTTGGAACTGTCTCAATTTAACTCCCCCGTGAATGCCATTGCCTTTTTAGGGAATAGTCGGGCCGTGAGTAGGAAGACGGGGCGTGAAAGGTTTGGCTGAAATCAGAGCACGAGAGAGAGCGTCTGTTCGGATCACTTTAAAGCTGCTCTCAAAGCTCGGAGCCCAAGTTATGAAAACACGGTCAGGAGGGGGCGCGTTCGTGCGTGAGTGCGTCTGCATTCAAATAAGAAAACATTTGGTTAAGAGACGGCCGTCTAGGTTTTTGCTATTCAAGTCAGGCTGGCTCGCCCTGCCTGCAATATTCCAATCTTTCCGACTCGCAGACGCCGCCCACTGTCCCTTGAAGAGTCATAATCACCGAGGTACTCCGTGTCCTCTTGGTATTCTCTCCAAACTCGTCGTGACCTTAACTGACCGGCAAATCCATTCTACAAGACTGACTAGCGGTGGCTTTGCCGTGTGGACAAACCACTTAGCGAGATCCTGTAAAGTGACACGGACGGTGGGAGATGAGGAGCTCAGGCTGAAATCCTTAATCCAATCCTGCAGCAGTAAATTGAAAATTCATTTAAACCCTCTCAAGTCATATCGGAGGTTTGACTCGACTCCAGCCGACGCGTAGGGGTTCTCTGCGTAAGAGACGTTTCTTTTTCCCTACGAGCAGCAAATCTAACGTGAGTAAACATCCCATTTCGCGATGACATCGGCAGGTGCGACTCAGCTGCGCATCACTCAGACAGTCTGCGTGTGGCCGGCCTTCCTGTAATTCATTGGACACGGTGGCAGTCACCCACGTGTTTAACGCGGGAAATAAATAATCGTCTCGTTATTGGCGGTGGTAACTGTGACGGGGAGGAGGGCTGAAATACAACCAGATAAATAAATGAATGGGGGGGCTGTCCAGCCTGTCCACCCGCACTCCCGATTAACTGCGCTGCAGAATAATCATTTTTCTTCAACATTTCGCCCGAAATTAACTGCAAGCAAGCAGACGCCTCAGCTGTGTGACTGAGTGTGATGATCTCAACATGACAGCATGCGTGCTGCTGTGGGGGATTTTGAAGACAGCGCAGCAGACTGAGTTGCACAAACTCTGAGCTGGTATTGATGTCACTGACACTTCGCAATTGGTGGCTTTCCATTAAAAAAAAAAAACTTTTTTTTTGGAAAACACTAGAAAATTCACTTTAAAAAGGAGAAACGTCAGTGCCACGTTACCACATTACGATGGCAAATTCACAATGTAACGTAAAGTGCAGTTTCATCATGGCACGGCCCTATGTTTCTACTAGTGTAAGCCTTGATGAAATAATGGAAGGAGTACTTTAGAAGTAGCTGTTCATGTTCATGAGATCAAGGACTCTGTTCAGACAGATCAGCAAATGCCAACCTTAACTTCTAACATCTGAGAAGACACAAACAACGTTGACCGTGTGAGCAGAATATTAGCAACTTCCGCAGCTTGATTCCGCAAACCTATTTCTAAAAAAAACATTTTGCAAATTAGCTTTGAGTCGAAAAAGCCTTGGGAAACCTCAAGCGAGGGTGGAAGCTTTAACTTTATTGCGAATTAAAGGAAGTCTTTACGTCGTCTTTATGCTGTTCCCATGAAATTTATAAGGCACATTTTTTTCTTAGTGCACATTTAAGATTTGGGGTTTTAAGGTTTTATAGAACTGCACAAATTATTGAAGTCTCTATCTTTGTAGCTTTGTACTGTACTGGTGGCTCAATACGTAATGCAACGCTGAGGTTCTGCCCCTCTCACTGAGTGGTGTCAGTTTGGCGCATGTACTCACAGATGTAGTAGTACTCTCTGCCCGGTCGGAACTCGAAGCCCAGGGAGAAGGGGGTGAAGAGCTGGAACTTCTCCGAGAACTTGAGCGGTCCGTTGGGCGAGTGCGGCCGGTTGCACTCCCAGCGTTTGAAGCCCTTGGCGGTGTGGTCGCACGTGCTGTAGCCATCGTAGTTGACCATGTAGAGGACGTAGCGCTCGGTCCGCTCCACGGGCACCGAGTCCTCGTAGTGCGGGCAGTAGACATCCAGGTAGTCGTTTATGCACACGTCGATGTGGTAGTCCCCACGATGGAACCTGGTGTCAAACAGAGGCGGTGGTTGATTAGCTTTTCAGAATATTTCAACTGAGCGCTAGATATGGTTGCCAAATATATATTGCATATTAGTTAAAATGTTTGCATTGGTGCATCAGCTCAGCAAAAGTTGCTGAAATCCAGCGTGTGGGCGGCAAATTGTTGTTTTTGTCTCCAGCCTCTCCTTCGGCGCTGCATTGAAATTTATTCCCGCACCAGTTCTCCATATTCTGGCTTTGACAAATTTCAGGTGGGCTGCAGAAAATCTAAATCTGCCCTTGAAACAGACATTTACTCTCTCTGTTTCTCTCTTTCTTATACACACACCTGCCAGCAGAAGGAAAATGACATTTTCAAATTCGAGTCTGAGGACGCGTGGGTTCAGAGTGTACAATTTTTGACTCCCTTTAGAAAAAAAATAAAGAAATCATTTTTTTTTTTTAGAGAGATGGATGGATCGGAGCAGAAATAATCACACAGACGCTAGATGGGCAGCGAATGTCATGGCGACAGAAACACAGAGGCATCTTTACCACGGCAGCGATGTGGAAGACGGCACACGGGGGTCAGAGGGCTGCGCTGTATACAGCAGCATTCATTCAAAAGGTCACACTGTCACAAGATGACATGCGTGCAGAAATGCAGTTTGCTTCACGCTCAAAGAAACATCGTCTCACATTCACGATTAGAGATTGTGTATTTTCTCCTGCCTTTCAGGATGGACCCCGGGAGGGGGGTGGGGCTCTAACCCTGGGAGTGCAAGGGGGCGTCAGTGGGAGAAAACAATAAGCACCTGTGAGTTTGTCCTCCATTTAGGCCCCCCCAAAAATCTGCCATTGTGTTATTTTTACCCACTAAAGGTCAGGTGTTCCAGGCCAACACTGAGAGAATGCCCTCCACTTTTAAAAATAACAAAGAAGGACCAAAAAAATACACTTTAACAGGCTAAAACAGGTTTATCCTCAGAGACACGGGTCATGTTTCGCAGGTGGCCTCCATCTCGCGGGCGCTTTGTGTTTGTTCAAGCTTTTGTTTCATTGTAGATTTAACGTCTGTAATTCTAGGGCTGCGGATATTAAATTTATCGGATTCCTCAGTTATTTTTGTTTTCAATGTTCTGAGAGTGAGAGAGTGGGGGAATATTTGCGTCAGAGCTTCCAGAGAGCGGGGGCCGTTTTTTTGAAAAAGCAAAAAAAAAAAAAAAAAACATGTCGGGGGGGCAGAGAGAGGATTTTTCGCATGCCGTCGCTAAATGTGTCAAACAACGGCAGCGCCGCTGAAAAGACCTGGCGCAGCACGGTGGCATAAAAGGTGTCAGTGCTGTCCTCCATCGTCTCCACTGTCCTGCGTTTTCCATCCCCTCTGTCTGTCTATCAGAAGCAGCACCTCTGCTTGTTGTTTCATGGTGAGGTTCGGGGTTCAAAGATACATGTATGAATAAATACATAGAAATATGTGGCTTTACCCAGACACATACAAACAACTGCAAAATCCCCAAATCCCTAAAATAGCAAACCGAAAAACTAGCATTAGCTTTTCCACGCTACTGAACTGATCACTTAAATGGGAAGATAAAGGCAACAATAAGGTGACGAATTGAGCCGTTGAGACATGTCTCATTTATGACCGTGGTCTCTCTCTGTGTGTGTGTGTGTGTGTGTGTGTGTGTGTGTGTGTGTGTGTGTGTGTGTGTGTGCGTGCGTGTGCGCGCCAGCCCACCTTGTTTATTTATGTTGTTATGTGAGCATGAGCTAGCATGAAATGTTGAAATGTTTCTCCGCTGTGTTTACTCATGTGGGCTAAATACCAATGTGACGGTGTTTACAAGCAAAGAATGGAGGAGCTCAACTGCAACGTCTCCCTCAAAACATCGCTGTCGAGGTCCAGGAGGAGGCGTGCACCTCCACGGCTGCTTGGAAATGTCACCGACGTAATGGCTGCATCCTTCCATCTGCTGATTCTGAGTGACTAAGTGTGTGTGTGTGTGTGTGTGTGTGTGTGTGTGTGTGTTCTTGTTTATATGGCAATGTGAGGACCGAGAGTTACAACCAACAGAGTGAGGACATTTCAGAGGCAAAGTTCGGGTTTGGGTTTTGGCTTGACAAAAGAATGGAAAATAGATGCAGGTCCTCACAGAGAGAGTGTGCATGTGTGTGTGTGTGTGTGTGTGTGTGTGTGTGCGTTTCAGTGGCCCTCCTCTCCCTCCCTCAGCAGCAGCAACAGTAGCTCGTAGCCCCGCCATCTACGACACGCCACCACGCCCGCCGCCTCCGCCGCGCATGCACAGTGGATGCACCCTAACGTGCGCGCCCACCCGTGCACGCACAATACCCAAGGAACGTTTTATCACTTCACCGGCTTTCTCACTGGCAGGCGGGCGGGCGGGCAAGACAGCCGAGAGCTGCTGGTAACGCCGAGGGAGACGTGCAGGGCGGAGAAATAAAAGGGAAGAGCAGGAGAAGGTGAAGTGATTCTAAAAAAAAAAAAAAAAAAGGAGAAAGGAAAAAAAAAAAGGCACTAATGCGGATAGCGATGCCAAGCTGGCAGGCTGCGGGTGGGATTCATTCAAGCACTCATTTATCATTAAAGGAGGCTGTGCTGAAACTGCATGCGCATGGCGTGATGCGAGACTGAAGCCAAAGGAGAAGTCGTTTCAGAAAAGGGTTGATCATCGTGAAGTGTTGGTCCTCATGAGAGCCAACATTCCAACAAGTAAGAATGACCCAAATCAGGCCCGTTCAACCGGTGCCACTGCTGGTATCTAGTCCACCTACAGTACTTCATGATTCACTCATCCTCTGCGTCTCAGCTGGTTGCTGCAGCCGCAAAGTCCTCCTCCTTGGTTAAGACTATTCACAACTTTAGTTGCTTCATGTTCCATCTCTCCGCTGATCACACGTGTTCTATTAGGAGGGGGCACATGAGCAAGGAAATCCACAACTAGCCGAGCTCTGGCTAAAAGCAAAATAGTTATTTTTAGCTGTGGACGGTGCAGTATAGGACACCGAGGACGAGGGGAGAAATAACCCCCCCCCCACTGATCCACCTGAGGTTCCACAACACGATTTCATGGCCCTTGTTAATTTTGAGACCCCATATTTAGAAAACGGATGCGATCGGAATTAAACTGACCTAATAAACTAAATGAATCTCAAACGACCAGATGTTCAATTCTGATTAAAAAAAAAAAAAAAAAACATCCTCTGACTAGCTTGTGTGCAAAAAAGAAGAAGAAAAAAAAAAAAAAAACTAGAGAAAGACAATCAGCACCCACTGATTGTAATATTAAAAGAGCCAACAGAGTTTCATGTTGATCCTCCAAGGTTTTAGATTCTGGCCTGAAAGTAAATTAAAATGTAAAATCTAATCAGGGAATAAATTAACTGTGATGTAGTACAAAATGCAGGCAAATTGGTAAAATGAATAAATGCAACCTGGTCAGTCCATCTTGTTGGGATGCCACATGAAAACACCTGCTATTCTTTGTCCTTCTTTACAATTCCACTGATTCCCTGAAGCTGACAGGCAGAATCTGGTTCAGGCATCATTTAGAATCATCTCCATGGATTTGTCCTCGTATCGCCACGTGATGCTTCCAGAGTACAACGTGCGCAACAGCCGAGAATCCTTCCCCATTTTCACCACGGGCCAGAGCGGCACAACAGGTAATTAAGGAGCAGAGTAGGACGGAGGGCTAATTGTCAAACGGTGACAATTACGCGTCTTTGTTATCCCGCAGCTGCCCCAGCGGGCTGTGGGTCACTTTGTGTGTTGCGGGTCACAACACACAATACCAGGGAAAATCAGCCGGACCCAGAGTGTGTGTGTGTGTGTGTGTGTGCGTGTGTGTGCGTGTGCGCGCACGCGTGTGTGTGTGTACCGACTCGGTGAATGAGAGGGAGGGAGATAATCTTCATTTCCAACTGATTGCATTTTCACACCAACTCCTCAGGCCCTCAGGGCTGAAACCAAAGGGCCAAGTGTTGTCAGCACACACACACACACACACACACACACACACACACACGGATAGAAAAAGACACCGGCAAACACACACACACACACACACAGTTGCAAACTGAGAGAGTGAATTCTGGCAGAGCGGCAGGATTGAAGTGAATGCAGGGTAAGAAGGCACACCACTGCGGCCGCTGATTGGCTCATTTCCATTTCAATTACACAGCCCAGTGACATTGCTGTGCATACACTCCGACACACAAACGTACACCTACACAAGAAGACCTGGTGGGCGGGCATGGTGGCAGTGCGCGCGCACACACACACACACACACGTACTCACACTGTACCCGCCGAACTCCCATCAGCCACTTCTTCTTTGAGCTCTGCACCAGCAGCTGCAGACACAATATGTGTGTGTGTGTGTGTGTGTGTGTGTGTGTGTGTGAGTGTGCGTGGGGAGAGATGGCGAACCCCAGTCAAAGGGAAAGACGGAGAAAAGGCGCAGACGGCTAGCTGCTAGCAGTTGAATGAGAGCGATTCAATAGAAGGAGGAACTTTCCAACGTGCCGCCCCGGCTGTTTTCACTACAGACGCCGGGGCGAGGACAGTCGGACAGGACGCTCGCTGCTGCACGCGGTCTTATTTCAACGCTTAGCCTCCAGGAGGGCGGGGAGGGGGGAGCAGGACGGCTGAGGTTGCTTTTCATTAGGTTTATTCATTTGCTAAAGTACGTCAGCTTTATCAATAGTTAATAAGAGAGGGAAACAAACATAATATTAAGGTCTGAATTTGTACTTACAAATAGGCATAATGAAAAGCACGGGACATGTTCATTCTGTGCTCGGTGGTTTTTAAATAAAAATCGAATCAAAATCCTCAACACAAACTCAACTAGGTAGCCGTGCACTCACAGCATTATTAAGCATCTTCCACAGCAAGCACACATTAGGAAACCTTGCCTTAATGATAACAATCTAGCTGTTTTTTCGTTTGTTTGTTTTAACCCAGTGAAAATGCAGCAGTATATATGCCAGGCCTGTGAGTGGCGCTGCAGCGCTGCTACAGAAGTACGGCAAAAACACAGAAGAAGATGTAAATTTAAAATCTCTTGCGATGTAAACAAACAAGGGAGGGGCGTAAAAGAGGCATTTGGAGATTCAATCACTGGAGGACTGTGAGGTTATTCAGGCTCTCAAAACATTCACTGTTGTTGAAACAACAATACGATTAAAATAAAAATAATATATATATATATACTGACGGACATACAGTGGAGATACTGCCTGTGAGGAAGCGTTAATGTAAAAGCTGCTGTGACTTTTTTTTTTTTTTTACCGCAAGACTGCAGCGCTCGCTGCATGGCGACTCAGATCACTCTTGTCTCTACCTCTCACTCGCTCTGTTATCTTTCTATTTTCTCTTTCGGGCTTTTTCCACCTGCCTGATTTTCTTGTTCAGCTTCGGTCCCGCTCTTGACCCCACATCACATCTATTTACATTATTCATTCCGTCAGCTTCTCCCTCGTATATCTTTCAAAAAAAAAGAAAGAAAAAAATTCAATTCAATATCCTAAGGCAATGTTCCAGTGCTAGATAAGTCAAATAACAGAAACCTAAAAAAAAAAAAAACAACAACGACAAAAAAAAAATTATAATAATAACAAAAAATGCACAGAGACCTTTAAAGGTAAAGCCATATATATCCTTGGGAGTATGAGCATGTTTGCTTTGGTGTGTGCACATGTGTGTGTTCCCAAAGTGGGGGATCATTTGTTGATTTTAGTCCGGAGGGGAAATATGTTTAGCTAAGAGGAGCTGACCTATGACTGAACCCCGAATAGAGTAAACATGCTAAAGGTCCCTTTGTCGACCTTTCAACACACACACACACACCCCTACACACACACTTCGCAAACACTTCTCAATATAGTTGGCGCAGTTGTCTAATTACACATGATTGGTTGGGGGTTGGGAAGATGAGAGGGAAAGGAGGGAAGGAGCTGAAAGATGGAGAGGGAGCGAATGAAGAACAGGACTGCTGCAAGTGATTAGGCCCATTCTTTACAGTAGTCACAGAAAGGATCTTTTTTTTTATTTTTCCACCTCATTATTACTAATGGCACAGACGTTGGTGGTGGAGAGTGAGCGGCGGATAACTGCATCCAATATTTCCATTCTGCAATTTTCCTGACTGTAAAATGGATTCCCTGACGGAACCGTCGCTTCAGCGTTTCTCACCCCCCCCGCCCCCCTTTTTTTGTTATTTTCTAGTAGCTCTTGCAAGCGCAATTACAAGATGGCGTGAAGCTCAGCTGCTGTGGTCGCGTCACATGTCAGAAGGAGGGACAGAAGTCTGCACAGAGGGTGAACTGGATGCAATGGAAGACAGGAGAACTAGAGTGTGCAAGAAGGATGCTGCAGAGCTGCTTCTTCATCCTGGAAAGTGTTCTGGATCAATCCAATAACGGAAAACAATCCACACGCAGATTAAAACAGAACGCATCGTTACTATTTCTCCCGCATTGCTGTAGGTTTGATGCACCTGCGGCCGCGGCACCCATGGCAACAACTGTAACCGCTTAACTTGTTGGCAACACATCCACCGGACTGTCAACACAGAGCAACTTGAGGGGAAGGAGGCTGGCCAGAGTTGGAAATTATGCACATGGAGGGAAGAGTGCATAGTGCTAGCTTGAAGCCTCCAGAACAGCCTGTTGGCTTGATGTCGAAGCTAAAACTCAGCGGGCGGCTGCCGCTGCCTGATTAATGCCTGGAGCGGAGCTGCGGACAAGCAGCGCTGAAATCAAAGGACGAAGACGAATCAAAAAGAGGACAAACAAACTGGACCAATCAAATCACGACCATCTAAAAATACACAAAACTGCTTTTCCTGTCCTCGTGTCATTCGCCCTCCTGCTGCGCTGACACACCAGTGCGATGCCCCAAACTGTGTGGAGAGACGGAAGCACAAGTCCCTCAATGGCCTCAATATATTACTATCAAGATTATATTTTTTCTAGTGAGAGCCAAACATGATTATCTCATTCATGAATGAATTACTTATTCATCATGTATGTTTTTTTTTTTTGTGTCTGATCTAATTATACTGACATTTCACATCTGGCCAGTTGCCACAGGATCTAATATTGAAGATATTTTAATATGGGATGGACGGTTATCAGGGTACAAACACTCCTGCCCTCCTCATTTACCCAACTCCAGCACGTCGAGGAGTCGCAAGTGAAGAGCAGCGGGTCAGCCTGGGCTGAGATCCTGTGGGAAACATGTGTGCACGTACAAGCACGCCGTGCGATGGGTTAAAACCCAATCCAGTGAGTGGAAATGGGGTCTAAAGGGCAAAATTTAGAGGAAGATGTCTTATTCAAACTGTGCTTTACACAACCCTCTCCTGCACAAAGAACCGGCCCCACTGGGGGACGAATAAAGTTCTTCAAGTCGAAGTAATGCG
The DNA here is from genome assembly GCF_046127955.1 of Nelusetta ayraudi. NCBI lineage: Eukaryota > Metazoa > Chordata > Actinopteri > Tetraodontiformes > Monacanthidae > Nelusetta > Nelusetta ayraudi. Next base: position 829,631 of record NW_027466166.1, read on the forward strand.
ACACTTGAAGTGCTCGGGCTGAGGAGACGGAGAGAGAGAGAGAGAGAGAGAGAGAGAGAGAGAGAGAGAGAGAGAGAGAGAGAGAGAGAGAGAGAGAGAGAGAGAGAGAGAGAGAGAGAGAGAGAGAGAGAGAGAGAGCAGCATGAGAGGGCGTTCGCTCTCTCGCTCGCTCTACAAGTTGACGGCCACATTCCTTGCTGGCTAAACGGCCGATAAGCTTACAGCGGCAGGGGACACGGAGACATCAGGCCTATAAAGTATCGAGCACTACTGTTACCACCTAGGGGGGCTCGGTGGGCTGGTGGCGGGGGATGGGAGGGGCCGAGGCGGGCGGGCGGGCTGGTGTGAATGCTGGTTGGTACGGTGGGCGTCGACGCACCGACTGAGACGCATGCATGTGAGCACGGCGGTTCGGTCCGGTCTGGGGGTGTTTTATTGTGTCCATCTGCCGCAGCTTTATGGGGTTGGGGGGCTCGGAGCAGGTGGTCCGCTCGCCGTAATATACAGACTGTCAATGAGGGACGTGGCCGCGCATTCCTTCCTCCCGCTCCTCCTCCTCCTCGCCTCTCCGCCTCATCCCGGCTTTGACCCTTCCGTCTGCGGGCTCCCTCCGTACCTCCGAGCCCCCCTGCGGCTGTGATCTCGCAATATTAGTTTCTGCCATTTATGTCCGTCATTTCACCCCCACCCCTCCCTCACCCCCTCCCGGGTGGGTGGCGGGTGACAAGGTGGGGCGGGGGGGGGCGTGAATTAAGAGCGGTGACAGACGAGCTCTTGTTCTGCTCTCGGTCGTGATGGTGGTGAGTGAAAAAAACAAAAAAAACAAAAAACAAAAATGAAATCACCATAAAAAAAACGGCGAGGTGCGGAGCTCCCAGCGGCCGTTTGATGTGGATGGAGTGCATTAACATGCTGCAGCTCCCAGTCGCCCAAAACAGACACTTCCTCTGAGCTCATCGCCACTGGCAAACAACCGTCTTTACGGGTCCGTCTAACGCTGCTCTGTGTAAAAAGGCTTTCTTTATGTCTCGGCTCGTCACCATGGGAATCGCAGGGAAAAATGACACATGCAACACTCTCCCCCACCCCCACGCCCCCCCCACCCCCAACATCCTGCCGGACCCCGGGGCTATTCTCCTGAATCACTGCTGCCCCAGTCGCCCCCCAATCCCCTTATAAATATAGTGGACTCTGACATGTTTTCCAGGACTGCGGTCAGCGTGTGTGCGTGTGTGTGTGTGTGTGTGTGTGTGTGTGTGTGTGTGTGTGTGCGTGCGTTCGCCCTGGAGATATGTGGAACCTATGCACAGTCACACCTGGGCAGTTAGTTGCAATTGATCGCTGTACATCAGTGAGTGCGACACGCGTCCACTGTTAATCATAGGACAGTGTTTTACAGTGACAAGGCATTTGGCAGTTGGGAGAGAACAGAGCTGTGCAGTGTGTGTGTGTGTGTGTGTGTGTGTGTGTGTGTGTGTGTGTGTACGTGTGTGTGTGTACGTGTGTGTGTGTGTGTGTGTGTCCCTCCAGGGTTTTTCCTTCCCTTCTTGATCCCAAAGAAAAATCAAAGACACATTTCAACAGAGAACAGTCGTGTCTCCAACTGTGATAAACCGCCGGGAAAAAAAAGAAAAGAGAAGAAAGAAAACCTCGACAAGCAATCCAAATAAGGCTTTTAAACGCAACTTCTTTTGAATTTCACTCATCTGTTGGCTTTTTCATTTATAAAGCACCGAGACGGCCGGCGGTCCCTCATCGCCAGGCAGACTTCAGGGTGAGGTGACCGAAAAGGCTGTGAGTAGCTGTGCCACGCGTTGACGTCACGTTAAAGCTGAAATATAGGTGTAAGTGATGGCAAAACACCCCCGATAAGCAGGCGAGACGCAAACAAACGTGTCTGGACGGCAGACGGACGGCCGTGCGCTCGCTGTCCCTGATGCAAACCTCAACAAGGCGGCAGACGACAACACAGGAGCCTGCTGGAGACTCCCATCAGATCAGATTAGGCAGAAACAGGATCAGTTTTCCATTTGTTCTGCCTCAGTTTAGGAAATCTGAAAGATTCATCTTAATAATAGTAATAATACATTAAATAACTATTTTATTTTCATGTCACTTTTCATTTTAAATCACATCTCTTTGGCAGTTCTGCACAGATAAATGCCTAAAGACAAACCACACAGACAGCAAAAGTAAATCAAGTAAATTCTGATTTTCTAACAGCTGGTTTAAACGCCTGTTTTTAAGACATCCAGTGTCTGTGGGGCCTCCATGCTGTTTGAAAGTTAGTCCTACACTACAGTCCGTAGTTTGGTCCTGAGGAGGTGGAGGGAGTTGCTTTTGTGTGACGGGAGGTTTCAGGCTGGTCAGTCTTAGCCGGTGTGGATTCCTCCCGGGATTCTTTGGCATTATCATAAAAGCCATATTTCATTACTGTTGTATAGAAAATCATTCCAGTTGTACAAACTGCGGCAAGGTCTTCTGCGAAAACCTCGGAAAATAAATCCCTCGCTGCCACGAAGGTCTGCAGAACACTTGTTGTGCTCTAAGGAGACGATGATTGGAAGAAAAACAACAACAACAACAACAACAGCGGGGGAACGACAAAGCAAAACACACTCTGGGTTTGTTTGTCCTGAGTGTTCCTCCTCCGCTTCAAACACGCCACTGATATTAGCGTCCCGTTTCATTCTGCTCTGTGCAGGCACGGCGACCTTCAAGGTGGGCTGTGTCAGGATGTTATAATGTCACCGCGTTCATAAAAGCCCTGATCTGGTCACAGGTCGCAAACCGCCGGCTGAGGTGCGTTAAAGTGCGTCCTCGGCAGAGTATATCACTGCTTTATTGTCGGGCTGCTGTCCTACAGCCTGCACCCTCAAGTGTTCGACCTTCCTGGGACTCTCTGTGCGCTTATCAAAGTGCTACCAAGACCAGGACGCGGAAAGTTCCACTATCGTAGTTATCGTAGTTTTTTTTTGCAATGAACTCAAAATATGTTTTATTGTCACAAAGTAGAACTCAATGTTTTGTCTTGTTACTTAACGCAAACCTGCAAACCAATCAACCTGTCTTTTAAATGTCAACTGCCCTCTGGTGGACGGCTGCAGTACTGTTTGAATTTTGCATTGCATCTTTGTTTTTGTATTAAAGTTAGAGTTTCCGACTTTTTGAAGCCTTCAAACTACTGGGACTGTTTCCAGCACTGATTTGTGCTTGCAGATAAGTCGGATGGGCGGACGCCACTACACACCACTACACACCACTACACACCCCATCGTTAACTGTGCAGACGCTCTCAGTCACTGGTGATGGATGACTGCACTCTGAATATTATTTGCACAGCGGGATCTGAGTCTGTAATGTTGTGACTTACCCAGCCTATATGGCTCCTTGCCACCATTTTATATGATTTTATGAAATATATCGATCGACTCTATATTAAAATATGAAGCTGCTTTTAAAGGAGGTGAGCAGGTTCAGCCGGAGGTCCCATGGATGTAAACAGTCGAGTTTAATGAGAGGTCTCACTATTGCTTTCATATTTGCAGGGTAATTCCTTAAGTCCACTTTGATTACTATGAAATCGCTTCATAATACTGGGCCGGAGCAGGTTTGATGAAGCCACGTATGAGGTTATGCGGTGCTTGCTGTAATTTCTTGGACATTTTATTTGTCTTTGTGGATTGATATTGTCCCTCTGCTACTTATCCTGCAATATTGGTCCTCGTAAAAGTTTCATTTAATGGATTCAGCTTGTTCGCTTAATAAGATGATACATCATCCTTTTTATTTCATTTCTTTTCATCTTTTTTTTTTTTTTTTTGCTAATTGCTGTCTTCAGGCTATACAAGTGTGTTGTGAAGTGAAATGCAGTGCAACGCTGGCGTCTACGACTTGCAGGAAGCAGCCAGTTATCTGATGCCTTGACAGCCAGACAGGACTGGAGTGTCTGCCTGACTCCTCATGACACCCGCTGAGTCAGCGATCGTTTTTAAGTCCTTAACAATGCTCAAAATAAAGCAGGATGTTGTCGGCATACTGGCTGATTCTCTTCTCGATCTATCTCTGCATGTGTGAACGCGTGTCGGCGTCTCTTTTATCTTTTTATCAGTCTAGACAGCGCACCGTCTCTAAGCCGTTGCCACACAATACACACAGTTTCTTGGCACAGCACAGAGATCAGATAACGGGGGGAAAAAAAGCAATATCTCCTGATGGCAATGCCAGAGAGCCAAATGAAGTTTTAGCTTTTTTTAAAACGCGGGGCAGGTAATGGACACATTCGTATTGATGGAGTAAATCCATCAGGGCGATAACTGTCACAGGTTGCACAACCCCCATCTCCAAACACGTCCGATAACAAGTTTTGAGTTCAATCACGACAACGGCGCTATTGTGCCAAAGATGTAGCAGTCGGGGGGGGCGTAATTTCCACAACATCTGCTGATTGTAAAAAGGCAGAGTGTTCCGACAGCAGATGGTTATGGGGAGAAGATGGAGGCCCTGTATTAAGTGCAGAGGCAGTGTTTCACAAAAAAATGGACTGCTGCCGTCTGATTTTGTCTGCTTGGGCGTATGGGGGGAAGGGGGGGGGGGTTGTCGGCATGGTGGTTTGGTTGGTACACCACCACTCGCAATTGGAGGAAGCTTGAATTCACCTTTCCAGTTCTGATGAAAACAACTCCCTGCGACCCTGAGCCGAGGAGAAGCAGGCATAGAAAATAAATGCATGAAAAAAAACAAACATATTTATGTGCATTGGAGTATTTAATGGTCCTCGTGCATTGGCTGCATGGGCTGGAACACGGTGGGTCGGGGAGGACGGAGCAGCGGCTGCGGCTCCAGGGGGTCAGCTGTGTTTTTTGTCCTGGGGGGGGTTGGTTGACACATGGGCCCCTCTTCTAATTCCTCACGCCTCTCTAAAAGCTGCACGGCCCCTTCGCTGCCACCCTGTTAACATGTGTGCGCACGCATGTGCACTGTGTATCTGTTCCAATGCAGTGTGTGTTTGTCTGCGTGTGTGTGTGTATTCGGCAAGAACAAAGTGCTTTGGAGGACCTTCAGGGTCAGTCTCCCATGGAGGAGCTGTCAAGGTCCCAGGCAGGGGGTTAAGTGGCCTGTCGGGTAGCCTGGCTGTGTGTCTTATAGTGGGCAATGCCGGCATTATATAGGGCAGCAAAGGGCAGCGTATAATAAAGACATGAGCGCAAACTCATACACGCGCACACGCACACACACACACACACACACGTACAGAGCGTTTACACACACGTTTGCATGTATACACATAAATCCCTAAAAGTTTAGCTGTAAAGTTCAGGGGCAGTTTGCGGTTCATCCTTGCACAGCTCATCATAAATGGCTTACATTACCGAGGTCATGGTCTGGCTACGTTTTATGCATTTATTGAAGACGGCTATTACACCGAATATGCAGCGACCTGTGTGTGAGAGAGAGAGAGAGAGAGAGAGAGAGAGAGAGAGAGAGAGAGAGAGAGAGAGAGAGAGAGAGAGAGAGAGAGAGAGAGAGAGAGAGAGAGAGAGAGAGAGAGAGAGAGAGAGAGAGAGAGAGAGAGAGAGAGCGCGTCTTCATGCACACGTACCTGAGCGACTGGTGCAAATAGCGGCACAAATATTCTGCAAAAGCCCCGTTTCTCTTATTCGGAATCAGTGGTGCATTCTGTAGTTTAAGCATCATCCCGGCATGATTGAGTGAGTTAAAAGACACTCCTTCAATCCTCACACAGGTGTTTTTTTAGTTGTTTTTTTTTTTACTTGCTTCGACTCAACCGGAGGAACTTTTCCTTCCTCCCTTCTCTTCCCTCGCGAAGCGCAGGAGAACGCGGCGAGCTAATCGCCGCAGCCCTGCGCACATGAAACGAGATTGACCCACGCCAGGAGCGAGCGCGCTAGCTCCTGTTCTTGCCTTTGATCCAGACTTAGCCCACGTTAAACAGGCTCAGGTTTGACTGGGCTGAGTCAGTCGAGCTGGGCGTTTTGTCGTGTCGGCGTCGAGCGAAAAAAAGGCACCTTTGCTGCAGCGCGCTAGCCATTAGCGGCCAGATGAAAACATCTAACAGGATGGAGCGGAGCTGTATATACATGCGTGTTATAGTCTGCGTGTCTGAGTTCATGTCTGTGGTTTTGAGCTCCATAAATTGAGGGGGGGGGGTCTTTTTTCCAGGCCATTAAATGCTAGAAAAAACAGATACATTAGGCAACGCCACATGTGTCTGTGCGCACATGCCGAACCCCCGGCCTCAAATCACTTGTGTGATAATGGAGATTCTGATTGATTCTTGCTGAACCAAAACTAGATGTGCCTTCAAACTAATTGGCCTAGTTTAAATTCTCCAAGGGAGCTCGGGGGAGACGAGAGGAAGCTTTGGCACCGAAAACAAGGTCTGGAGGTCACGTCTTTGTGGGTGCGAGCTACATTCTGTTCACGCTTCCTGCTGCGGCTTTGTGAACTTTTGAACCCGCCCCCCCCTCCTCCCGCCTTGCAGGAACGGGGAAATTGGAGCGATAATCTACCGGGGAGGCAGAAAGTGATGGCCTCAACACGGCCGGCGAGATTGCGGATCTCCGCTGAAAACGGCCCTGTTTTGTAAACCTGACTGGCACCGGCTGAGCGAGAAATGCCTCGCAAATGCGTGGACCCTTGGGAATAAGAACCAGAGGAGGGGGGGGGTTTATGGGAGCGGTGACACGTCGTGGACAGGTTTGGTGAGGTTCACCGACATGTGTGGTCTAAAGTTAGCGTGGCAGTGGAGAATGCCTTCCATCTCTGCGTCCATCCATCCCTGAACATGCTCTCCTCCCCCAGCTGTCTCCTTCATCTCATCCCCTGACCTGAGCTGGCTGTCAGGACCGCCACCCTCCCTTCCCCGCCCCCTCTCTCCCCCTGCTCCAACACGGCGTTCTGCTCGTCCGCCACATACCAACAGCTGCCTGCTGCAGAGGCCTCGTAAAGAACAGGATAAAATAAAGCAAAACACACAATTCCTAGCAAGCTGAATCCTCCAAACGGAGCCCGATGACGGTTGAGCAACTGCAGCCAGCACCATATGCCGCGCAGCACACGGTGCATATGGTGTATCATTGGTGTCTTTAGCAGTTTGGGGCTGAATTGTCTTGGACGTCGTCTGGCTTCGACGCTGCTGACGTCCTATAGCGCTTGGCAGTGTATTTATGTGTAGATTAAGAACAAAATAACCAGTCTGTCCTCCTCTCCACTGCTGCCTGCCTGCCTGCCTGCCTGCCTGCCTGCCTGCCTGCCTGCCTGCCTGCCTGCGCTCCGTTCTGTTGGCCGCCTGGCTACACCTGCTGTTCTCTCTCCACACTCTGACGCTAGTGTGTCGAAAGCCTAAACCGCCTGGTATTGATGTCCCCATCAGGGCACAGCGGGGGCCCCTTCATCGCCGACACACATGCAGACCCAGACAGTTGCCTGGGTGAGATGTCCTAGTTGAGGCATGACTCAAGTGCACAGTGTGTGTGTGTGTGTGTGTGTGTGTGCGGTGGGTTTATGGTACACATGCAGACAGCAGTGAAGGGTTTGTTTTTTTTGTTTTTTTTTTGTTTGGCAGGTTCACCGAAAGCTCCCACAAGTGTTAGGGATCAATTCGAACACAAATCACCCCCACCCCCCGACTGCTAATCCACACTCACGGTTTCACCTTCATGTTATATGGTTGTAGACGTTACACAGCTGTTGGCTGGGTTCTTCTGTTTTTTTTTTTCTTCCTGTATTTCTCAAGGGACGGGTCGCCCCCCCCCCCTCAACCTCCGAAATAAAAACATGGATTCTCATAAATACTCGTGACCTTTTCCTCTGCAGCGTAGGGGGGCGCGGGGGGGGTGGGGGGGTGCAAGAGGAGGAAGATATTCGGGGGAGTGAGCGATGAAAGACAGCTTGAGATAAGGCGAAAGAGGAAAAAGATCCAAGAAAAACTTTCCGACGGGGAAAAGAATGTAATATCTTGAAAGAATGGCACGCTTGCGAGGAGGACTAACGCGGTTAGCAGAAGTGTGAGGGTGGCGCAATGAAACAGAGGCAAGAGAGGGGGCTGAGTATTATCAAAGCATCAAGGGTGGAAATCACACCTTAGCGTCTAATTGAGCGTCTCCGCCGTTTCCGAGCCTCGAACATCAAGCTGGTTTCATGCTGTCAGACGCGTGAGCCTTTGAACGGCGGTGGCAGCAAGAGAAAGGACAAACAGAGAGTGGAGGCCACGTCTCACTCAAACACAACTGAACTGACAGCCGGAGTCAAACGGATCAAAGTCGTGTCTGGAAGGAACGCCGTGCGTCTTCGGTCGTGTGAAGGGAACACACGGTGGTGGTGGTGGTGGGGGGGGGGGGTCTGAAATCCTGGAGATGTTTGTTTGTCTGAGGGATGCCGGGCGCCGAGAGGGAGGAGAACCTGGGATTCAATAAGGGGGGGAATTATGGGTAATATTTCCACATTGGTTCCCGGTCACAGTTGGCTGGCCTCAAATTAAACCAGCACACAGGAGGGCAAATCAGCATCATCTATGCAAACACACACACACACACACACACACACACACACACACACACACACACACAAAACCTGTGCGTGCACACACACTGAGAGACGGAGCGGATCAAAAAAAAGGAACCCTCCTCCTATACCTTCGTCCAATTGAGCCACTCAGATTTACATCACCGCCGTTCTACACCCACGGACTAAAAAGCACTGCGAGGAGTCGCGGTGGCGGGTGGGGAAAAAATGCATATACACTTAGGGGACGGCATGGCGGACGCACACGGCGCGCTCTTGCATAAAACATCAGGCGTCGAGCATTTTAAGTGCTTCTATTGTGATCAGTCTGAAGCCATAACAGCCGCCCATAAAGGGCCTGCGAGAGTGGCTGAGGGTGCATTTAGGGCATCCAGGACAAAGGAGCACCGCTTGATCAATAGACAACTGTAAGGGGGGGGGGTTAGTTGCGACGGGCACATTGTAGAGGTCCAGGGGTTTGGCGGGTAGGGGGGTGGGGGGGTGGGACTATCTGCTGCTGGGGGAGATAGAGGAGCAACGGCCTGCCTGCGCAATTAACATGCGGACGGGTGACGACGTGCGTGAAAAGACTGCCGAGCAATCAGTGACCAAATGCGGTAGTGCGGTGGGCTTCGCGTGTGTGTGTGTGTGGGGGGGATGAAGCCTGCATGTGTTTTTGTTTGTGTGTGTGTGTGTGTGTGTGTGTGTGTGTGTGTGTGTGTGAAAGCCGCTAAAAGCTCTTTAAAGGGGCACCTCAGGGAACCATCCTTCAAGACTTATCAACTCAGCAGACAGACAAAAGTGTGCACGTACGCACGCACGTACGCCGCGGTCCTACATGCACTCGTGGGCGCAAAGTGGATCCTTAATGAACCGTTGTCAGTCGGTGAGGGAGCAGGGGGGGGAGGGAGGGGTGGTTCCCCCACCCCCACCCACGAACCCCCGGGCTGTTTGGCCTTGAGTTCGATCGCTTATCACTGTCACCTAATCTGTCCATCTCTCCTTCTCCCTCGGCTTTTTTTTTTTCTCCCTCCCGCCGCCGCCGCTGAGAGGAGGCGCAGGGAAAAGAAGGGCAGACGGAGATACGGGCGGACAGAGTGATGGAGTGCGCGCCCCTCCTGAATAGGATTAGAGGGGGAGAAAGAGGGAGAGGAAGTCGGCGTGGATGTGGCGTCTGCAACAAACAAAGGCAAATAAAGACGAAGGGGCAGTGCAGTGGGTTGGAGCGCAGTGGCGGCCCGGGCAGCGGGCAGGGCGACTGTATGTTAAGATGGGCGGAGTCATCGTGATGTCACCTGTCGTTTTGCCAATAGCAAGACGTGCGGGTGATTTTTACGGTCATCTGGAGCTTGCGGTCCCTCTCGAATCCTGCAGACTCCATATTTGAACGTGTGGGTGGTACCGGAGGACAGCAGTGATTGGTTAAAGAGTGTAGACAACTACAGTTGGCTATTAAACTCCCGCCGCGCCTACAACTTTATGGACAATTTTCGTCAAGTTGAGAATGTACGGTTTTCTATGGTTTGTAAAGGTGTGAATCTATTGCAGCCACTCATTTTCACTTTCGGTATTTTTGCAACCAAGTTTGGCGCACCCTGCTGTCCAAATGATAGAATGCAGGATTTGTTTGCCACTTCCGTGTTGACCTCCTCTCTGAGACCAGAAGGTTCGTCCCTCTACGTACAGTCACCAAAGACTGAGAGGGTTGCAGTACGCACACTAGGCCAGTAGTTGGCAGTGCAACGACGTCCTGTCGGGTTGGAACACAGCAAACACTGCACACCTGTGCCATCAGAATAATAGAAAGAATAATAAAGAGAATGAAGAATAATAGAGCGCAGGTTGTAAAGAGCCGAGGTAGCGGTGGCAACAGTCGCTTGACTCGGCTGATCGCTGATCTCTCTGCCACTCTTTTATCCCGGGAACTGGCGCTCAGACGTCGCTGGCTGTGTAAAGTAAAAAAAATAAATTAAAGAAAGGTGTTAAAAAAAGGTCCCAAAGTGCGACACACTGCTAACGCTCCAGCAAGTTCTGGAGCTCCGGCGGCTCAATTTGTAAAATTGAGCGTGGCGGGACGGCCGGGGCCTTGCTTTGCGTCTAACTGGGCTTCGCCTCCATTACACACACTGCTTCATCCTTCCTGTCTGTCTCTCCATCCGTCCGGCTTCCTCCCGTTATTAGCCCTGCCTCCTGTCGCCCTGCCTCCTGTCGCCCTGCCTCCTGGCTGTCTTCTGGCACCGTGGAGTGGATGACAGATGAGAGGGAGGAAACAAGAGATGCGGGTGCGGGTGAGTGTGGGCGGGGGGTGGGGGGGGGGGGGGTGGTGGAGAAAAGGCTCCTTGTTGACTCGGCTCCTGCGCTCTCCTCCGGTGTGCACAAACAAACGCTAATAAATCCACGGCGCCCCCCCCCCCCCCCGCACCTTCGGGGAATAACCTTGAGCTCGGCACCCCCAAAAGGGACCGTTCCGAAAACGACACGGGACGCACGCACGCACGGCGGGCGAGAGGGAGAGAACAGAGGGGAATTAAAGCGCAGTGTGAAAATTCCCTCTTCTTTTTTTTTTTTAGCTTCAGCAAAGGCAGCACTTTGGGCTGTAATTAACCTGAACACTTAACCCCCATCAGGGAGAGCCGAGCAGATAGAATGGAGGCGGGAGAGGGAGAGAGAGGCAGCAGGAGGGAGGCGTCCACCGACAGGGAGAAAACTTCCACTTCTGCTTCCGGCAGGCGCCGGGTCCAGGCTGGAACCAGCAGGAAACTCACTCGGTTAGCTTAGCGCGGAGGAGCCTCTCTGTAGCGCTCCGCTTGCTTCGTCGGGACGTGTTCTTGAATCAATCAGAACCTCCACACCCCCACCCGGCCAAAGAAAATACGAAACCCTCTTCTTCTGACATGTTCGATAAGCTGCTGAAGAATCAACCAAGCCTCAGAGAAAACACGCGGCGCAGCCACAGACAGTGGGGGGGGCAGGGGGGGGTCCGTTTGAAGTGAGGAGATGTGAGACGGCGAAAAAGTAAAGAGACACTTTAACACGGCGCAGGTGCCTTTTTTTCCACTCGCACATGAGAAGCATGCGGCTGCCAAGGAACGCGCATCACATTCTGTAAAGCTGGAGAACACACACACACACACACACACACACACACACACACACACACACACACACACCAGGCGCTGGACGGTCGCCCGGGGAAAACGTCGGAGCAACTGACAGCTCAAAGTGAAGCGAGCGAGGCCTTTCAAGATAATCCGTCTGGAAAGCGAGGAGCCTTTTCTAGTTTGGCGACTCAGATTGGTCGCGTGGCGAGTCATCGGAGAGCGCTCGTCCGCCGTGACGTGCTAGCAAGTGCCATCTGGCCGGGGGGGACCGCGGTTAACTGCTGACACTAATGAAAATTTAGTTCACCGGCCTTATTGGATAAAGAGCTCGTTTGTGCAGACATACGGCCAATCAGCTCGCCTCCTCACTTTTTTTTTTTTTTTTTTTAAAAGGAAAAGAGAGCAAAGAGACAATTGATGCACCTGCACACAAAAACACTTTGAAGTGCTCGATCGCCTTTGGGTTCAACCATGTTAGTACTAACTATTGCTGGAGGTTGAACTTTACCTGCACCCGACACATAAATTATTCATCTTCTCCACTCCAAATTTTGCCAGAAAGTAAAAAAAAAAAAAAAAAAACACAACAGGAAAGTGCTACTGTGATTTATTAAGTTGTAGGAGGTTGCACCTGTTACCAGGTAACTAACCAATGACTTGGTGAAAACCATAAGGCGTGAGGTTTCCGTGCGTGATGACCATAGAGGCGCCATGCTGCTCCACCCTCATCGAGGTGCTCAATGGTGAGTCGAGTCAAGTGCCGCTAACAGAGACTTGCGCGAGCATTTTTCACCCATTCAAACCAAGCTAGCAAAAAAACCCTCAGTGTGACATCTCTGGACTGTAATAGGAAGCAGGAGGACCCGGGGAGAACCTGAGCGGCCGCAAGCTAGAACCCCCCAAAAGGCTTCGACTCTTCTGGAAGTCGCACCTGACGACCTCCCGGCGGCGAGGAGACGGCGCTAATCAGCGCGACCTCGTCGCGGCCGTAAGCTGAGATTTAAGACTTGGTAAAAACCAAACGGAAGAGTTGAGGGATTAATGGCGGACAGACAGACGGACAGCTGGAGGCTCTTTACTGGATCTCACATAAACACGCACATGGCCTCGCAATTTGCCGCGCTAGCGCGTCTCGTTTTAGCATGCGGCGGGGGGGACGTCCACCTGATCCTTTTCCTTCCTCTGCTGCGATTGTCGTTTAGCCTCTCTTGTCTTGTCTTGTCGCGGGAGAGGCAGGACGGCCGCGCGCTCCATTTTTCACGGTGTCCCCTCGGGCTAACGCGGCTGCCGTAGCGTCCGACAAGCTGGGAAAAAAAATTAATTCTGGCAGCTGAGTGAAAAAAAAAAAAAATAAATAAATAAAAAAGAGCCACAATCTCTCAAACAAAAGGAGACGTTACACTTAAGCGGTTTAAGGAAATTGGCGAGAAATTGGGGCGGTGTTTACCGGGGCCGCCCTCGCGCCCGCCGTCATCTAAATCTCGACTGGCGTTTCGCGCCACGCTGCCTCGCGACGACGCTCCGCCGCCTCCTGTCGTAATTCCCAGCGCTGGCCGTTGGTAAATAACGGCGGCAAAGGGCGAAAATATAAACAACACGTTCTCCTCGGGTGGAAATCACGATAATTAATCGTAGCACTTTAATGGGGTTTCTCCACCCCCCCGCCCCCCCGTTGTGACGAATGACCGGAAATAAAGTCGCAAACACTTCTGTGAGCGCCTACAGATTTGTGCGTGTGTGCTCACACACTGTAAATATTGTCTCTGTGTAAAACCTCGATACATTTTTCTGCCAGCGGTTCTGAGGAGATTTTGAGCCGTCATCATTTCTTCCCACGGCTCTCGTCGCCAAAACAAGTGTGAACAGAGTTTAAGGTTCAGGTTGGAGCTTCGGTTAGTTTGACTGAATAAGAGATTTGATTATTAGTATTATTATTTTAATTTGGGCACACTGTAACATTGGCAAGTCACATCAGTGGGAGTTGATGCCGTGCGATAACGACGAGTCCAGACATGGAAACAAGCTCGATTTCTTTTTTTCTTTTTTTTTTTTTTTTACCCTTTCACTAACTTTATCATTTCAAACCGGGCAAAACGAGAGGTGTGGAAACGTCCGGAGACTCAGAGAGTACCAACCGTTACTTGCTAAATATATTCCTCAGCTATTTCATTCAGGGGTTTTTTTTTGTTTTGTTTTGTTTCGTTTTTTTCACTTGTTTGCCCACTTATCTCCTCTCTCATCTCCAAACCCCTTACATCACCTGTCATTTCCTTCCACTCTTTCTCCCATCGGGCCTGTAATCATCCATCACCCGTTTCATTTCCTCTTTTTCTTCCCCTCCTCTCTTCGTCTTCCTCCCTACAATCACACATCTCCTCCACCTCCTCCACCTCCTTCTTGCCGCTCTCAGGTGTAGTTTAGATAAGGCTTGGCAGAAGGGGATTAGTGAGAGGCTCTCTGCCGTGTTTGCCTTTGGCACAGAGGACAAAAAGGGCCCCGGAATGTTTTCACTCGCTCGGCCATCGGCCTCTGCCTCACCTGTCATTGGACGCATGCGGAAAAAGGCGGCGATGCAAGGACATCCCGCCGCGGACAAAACGCACACTCGCGCACTCACACTCACCTGTGTGATGACTGTCCCAGTGTCCCGGTTATAAACTGAATCAGCATAATCCCTTCACGCTCCATTAATCAAGAAGAAAAAAGGCAGCGTGTAATCCAACACAAATGCACAAACGCGACGTGGACGCACGGTGCTGACACGTCCCCGCCGTGTGCAGTCTGATGTCACCGGCCCACTGAACCGAGTCGGACACGACAGCCAACAGGTTGTGCGGCAGGTTGCGCACGTACGAGCCAATAGCTTTTCGAAAGACGCAATTTAAAAAAAAAAAAGAATGTTTAATAACATTTTAAACAATAATTTGATCGTGTCTGATAATAATAACAATAATTAAAATATAGTTTCATTTTATCATTCATCATTCATTCATCTTCTATACCCGCTTATTCCTTATTCAGGGTCACGGGGGTCTGCTGGAGCCTCTCCCAGCTGTCTTAGGGCGAAGGCAGGGTGACACCCTGGACAAGTCGCCAGTTCATCGCAGGGCCACATAGACACAGACAGCCATTCACACTCACATGCACACCCATGGACAATTTAGAATGTTGAGCTCACATGAATGTTTTTGGACTGTGGGAGGAAGCCGGAGAACCCGGCGAGAGAACCCAGGCAGACACGGGGAGAACATGCAAACTCCACACAGAAAGGCCCCAGGCCCGGGCCCCGGAATAGAACCCACGACCTTCTTGCAGTTTCATTTCATTATGTCTTTATTTAGTTGCACTGTTTTCATATGTTCTCTTCAAATTTCTGCACCGCGCCCCCTGGTGGCCAGCAACCCCCACTTTGAAAACCGCTGGTCTAGTCGATGCAAAGTGACACAATGTTTTTTTTTTTTAAATCTCAAAATTAGCTCTGCGATCGGCCTCATGGCAGAATCTGTGATCTCGCGTTTGTGAGAGGCCGCAAAACCGTGGCAGTCAAGCAAGAAAAAAATGTTATCAAAAAAAAAAAAAAAAGAACCAAGATAAATGCGTCTTTATTTCGACTGCGGCACCGTGGGTTTCGCCGCCAACACAGTGTGTCTGCGCAGCTTGGGCCAAGGCTGACAAAGCCTTTATCAGTTGGAGCTGACACCGAATCATTCTTGGCCGGTGTCAGGGACGTTTCGCACCACAATCCAAAAAAAACAAAAAAAACAAACGTCTCCTTCGGCTTTGCGATGCCTTTTTCGTCCGTCTGCAGTCAATTTGCCCTGAGCTCCGCAGTTTTTGGTTTTTTTTCCCCCCAAAAAAACTCATCCGTGGGGTTTCTGCTCCCTGTCAGTTGTAATGAACTTGGACTGCACTTGTCTCGCCGCGCCAAACGGTGACATTATAATAAATAGAGCAGGAAAACCCTGCTGTCAGGAGCTCAGAGCCAGTTCCTTTGAATAATCTGGAGGCCTTGGCATCGCTGCTCGCAGGCAGACGCACACTTTGATCAGTGGTGGCAACACACAATAGATTCTACATCGTTAGATATGATATAGGTCATTTTACATATAAGCTTCTAAGAAAACATTTCATTTTTTTCCCAGTTTCAAATCAAACTCATCAAAATTCTTTTTTTCCCCCATTTTCATCTTTTTGTGGGTTTTTTTCAAGCTGCTTCCTTCGCTTCCTTGTGGCCTTTGCATGTCTCTACATGTTTCCAATCAACATGTAACCCCGTGTTGACAGACTTTGCAAAACAACTTATTAGAAGTTTTGTTTTGTTTTTTTTCCCCCCAGAAACCGCAAGACTCTGTGTTTTAGAGTAAGTGACGGGTTTCATATTTTCTCGCCAACTTCCCGGGCAGCTGTTTCAACACGCCGACGTCGTTTGGGAGGAGGGCAGGAGCCCTCAGTCGGGAGTTGTTTAGGGGGTCCCGTGGAATAAAGAAGTCCCCGGGAAAGTTTTTCCTCCCTCTCCCAGAAACTGAATCTCCGTTGAATCACTGCCAGTTCTGCGAAATTCCCAGTTAAACAACAGATTAGATTCCGTGATTCGCACAGGGCTCCGCCCGTACACAAATGCATACGTGGAGGCCCCGCTCCTGCCCCGACCAGCCAATCATCTCAGCCAGGCACAGCCTAAAGGCTGGAGGCTGGAGGGTGGGGGGGCTCAAAGCGCCCTGTAATCTGGAGCCGCTATCATCGGGGATCAGCTCGTCTGCCTGTGTGATCAGGCGGAGAGAGAGTGCTGAGCATTTGATAAGGCTGATAGTGATCCCCGCTGGGGCATTACGCCGAGACATGAAATACATATTCACACCCGCGCTGCAGGCGAATGAAGAGCACTGAGTGCGCGCGCGCGTGAAAATTGGCCAAAAAAAAAAAGTGGCACGCGGGAAGATAAAGTATTGAGTTTTAGCGAGAGGAGGGGAAAACAAAAGGCGGCGAAAAAAACCCTCAACAAGGCAGAGGGCAGGGAGCAAATATGTGCGAGAGCTCGTATTTCTGTTTGCTATCAGCTGAGAAGTGCATCTTGTTTTTTTGCTTCACTTTCCTCCTGCGCTCACCTATCAGTCAGGACCTGGCGGGCAGGGAGCAGAGCAGCGTGGGCAGGAGAGCTGTCAGCTAATCTGCAGTGATGGATGCAGCGCTCGGCAAAACTGACGAGACCTTACTGTAAAGGTCCGCGTCGCGACGCCAACACTCGGCAACCGCTCGAGGGGGTGCGGTGGGGGTAAGGGGTGGTGGTGGGGGGGCGTGGGGGGAGTGACGGGCTTGCCGGATTTTCACTGAGACGGATTCTCCAGTGGATCTGATTGGCCGTGAGAAATAGACGAGAAAGGTGCCCCATCGTTACGTGCCAAGACGTGTTTGTCGATGGCACCCTGACCTTTGAACTGGACAGGCAGGGGAAAAAAAGGGAGAGAGTGCTCGGAGGGGGAGCTTCGGAGAAATAAAGAGAGGGAGCGACTTTTCCTTCGTTTCCTGCGAAAGAAAAATGGAAAAGACCCAAGAAAAAAAAAAAAGAAAAGCCGCGTCTTTGGCCTCATTTCTTTCCTCCTTTGTCACATCCTGGAAATCCTATCCCTCATTAAATGACTCACGAGCTACAATTTCATGCAAACCACGTGCGTGCGGTCGCGCACGTCCGCACACACCCACACACACACGTCCGCGGTGCCGGCCAACAGCGGAGAGGTTATCACTGTGAGAATGGGATCGGCTTCTTCCTTTCCGTTCCTTCAAATGGCTCTTTATCCTAATTACATTAAACCGGTGTTTGCCGCGGCTAAATATGCTGAAGCATCCGGACTCGGAAGACTCAAGCGTCATCCACGCGAGTTCGCAAGAGGTCTATAAACGCGACGCATTTGCACAAGAATTAAACAGCGCCGGCTCCGGCGGGACTCTGGGTGTCTTTGCCAATTCCTCTCGGCCCTGGAGGCTCTGAATGGCGAGTGACGTTTGTGCCAGTTTGTGGTCAGCCGCTGCAACGGCACACACACGAAGCAGCTCCTACTCAGACACGTGCACACGCATGCGCACGCTCGGCCACAGCGCATTTACAGCGGTGTGCGGGACGTAGGTGTTGTTATCCTGAACACAATCTTGTCTGGGTTGGGGGGGAAAAGAAAAATGGATTGTGTAAACACACACAGACGCACGCCGCCAGTAGCCGGGGCCGGGCCGGGGCCGGGCCGGGGC
>NW_027466166.1:852500-870125 GCF_046127955.1 Nelusetta ayraudi
CTCCTCGCGCACCTGGTCCAAAAATATATATAATAATCCCCCCCCGCTCTTCGCCGTGCCCTCCGGCGCCCTCCCCGCGCCTGTCAGGCAGCTGTCTCGCACTTCCGAGGCGGCTGCAGTGACACCTTGGAAGTATCCGAAGCACCACACACGGCGGTTGGCTGCAGCGTAGCTGGAAGGCGGCTCTGTATGACGACCGCACGGAAGCGCAGGTGAGACAAGACGCTTCATGTCCTCGCCATCAGGTGGCTCGCTGCTGACAAAGGGCTCTTCCGCAGATCCCAGGGGTGGGAAGTGGCAATGCACAAATGCTTTGTTACTGTAATTGAGTAGATTTTTCAGGTACTTCGCTTGAGTATTTCTTTTCCTTACAACTTTCTACTTCTTTTTGACAAATGTGTTGTTTCATAAATGGCAAAAGAAATATTCTTCTTTTGGCTCGAGGACATTGCAAAACCTTCCTCTTTCTTACTTTTTACGAAACAGCGTAAAAGTACAGAATGTGAGTACTGGTGACTGTTCTGGCAGATCTGCGTGCAGACCCCTCAACTCCTTGGAGTCGCGTCTGACTGCGAGCTTCCAGCGGGCCGTGAAGAAGAAGCCAGAAAAAAAGAAGTTGCGCAAGTTTGAAAAACTAAATTGCCCATGCGTGCACATGCAAGTGGGATGCATTTGTAAACAAATGCTCCAGCTATTGTTCGTGCACGCTTCAACCCCTCAAGAAGTCTGGGACCAGCCTCCCCAGGGGGGGCAAGGCGCTGGCTCAGTGAGACAGATAGAGGCTGGCATGAGGGTGTTTACAGTAAACAGTGAGGGCGACTATTACACAGGAATGCGCCCGACTCGACTCTCATCCCCTTTATTTATTTATTTCTCGTCTCTGTGTGTGTGTGTGTGTGTGTGTGTGTGTGTGTGTGTCTGTCTCGGTTGCGCCCGTGACCCCAGTGCAGCAGCATCAGCAGCGTGCGATATCCCGGGAGAATCGTCTGAACCTGTTCGCCTGGCGCCCAACAACAGTCGGCGAAAGCGCGATTTGAAAGAGAAAGTGTGATTTTGATCACTGGGCTCACGGCAATGTCGCCGCCCTGGTGGTGTTTTTTTTTTTACGGGGAGCGCAGGACACGATCTGTAGGCGGATTGTGTGTTTAGGCCACTGGGAGCTTCCTCTTGGTGTGTGTGTGTGTGTGTGTGTGTGTTGGCGTGCGTGTGTGCGTTTCAGTGAAGGCTCTCTGTTTTGACAAACTGCGCGCGGACGTTGCTCCGATTAATCCGGCGGCCGCATCTTTTTCTCCCACAGATGCGTCCGGTTGTCGTTTGAAGTCATTATCTCCGCTTCTTTAAACGTTGGCACTCAATCAAATTCCCAAACATATTGAGTTGTGTGTGTGTGTGTGTGTGTGTGTGTGTGTGTGTGTGTGTGTGTGTGTGTGTGTGTGTGTGTGTGTGTGTGTGCGTGGCCTTTTATCGGCTTCCCACAAATATCCGCCTGCCAAGTCGCTTGTTTTTTTTTCTTTTTTTTCTACCCCGCCCCACCTCCATCTGTCTGCAGGTATGGTTGTTAATTATCTCAAGTCAAGGGTGGCACCAGCGAGTCAATTTTGAGATACGATCTAATCTCCCCCCCCCCTTTGAAAGCCGTCCCTTCCCTTCCTGTCTCCCTCCGTCCCGCACCCGCGTCCTCATCAGCCTGACTCACTGTCTTCCAACCAAGACTTGGCAAGTCACTGACGCCAGGGTTGGGAGGGGTGTGTGTGTGTGTGTGTGTGTGTGTGTGTGTGTGTGTGGGGGGGGGGGGGGGTGTATTTAAAACCCATCGTTCCTGGTATAATTTGGATGGTGTAAATTCTCCCTGAATCACCGTCTTGCGCTGTTTACCGTGCGCTTCCGACCCAATCATGCATTGTGGAAACGCTTCTCTTACTCGTCTGAATCAGTTCCTTTCCGCCGAGATGAAATACAGACGCGAAGCCTCAAAGTGGATTACACAGACTCGTATGCAGATGCTTCTGCTTTTTCATCTCAGGGATTTCTTTTTTTTTCTCTCCCTCTTGCCCTGCCATTTAACTTTCCTCCCTGCAGATGTTACGCTGGAACGCGCGCGCTGCCTTTTCATTCCGAGGCGACTGTAACTCAACTCAACGGCGAAACTGCACATTCAACCCTCTGAACGCATCAGGCCCGTGTGAAGGGAAAACAAAACAACTGCGGTTGTTTGCCACCGTCGCAGCGCCGTGCCCGGCTCTCTCTCTGTCGCCACCGGCCAGCTTGCGGTATGTTCGGGGGAATGCGGGAGCTGGTGAAACTAAATCCAGCAGACTGTGCCGTCATGTCTGGATTCATTTCCGTTTGTCTTGCTTTCCTCTACGTTTCCCGCTTATGCGCGACAACCTTCAGTCTCCGCCCACACCTCAATCTCCAGCTGTCACTCTGCGACTCGGCCCCGAGTCCCAGTCCAACTTCTCTCTTTCTCCATAGTGCTGCTCTGTGGAATGCAGTCCAGCTCGAGAACTCGAGGTTGGCAGAAAATTCACAGGTGGTCAGCTTTCATTTCTAATACGCTCTCACCCTCACGGTCAACATTTGCTCCACATTCTTTTGCTCGGCCTGATCCCTGACACACAGAAAGGTACGCACCTTCTTCTGCTTCACAACGCGTGCCGCTCTTGGTGGAGCCGCTCCAGTTCTTTTTCGCTGTCCACTCCTTTCGCTGAGCAACAATCATTTAATCTCGTCCCCACATCCTTCATCTAAGTGGCGAGTTCCTGTTTTTGTCGAAAGGACTTTTTCTGCTGATTTTTTTTTCATTCTTCGAGCTGGGAGGGGGCGGGGGTTGGGGGGGGTGAAGGGGTGCAGGGGTGCAGGGAAAAAAAAAAACAAAGACGGAAAAAAAAATGCATAGCTGGTCCAGTTGCTAGGAGACATTGTGTCCACGCTTAATGAAAGTCTCTTTGCAAGATCTTTTCGTGGCTCCACACCGACAGCAAGTCAGAGGCAGTTATCAGACTTTCTGTGCAGCCAATCAGCCCTCCTAATGAGCACAACACGGGAACCCCCCCCCCCCCCCCCGACCACCACCGCTAGCCCCCGCGAAGCGATCTCGTTGCATGCTGTACAAAACAAAGTCTGATAGGTTTGCTCGGACCGCCGCTTCAAGTCAGGCGTGAACGACGTCATCGTTCCACTACAGCCGAAAGTGGCCAACCACTGAGAACACTGGCCACCGCCGGACTCTTGAATTATGTAGCACTTCATCTGCGCGACCTCAGCGCGATGACGTCAGCAGACAGGCAGCGGTGAAAGCGCGGGGGGTGCAGCTTGCTTTGGTGTGCGGAGACGGGACTCAATGCCGATCGATTCGGCGACATCCCGCTAATTTTAGTAGAACAGAGGCTTAACCTCCTCTTCTCACTCTTTGTATTTTGCACCCCCTCCCTGCCCCTTCCCCCAATCCATCTCCCCTCCAGTCACCCGGGGCCCCTCCTCCCTCTATATTTGTCTCTCTGACAGCAGCGCCGGCAGCCCCGGGCAGTTAAAAGGAGGTGTGGCAGCCATTAGCAGAGCACCTCTAATGTGCTACAGGGTGAGACGGCGGTGGCGGCGGGAGAGGGAGGAGGAGGAAGCGGGAGGATGTGTGCGTGTCTCATCCGAGATGATCCCGGCCGCTGGTTTCCTCCTCTGCCCAGCTCTGTTCTGTCCCGTTCTGTCGTCTCCTCGCGAGCTCCTAATGGCTTCCTAATGACAGCTCGGAGGCACCGACCGCACGCCCGGCCATTTATATCCATCTCGACAGGAAGACCCGAGCGTGTGCGACGCGTTTAGAAAGACGAGGGGACATTAAAAAGCAGATGCACCTCATCGACGGCGCACACACGCTGCCGGGTGTTGGCCTGTTTAAACAGCAGCCCGAGGCGGCGCCACATGAACCCGGAGGTGGGTTTCGGCATCTTACCGGGACTCATTCTGCCCTGCATGTTCGGAGGGGGTTGGAAAAAAAACCACCATTTGCAAAAAAAAAAAAAAACGACTTTGCCCTGAATTACCTGCGGGCTATTCTCCTCGGAGTCCCGGCACTCAGGCTTCTATTCAGTCTGACATCTCACACTGAGGCGCAAAACAAACTGCAACAACTTTGCACCGCGCTGACAGACTTTTCACAACTTGTTTAACTGATTTTTTTTTCCTTTCGGTGCTTGGGCAAGAGGTGGAAAAAAGAAAGATCTGACACTTGGAGGAAATGGTTGGTGTGGTTTAACTTGGCAAGCGGTGTCTGCAGCCGAGGACATCACTTACCTCCCGGCAGGTTGCCAGATGACGACCCATCAAACATTTCTGTGTTGATGTGAACTACTGACAGAGAGTTGCAAAGAATTAAAAGAGAAATAGGCTCTGCGCCGTGCAGGAGGTGGAAGCGAGGAAAGAGCCGCGTCGGCAACAGCAGTGTATTCCGACTGTCGTGCCAAGAGCCGAGATATTTAAGGGACCATCAGGCTCAAAGTCCGCAGCGCAGTCACAGTTTTCTGTCACTCTCGGTTTAAGTGCTGCGTTGAGCTCATCGATCATTCAAGTTGTTTTTCAGACTGGCAAACACTTGCATGTCTAAGGAATCTGATTGAATGCAATCAGAAACTAGACACCATACGTTCTTTCTTTTTGTTTAGCTTTGTTGTTGCAGCTATTTTTTTTAAAAGAAAAAATTGCGCCCATCATTTTTAATCATTGCTTAAAAAAACTCAACCCTGCCCACTGGCTTACCTCGCCTATGTGTACAATATATTTGGGACTCAATAATTTCATCCACTGTTAATGAACATCGGTGCAGATTATTGACGACACCCGGAGCATTGTGTTGGAGATGCATTCATCTTAGCCTTTTATCAGTGACGCACACAACTCAATAGTGCTGTGGGTGGACTGTTGAGCAAGAACAACGAGTGGTGACTACACTTTTCAATTCTTTTAAATGAATATGTTTACTGGCAGTTACATGGGTGGGGGGTGGGAAGGGGGGGGGTGTTGAACAGTGGCTGAACCATTCAATGAATATTGAATCCTAGATATTGATCTTTAAGTGGATGACACGTTTCAAACGTTCCCGTCTTGAGCTCGTCTCCAACTAAATGCTGCCGTCAAGCAGCGGGAAGAGAAGCTCGCCGAGGAAGAGAAACAAAGTGGGGGCTTTCTGGACCACCCATCGTGCATCGATCGGCCCGAATAAGTCTTTGTGGTGTGTCTGTGGTAGGTTGTCATCTATTTGTTTTAGTTTGTGTTGGCACCACAGATGTGCCGCATTTAATCACGGCGCCATTTGTCAAATTCCAATTAAAACAAAAAGGGAAGCGAAGGACAACAAATATTACCCCCCCGACGTGACGAACATGAAAGGGAACGCAAACAGCGGGCAACTTACCTGCGCGGCGGGACGAGCCAGATCCTATCGGTGATAACAGAAATGAGAACTACACAAAACCTCCCAAGGTGCAGGAGAACTCCTTCACCTCTGTATGTGTGTGTGTGTGTGTGTGTGTGTGTGTGTGTGTGTGTGTGTGTGTGTGTCTGTGCCAACACCAACAAATCAATTTCTAACGAACAAAAGTGAAATTGTAGCGGCGTTAAAACTGACATAAGCTGAGTTATTGCCGATTAAAAATGTCAATGTGTGTTTTTATTTTTATTTGATCTAATTTTCACAGTTCTGGTACGAGCGGGTTCATCTCCCCCCCTCCCCGGGCGGCGTGTATCCCTACCTACCTGTCCGGGAAATCAATGCCTCCATTTTCTCTGGAGATTATGGGGGGGGGGGAGTTGCTACTGAAAGTGCATCCCATAAGCTTTTAGAGGGGCCAGTTGCGGCCATATGATCACAGTGCTGACAGCTCTGCACGACCTCGTCCATTCAGGTCAGTTTTCAGCTCAGAGGCACAGAAAAAAAAAAAGGAAGAAAGGAGAGAGCGAAGAGAGCGAAGAGAAGAATTGGGAGAGGGGAGAAAAATGAAGGCCAGAAAGACAAATAGGCTGACAAAGACGAGGTAAGGAGAGTCGAAGGGGGATAAAAGGAGGCAGCCGGGGAAAAGAATGCACTGGGGGAAGAAAGGTGAGAGAGTTAAAGGCAGGAGGGAAGAGCGGAGGGAGGGCCGAGGAGCAGACAGCACCTGGCAGCCGCAATGCAAATACACTTCAAAGCGTTGCTGCCAAAGGTGGGATCAGTTAGTGAATGCTGAGGAGAGATCGGGCTTCAGCGGGCGACTTAAAAACTCAAGCTGCATCTCCGCAGTGGCAGCGCTCCCGTGCAGCTGAACAAGCTGCGGAAACGGAAAAAGTAAGAGGGAGGAGGAGAGGTTTTCTTTTTTTTTTTTTTTTTTTTTTGTGGAGGGGGGGCAAAAAAAAAGTGCTGACACAGATTTAGGGCGCAAGGCGACGCAGGCGGTTTGGGGCAGGTGGATCTCTTAAAAAAAAAAATAAATAAAAAAACGACTACTACTTTAAGCACAGCGAGTAACAGTGTGATTTACATGCAGTACTAAGAGTTATGCAGACATCCTGCACTTTCTATTTATATCTGTTTAATGTCCGTAAAATGAATATATATATATATATATATATATATATATATATATATATATATATATATATATATATATATATGTATATATATATATATATATATATATATGTATATACAGAGGCTCCTTCCAGCTGGGGGCTGTCAGACCTGAAGTCTTAAGTTGAATCACAACTGTTGCTGCATCTTGGTCTAATGTTGGGCACATAATCACCAACACTTTTTAATCACCAGTACCAGTACCAGTAACTCCTCCTGAGCGACTGCGGAGGTCGGCCGTCTGCTTTGACCAGTTGTGGTGAAACGCAAAAACAAAGGAGTGAAGACATAAAATGAAAAGACACTTCATTCTCTTTTCTAACGTTACTTTAATTCAGTGTATATAGCTGCAGTGTATATGTAGCTGCAAGGCCTACAAACACTTTGAGGTTTGACTCTATGACGGCAGTTCTACTTGTTCCTGACAGTTTTTCTTATTCTCTTTGCTGGGGAGATTCAGTCGACGCAGCCGGTGATGCAGAGTGCTCACCAGGCGTGCACTCGGGGATGAAATCACCCGAGTCCAGGAGAACTATTTCGGTCGGGCACGTGGCTCAAAAGTGTTATTGTTTTCATTTCACGGACATTTGATGAAGTCCATCTTGATGCCTTCTTCAAAGTGCTGTCGGCTCCTCGCTCCTCGCTGCCGCCCCTCTAATCGGCCTCGTCTCTTTCCATTCTAATTCACTTAACATGGCCGAGACGAGAAAAAGAGCTGATGGGTGAGATAATGGAGCTGACTCGCAATCTGTCTATTTACCAGTGCGGACAAACTCTCTCTCTCACACACACACACACACACACACACGCGCAGAAAAAATTTGTTCTCTGCGTACACCTGCACGCTCACGGCCACAAGAGATGTGGATGGAGTGGATAATGAAACTGCCTCTGACCCTGTTCACTTATGATTCTCTGTCCATTACCCAAATGGACACCACTCTCTCCGCTATTGATCACGGCCCCTTTTTCTCTTTCGCTTCTTCGCCGCTCTCGCCGTTTTTCATCTCGTTACCTCGCCGCTCATCTGCATCAGTCCGCTGATGGTTTCCGCGGCCGCTGATGGAACGATAAATCAGCAGCCGGGGGGGAGGGGCGGCCGATTATCACTGGCGAGACCAACTGAGCACACAACTCCTCGACCCTGAAAACCCAAATGTCCTCATTGGGAAGGATACACAACTCGTTAGACGTGCACAGTGGAAGTCCGGTGGGCGGGTTTAGCTCCGCGTCTACTTTTCTTTCCCCCACGTGAAAAGGGTGACAGACAGTGTGTGCGTGTGTGCGTGTGTGTGTGTGTGTGTGTGTGTGTGTGTGTGTGTGTGTGTGTGTGTGTGCGTGCGTGCGTGCAGACATAAAGGTGTGTAGTTTGAGGGTGGGAAGACTTATGAGTTACGAGAGCGGTAATGGAATCCTTCCCCCCGACGCGAGGTGCTCGGCCCATTCGAAATCCCGTCAACCGTGAAAATGTCACTCGTGATGTAGAGGGCCAGGGGCGGGTTTATGACATCATCAGTGTGCTGCCACTGCAGAGATATGGCGCGCGAGAAGGGGTGGGGCGGCGGGGCGGCGGGGCGGGCAAAGGCTCGACGGACCGATCCGTCCACAAGGTCTCAAGTCGTGCAAACAGTCATGAGATAGTGGCGCGGGAAGCGCTTCGTTCCCTCGAGGACGGAATGAGCCGCTCGCTAACAAGCCAGGCAGGAAACCCTGCAAGTGTGCTGCGGGTGAGACACTGGATATAGGCATCTCAACCCCGGTATTTAGTCTGAGCCAGATGTTTTCCTACTCGTCCGGTGTCTCCGCCATGCGCCTCCTTTTGGAGCCCGCTCGAGCTAACTAGCATCGCCGCCGTGAGGCAAAAACACAAAAACAGGCCAATTGCGCAGGATTAGCCGCGGCAGGTACCGTTTAGTCCCTCCGCGACGCTGGTAGAGGAGGAAGGAAGGAACACGACGTAATCCCAGTAAACACATCCGACACGTCGGGGTGCAGCGCACCAAAGGGAAGCGACGCAGATGTTTGCTGTGGGCGCGCAAACCTCAAGGCGAGCTGCGTCGCTTCAAAACATATGGTTGCTTCCCGCCCGCTTGTGGAGACGCGAGCGGCTGAGGCTCGTGTACACCATCTTTCACTCGCTGTCGGGGGACTAATGTCAACAAACGTGCCGGCGACGACGCCTCGCACCCGCTGTGGGTTCCCATTTTTCTTTGTGGAGAATCTGCCGCCTTTTAAGTGAATGTTGAATCAGATCCTCAAACGATGTTGGACTTTTTTTTTTTTTTTTTTTCTTTTTCTTTTTCTTTTTCTTTCTAAATTCGAGCCCTCCGAGACGACTGTTGTCGAACAAAGCCCTCGGCAACACGCCGTGCGGCCATTAGCGCCCGAGATCCCAGCGATACGCTTTTTCTGACGCGTGACTTACAACACAAAAATACGCAAACGCTCATGAGCTCCCTCCTCCCCCGAGAACTTCCTCTCCCTTCGAGAGGCTAGTCGGAAATTAGATTTTTGTTTTTTTAAGGCGGCCCCGGGACCCTTGACGAGATGCAATGCTGCTCCCCCGAAAGCTTCAGACGAAACCGCACGCAGAGAGACGGAGACCTAAATGAGCAGAAATGAGAAAGAAAAAGCAGCGGCGATGGAGAGGGAGCAGCGGCGGCGGCGGCAGCGAGCAGGACGGGGAGGAGGAGTAAAGAGAGAGCGCTATGCGGATAGTAGCAAATGATAGGGTACAACTAAATGAGGGTATGTAATTTGGAGTGTTTAGTAATTACACTGGTTTGACAGAGCCATGTCAAACCACCCCTTTGTTGATCCCCCACTGCTCCGCCGCTCGCTCTCCTGCCAGCTTCCTCATGTTTTTCACATTTAGCTCCGAGCGCTCGCCCCTTTATTTTTCTGTTTTTTTCCCCCTCTCTCCCGGCTTCCTCCTGCACGCCACAGCATTAAAACGCTCCGCTCCAGTCAGACAAGCGTCGGCCGAAAAAAGTTCTTCTGCCCCTCCCCCCGGCCCCCCAACCCCCACCCACGCCCTTCCCCTTTCCCCCCCTCTTCATTTGACAAGGCTGAAATATAGAGGAAAATGTTAATAAATGTTTTCGAGCGGCTGGCCGGCTCCACGGATTCCATTTCTATTGGTGAGCGCCGCGCCGGGGAGTCGACGGCGGTTGCGTGTGATCTCGGCGGTGATTTACTTTATCCCCAAAGCGTATTATTCCAAAGTGTGAACTTGGAGTGTGCGCATGCGGTCGCGGTGCGTGTGTCTGAAATAGCACAGGGGAGGAACGGAGCCGGAGTTTATGTGTTTGTACTGAGGCGGGCCTCAGACGACACAGGTCTGAATGAAGAGAGAGAAAAAACAAAACAGCCAGCAACTGACTGCGTCTTGGAGGGTTCTGGTTGGAAAGTTTGAGGAGGGGGGAACCGGCTACTTTTATTTTTTTTCATTTTTTTTCACTCTCAAACGTCAATATCCACATGCTGAGTTGATAAAATCCACATTAGTGAGGCAGGAAACCAGCAATAAAACCCAACACATGGAAACAGTCAGGCTCCTGTGATTTTGCAGCCCAATATGGGCTCTCCAATGAATATAAACCATGATATAGCAATGATGAAAGACTAAACGCAGGGTAAAGTGGGGGGTGTGGGGGGGGGGGGGGGGGTGAAGAAATAAAGCGGGAGGAGTCCGGTGCGAACGTGCACGTCTGGCCTGGGCGGAGACGCTATATAGCCCATCGATGCTGTGCTGCCCGAGCGCAGCCGGTGAGGAAAACACAAAAAACACGACTGGAAGAGAGAGGCCTTGCAATGCTGAGACTTCCTTTTGTATAAATGTTAAACACTTTGGCTGCTTCCATGCATTAAAACCAGCCCAAAAGTCACCGCCAGTCCCTGCAGCTTTATGATGGGACACAACTACTACACACACACACACACACACACACACACACACACACACACACACACACACACACACACACACAGGTAGAAGTGGACTGAAAGAGTGTTGACAGAACATGAAGACGCCATTGGTTTGCATTAAACCCAAACCCTGAGGTGCCTGAAAAAAAACCCAAAACAACCCTGTTATTATTTTACATGACCGCAGATTTTTAACAACCCTCCACACAAGCATATAAACACCAATACACACACACACACACACACACACACACACAGAAGCGCACGCAGGGTCACACACAAACAAATATGCGCCATGTGTGCCCCCCACCCCCCACCCCACCCCTCGAATTCTCAGTGACCCGCCCCCGGGCCCCTGACAGAGTTTGAACCCTGACCTTGTCACATTCGAGTGATCCAGAGGAGGGGGGAGGGGGGTGGGAGTGGCGGGCGGGCGGGGGTGAGGGGTGGGGTTTCCTAGTGGGGTGGGGGTTCGATTTTACACGGAGGAGGTCGCCGAGAGCGCCGCGCTGGGACAAAAGCCCCGGCTGTGGCGGGTGTCCCCGGGTCACAGCGGGTCACGGGTCGCCGTCTCGCACCCTCGCCCCCTTTTTTCCTCTGCCTGTGCCTTCATCTCGTCCTCTCTTCCGTCCATCCCTCTGTTCACAGACACAGAGGAGGGGGGGATGGAGGGGTGGGCTGGGGGTATCCGAGAGGAACAATGTTCCCCCACTATCGTCCCAGTGGAGGGGGGGGGGGGTGCATACTGAGCAGGGGCCACCCCAGCCAAGGGGTCTCGGGCTCCACTCTGATTATTTTCTCCTCCTCTCAATGGCGTCGCCTCCCCCTTCAACTCTCCGCCCCTCTTCCCACGGCACCTCCGTGTCCCCAACTGAAACAAACTAATTACTCAGGTTCCTCTTTCACGCCAGCCTTGCTGATGTATGTACTGCGGTGAATGGTTGTTGGTGTGGGCTTCCCATTGGCAGTAAACATACAGCCTGGGATGCACCGCCGTTCAAAAGTTCCGGGGTCACCGACTCACTTCTGCCTTCAACTCCAGTATCACCAGCTTTATGAAATATGAATAATGATCTTGAATGCACTGCGAAACTCAGGTCAGGTCAGTCAAGTTGTGCTTAACAAGCCATCCCATAATGTGTTCAGCACATCCTTACTGATTTCCGTAGTTGTTAATGTTCTTTCCAGTATCATTTGATGGTGCTGGTTATAATGGAGCTCAATGCAGAAATGCACTGGAGTGTCCCCCGTGCACAATACTATCACATGAGGAACTAAATTGTTCAATTTCAATTTTTTTTTTTATAGATTCAGCAGTTCAGCTAATTTGAGCTGTGAATATTCAACAAATGAAGCGTATTGAAAAGGTCTTTGGAGTAAATGTTGTGCATTCCTCTACTTCCCAGTGCAAACAAACCATCGCCCGAACCACAACAACCAAACCTTCGTTGAATGACGTGGACAACGAGGAGCGCGAGCGCACTCCCCGCCAGCCTTCATCGCCTCCTGGCTGTAAAAACACAAATCTGCTCCTTTCATCCTTTCATGCGGCCTCGGCAACAATCGGCCCAATTAATCAGTTCACCACCGCCTCCTGTCCCTCACCCCCCCACAATGCACCTCTCCCTCTCTCTCTCTCTCTCCCCCTCTCTCCCCCCCCCCCTCTCTCTCTCTCTCCCCCTCTCCCTCTCTCTCTCTCTCTCTCTCTCCCCCTCTCTCTCTCTCTCTCTCCCCTCTCTCTCCCAGCTGGCACCGCCAGGCGACCTTTCGCCACCGTGCAACAAACCGGGACGCTCGACCTCTCTGGCCTGCGGGCGACCGAGACGCGTGGGCCCTGGGAAGAGAGGGGAAGGACACGCTGGAACCCAGAGTGACAGCCCAGGCCGGTGGGGGGGCGGGGGGGGGGCTCTACGAAAGAGCTCGCCGCCCCCACTTATTCCCCTCGTCTGACCCCCCCGCCCCGCTAGCTGCACCTCGGCGAGGGGCGCTCGCGTAAAAGTGCCAGCGTCCAAATGTGATTAATTTGCCACATTCACTGCTCGTTCTTCACCTACAATGGAAATGGACTGTCTGCAAGTCCATTAAAAGGCCCACAAGGCCGAGGGGCCCAGTCCCGGGCCCTTGGCAACGACCGGCAGGTCACACACTCCAGTCAAGAAGAAGTTTTGTGTGTGTGCCTGTGCATGTGCTCACCCCCCCCCCCCCCCCCCAGAGCTCCTTCAACCAGAAAGATAATATTTTGATAGCAGGGCTCGTCACAATATTTGACAATAATTCAGCGTAACAAGGAGCGAGATGGGAGCACATTAAAGGGAATTCCTGAGGTAATCAATCATGAAAGGCGATTAACGCAGCAGACACACTGAAATTATCTGCCGTATTTGGGGGTGGGGGGGGGGGGGAGAGAAGGGAAAATCCCAGACAGCGCACGTTTTAGCTCAGTTTTTTCAGCAGTTTTGGCATCGGGGCCTTGTTGTGTTTTTAGAAGCTGAGAGCAGCGAAGTCGACGGCCGGAAGGAAAACAAGCAGAACGCTGCTGGCATGTGCCTTTACATTAGACGCAGAGTTTGATTCAAAAAAGCAGTAGCAGGCAAATCCCCTCCAGGAACTCATATTGACACACACACGGACACGCTGGCTTTTTTTTTTTTTTTTCTGCTTTCGTTTACGTGTGCGAAGCATCCGGCTCACTCAGGATGCTCGCCCTCGCCGTCCGTCCGCGTCTGCTGAAACGACGCTGAGCACGGAGCCGGCGCCTTAATTAGCCCTGATTGATGTAGCATATTAGGCAACAAACAATTAGCATACAGTGTATTGCTACTCTGGCCATTTGAGAATGACGGATGTGAACGACCCGCACTAAAGGCAAGCTCAATAATGCTGAGAGAGGGAGGGGGCGGGGGAGGAGGGGGAGGGGGGGGGGGGGGTGTAGACAGAAAGAGAGTGCCAGAAAACAGCACAGACAGTCGGGAGTGGGGGGGGGGGATTGGCGCTGCTATTTTCCTCACAAACAAATCAATTTAGTGCGATTAAAGGTTGAGCTCTCATGAGGAACTTTTACACTGCATGGAATGCTAAACCAGCGGACGGTGGGGGGGGACATGCATTGTGCATTATTTTTCTTTCCTCCCTCCCTCCCTCCCTCCTGCCTTTTTTTGAATGCGGGCGGCGGAGGGAAAACCTCTTGAAGCGGCGGGTTTTGCAGCCGGTCGCCTCCGTTGTGCGCACATGTAGCGGATAAAGGAACAGCAGGGGCTCGGAGGTGGAGTGCCGGAGATTAGCGGGGACGGCTAGCACTCTGCAGCACGTTTCATATTTCTCGCTTTTCTCTCCCAGTTAGTTGGGAGCGCTCTATTGTTGAAATAAAAGGAGAGAGAAAAGAGAAGGGGGGTGGGGGGGTGGGGCAATTATTGTGTAAAGTCCATTAGCGGTTTCACACCTAAGACATATGTGCTCAAAAGTACACAGTTTCTGCAGCCCAGCAGAGCTTAACAGGTGGGCGCTAATCATGAAGCTACCGTATCCTTTACTGCAGTTGCCTCACAGATGCAAGCGACCCTCTGAAGGGCCGCCAGTGAAAATGAGTTTGACGCCTTCCGATCGAGGCTGCGGAGCTGAGCAGCAGAAAGAGTCGGGGCCAGGGTTCACGTGGCTGCTGAGTTCCGGTCCGATCAGTTCGGAAAAGCAAAAGACAAAACAGTGTGAGGAGCACACGACCCGCTGGAAGGACAAAGGTTTGCGCGGAATCACGCGCCACCTTCGCTCGCTCTGAGAGCGCATGGGGTTTTGTCTGGGTTTTGTGTCTGCTGGATGATCACGAGTGCGTTCACGTCAGGGGTCACGCGGCCTCAGCCGGGGTTCAAGTATCCCCCCCTTCCTCCGCATGCTTCCAACTGCAGGGGATAAAAACAAAGCGTCGGTGCCACGGGGGGAGGATTTAATGGGTGAGAAGTCGGAGAGGAAGGGAGCCGGAGAGGTGGACGGATGAGCGAGGTAGCTGCGAGGAAAGCATGGTCAGGTAGGCCTGAGGGTGCGGGCCCCCCCCCCGGTGCAGCTGCAGGGATGCACACGAGCTGGAAGGAGTTTCTGTCTTCGACGGAACGACGGCTCAGCTCGGAAAGCCGGCGAGGCTCGTTTCAGCAGCTGTTTTCTAGACTCACGCCTCCCGCAGTGAGCGTGTGAACCTGTGCGTGTGTGCGTGAGGCCTGGTGCTGTCGAAAGAATGCTAACATAAAGCTGTGGGGGCACGCAGGGGCGCCGCTCGGCTCCTGCCAAACGGGAAAGGTCAAACTGCTCAATATTAACTCCGGTTCAGGTCGCCACGCTGATAAGAGCTACAATAACCGTTTTACGCCCCTCCACTCCGCCCCACCCCTCCGCCGACACCCCCGGCACATATGTACACACACACACACACACACACACACACGCGTGCACTTTTCCCAGCGCTCACACGTCCGTTCGGAACTAAAATCCGCCCCCAGCAGCAGCCCCGTCGGCGCCCCTGAAGCAGACGTACATAAACACGTTCTCACACAATCGTCCGAAATCACGATCCTTCAGGACGGCCCTGGGCACCAACACCCCCCCCCCGGCTCACCCACCACCACCGGGACCCCTGCGCCCCTGGAAACACGAGTTGATGTGGTGGAAGTGTGAAAAACGCACGCACACACGGACCCACAGAGGCAGAGTCACGATCGCGGCGCAGCGCGAAGGCCTGGGAGGGCGCTGCGGGTTTACGCCGGGGACTCGACCTCACCTCCACCACCCGATCCCCGGGTCTTTGTTTTCACGACAGCAGATCGGTCGTCGATTAAAGTTAAACCTAATCCCCTCCAGAGTTCCGGGTCTCTTAAAAAACAAAAACAAGCTTTCCTTCCCAGGCCAAGCTACGGAGGAATTACTGGTAGCTATTGCTGTCTCAAGCTAGCGACTTTGTGTCACAAGCGCAGGCTAAACACACAGATGCTTGAATTAAAAGAAATCTCCTAGCGAACTACCTCACACCTAGACCTACTTCAACTTTTAGTCACAGCAGTCGTCGTCAGCAGCAGGTTGTGACAACGAGTCGCAATCCCAGGTCCCCCCCACCCCCAACCCCCTCCGTCGCAGCGACAGACTCAGCGCGGACTCAGGCTGAGAAAACCTGAACGCCTCTCTTTGCCTCTTGTGGGGAAGTCTTGACGGGAAAAGCCAACAGGCAGAATCATAAATCATGTTGTGGTTTTTCCGCCTTGACAGACCTGTTGACGGAGCTCCCGCACGCTTCAAGGAGCCCATTAATAAGCAAAGGAGGCGTTTTTTAAACACACACACACACACACATACACACACACTCACACACACTCCAACACCTTTGCTCTTGTCAGTAATTACTGAGATGAAATTGACTCATTTTCTTGCACATTTTCTCACCGATTGCTTTCACATCTTAAAAGAAGTGGCAGACAGGGGAGTTGGTGGACGGAGGCTAAATATATATAGCTGTAAAAAAAAAACAGCAAACTGAAAAGCGCTAAAGCCATCATGAGTGAATTCATTTGGGCCCTGACAGCAGCCGTGTGTTTGATGACACCTTGCGGAAGGTGTGGCTAAAGCTGTCGTCTCCAGCGGCTCCTCTCCGCTCTGACTCATGCTAATCCCGCGCTAATGCGGCTAGTAGGGCTAGCGGCCTGCGTCTGCTGCCCTCCGCCAACTGTTGTGTCAAATGATTTGGTCGATCGGCGTGCTGGGATGGCCTGCAGCACCGCAGGTTATGAGGGAGCGCGTCTGAGGGAACAGAGATGAGTTTTGCTGGCGGGGGAAAAAAAAAATGTTTTTCGCTCTTGAAGATCAGCGCCGTTTCGTTATTGTTTCACAAAAAGAACAAATTGATTGCTCGGATGGACGACAAGCGCTCCTTTTCATTGATGCTGAGGCTTATAAAAAAAAACAGAAGAAGAAGAAGAAGAAGAAGAAGAAGAAGAAGAAGAAGTCCACCCGAGGCTGCCGCTGAATCGGAGAGCGGCGGCTGAGCTATGACGGATAGATCAGCATTAACTGGGAGGGGGGGGGGGGGGCTGCTCCTCTCACCACGCTGGTCACTGCTACGCAAAGCCCAGTGGATAAATCACATTAACCGCGAGGAGACGCCTTTCTGGAGGGGGCGGGGGGCTGAAAAATGAGGCGCATGTAGAAAGGGAGCTGTGATCGATTCCACCCCCCCTCGGGACTCGTATCTGCTCCCGTCGTGATCTGTGGGCGGGGGGGGGGGCGGACCCCATCGCACCTGTTCACGCCAAATATTAATCCCGGTCTTTCCACTGCCAGAGGGCGCCGATCGTTCATCCTTCGCGATGCCTTCAGGGAACTCTGGAAACCCTAACCCTACGGTTTGGACGCAGCGTCTGGGGTTTGGTCTGGTCCGCTTTTGGTGCTCTTGACCTCCGGAGCACCGGAGTCAGCGAACGCAACGCGACACGAGGACGAGCTGCCGAGCTGCCAAGCCAAAGCACCGCCAGGAGGGCGAGCGCTGCACGGGTTGAGACGAGGAGTGTCGTTTCCCGCCCTTTCCGAGGCGTAATGAAGCGAAGTACGATTCACCTCCGAAGACTCCAAAGACTCCAAAGACTCGGAAGACTCCGTCTCTCTTCTGTTTGCAGACGACTCAAATTTGCTCTCAATTACACCGACTTCTGCCTTTGGTGTCGCAAGTCCCCTCGTCTGTCGAGTAGACGGAAACTGAAGACACACACACACACACACACACACACACACACATGCAAACTTGTGCGATAACAGAAATCCAGTAAAGTGACCGCAGGGGGACAAAATGCTTTTTTCCTCAGCAGATAAGAAGTAAATAAAAATGTTTATTAGCCCCTGACAGCTGCAGCGCTGTAATTACCCTGGGACGGAATCCTTCCACCCTGCTGCAGGGAAAGCCACACGTGCAGATAAACGGGGTTTATAGTCGGCGGCCCCGCTGTGCTTTGTTGGGGGGGGGGAAACAAGTCTGGCCCTTGAAGTCAAAGCAGAGCTCAACCGTCCGTCCGTCCGTCCGTCCGTCCAGCCAGCTGGATTTGCAAGTCCATTCTGAGTCTTTTGCTGTTGCAAAG
>NW_027466167.1:0-30000 GCF_046127955.1 Nelusetta ayraudi
CATGAAGCCACTTCCAAGGTTCCAGAATAAAGCACTGCTTTGAGCCGAGTCGAAGCAGGCGGAGTCACGGCGGAGCCGGAGCTCCGCCTCCTCGGAGCCGCAGCGCCGCTCTGCCTTCCAGGGGAAATGCGGCAAAAGGAGCGTTAAAAAAAAAAAAAGAAGGAGGAAAAATCAACCCCACCCTGGCCCACCCTCATCGTTGCCACTTCCCGGCTCCTCCTCATCCTCCTGGCTCCGCCCCCCACCAATCAAATCGTCCCTCCAGCCGTGAAAAAGCGTCACTGCTGTGCCGCTCATCCGCAGGTCGGCTCCGACGATTCGAGTTCATGAACACGTCCTGGACGGGTGCGGTGGGGGTGGGTCAGAGCAGAGTGGGCGGAGCCACCCATCCATCCAACCAGCCATCCAGCCATCACTGCTCAGTGGGACACACCTGGCGATCTTTGCAGCAGAAGTAATGGACCACCACGCCGTTGGGATACCTGGCGAACGCACTGCGGGACACACACACACACACACACACACACACACACACACACACACACACACACACACACACACACACACACACACACACACACACACACACACACACACACACACACACACACACACTTGATTTATAAGTGCCTCTCTGACCACTCAAGTACACTTTACAAAATAAAACAAATGCAATAAAGCAACAACACACACAGTAAAAGAACAAGTAACAAATGATTCGATAAAAAATAAATAAAAAAAATGAAATAAAATGGAACACACACACACACACACACACACAGGAAGCCGAGGCGTTACCTGTTTCCGATCTTCTTCCTGCAGACCCGGCACGTCTTCTCCTCCGTGATGACGCACTTCACCTGCTGGTGGAAGATCCGCTCCTCCTGGACCTGGAGCCAGGTCAAACGTCAGGATCCAGTTTTTTTTTTTTTGGGGGGGGGGGGGGGCAGAGAACAGTACAAGAAAACCATGGATAGAGAACTCACCCGCAGGAACTCGGCCTGCAGCAGACTCTTCAGCACCTGGTTGCAGCGCTTCCTCTGGGCCTTCTCCTCCAGCACGCTCTCCAGGAAGACCCGGATCTCTCGGATCTGCGTGTTGGCCGGCAGCAGGTTGATGGCCTGGCGGGAAAATACGAGTGGGGGAGAATCAAGAAAGAGAGAAATGAATTCAATCAACACATAAAAAAATGAAGTCATCAAATGTGTGTGTGTGTGTGTGTGTATGCTTTTATATGTATATATATGTATATACATATATATATAAAATAAAATATATATATATACATAAATACATATATACATACACATATATGCATATACGTGTATGTATATATATATATATATATATATGTGTGTGTGTGTATATATATATACATACATATATATATATACACACGTATACATATACATACATACATATATATATATATATATATATATATACACACACAAGCACATATACATAGATAAACATACTGTGTGTGTGTGTGTGTGTATGTGTGTGTGATCAGCGGCTGCAGCGTGACAACTCGCCAGTGCGACTGAAACACTCAAGACTTGATCCAATTAAATTAGAGCTGATGTTGGCCTCGCAGCTCGACGCCTCCACTTGAATAAAGGTCCCAGTCAGACAGTCAGCAGTCAGGTGATAATCACAACAGCGTGATTCCCTCAGACGGGACGCGTCGCTCTTTGACTTGATGCTGTTTAACACCCCTCCACCCCACCCCCAAACCCCTCCCCCCCCATTGTGGTCTGGTTCTGTTCAGTGTGCGAGAGCGTTGACTGAAATCTGCCGGGGCGTTCATCAAGTTTTACCGCAGCAGCAGAATCTGGTAACATAAATACTTTAAGAATGAATGATTGAATGAATTTAACAAAGGAGAGAGCCGGGGGGGGGGGGGGACGCTGCTTGATGAAGACGGGCCGAATGATGAGGAAACGACGGGAGGGATTTCTGGTGAAATGTGGGTCATGCTGGAGGTTTTGCTTCTGTCTCATCTTGTTGCTTCCAGCGGCGGCGGCGGCGTTGCCGGGGAAACGCAGGCCAGGCCGACTCTTGTTAGCGCTCAACACTTCCCCGAGAGCGAGCAGGAAGTGACCAACCAGCGACTGTTTGGGTTTACAAATGCATCCGCAGGGCTGTACAGCCGTGGATGTATTATTATCATTATTATTATAAGAACTGGATACCACACTGATTCCCCCCCCAGTGGCCACTTGAGGTACTGCACCCCCAAAACCCCAAAAAGCATTGTTCCCCATTGGACCTCAATAAAAAAAATTAAAAAAAACAGTCAAATGGTTGACCTTACGACCTTTGACCTGAAATACGGATCATGATTTTTAAGTCCCGGACTTTTAATCTTTCAAAAAAAATAAATAAAATGATAACGGCCAGAAAATTGCCAGGAAAGTGTTTTCTATTCCGTACGTGCTGCTATGTCTCGGCTCGTTCTGATTGGCTGATGCATCCTAGTGCATCAGCACCAGGTAGGCAAAAACGTTTTTTCGCCTTCTGTGCTGGCTATCTAGCTAGCTAGCAGACAACTCCATTGAAATGAATGGGCTGCCACGCTGTATCCCTGGGAAGTCGGCTGCTTCCTGGTGTAACAGATTGAGAAGAGCAATCCTTCGGGTTCAGGCTGCTGCTCGACATCGAGGCAAAACCAAAGTCACTTTTATTACATCGACCTTTCAGTGTTTCTTGGTTGCGCTGCAGATTAAACTCACTGCCTCAAAAATTAAAAAAAAATCTATGATGCAACCAAATGAAAAGGCCGCTTTGATTTTTTATTTACTTTTATTTTTTTGGTTTCCCTGAGGCCAGACGTTACCTTGGTGGTGTTGAGTTTGCTGTGGTGCAGCTCCAGGACGTGCAGCGCCGCCTGCAGGTTGGCCTGGGGCTCCGACAGCTCCATCTTGATGGGCCCCAGACAGTGGACGTCAGGCGGGGACAGGTACATCCGCAGGAGGGACAGGTACACCTGCAGGGGGCGCCGGCCGGATCACCAACCGTCGTGTCAAGTAAATGAATAAACAAACAAACAAACAGATAAATAAATAAATAAAATGATTTCAATATCAAACCAGCGGCAGAAAAAGAGCAACTTACATCTTTGTTTCCCTCCACTGAGCTGTTGTAGTGCCGGTGACAGTACCTGCAGACAGAGAAGAGAGCTGAGGTCAGATCACTGCTGCTGCTGCTGCTGCTGCTGCTGCTGCTGCTGACTTACTCCTCAGCCATGCCGGTGTCCTTCAGGATGTGCACGTAGATGAAGAGCGCCTGCTCGTGTTTGCCCATCCGGCCCAGGAGCAGGGCCCGCTCCTCCAGCAGGCCTGCAGCACCACAGGGGTCAAAGAGGTCAAACCAAAGATCAAGCTCTGCCTCCTAAAAAAACAGAGCTTTCGGACCGTGTGTGTGTGTGTGTGTGTGTGTGTGGTGGGAAGCGTCACCGTCAAAGGGGAAGTCGCTGATGAGCCGGGCAGGTTCGTAGCTGCTGGACGTCTCCAGGAACGACAGGAGCTTCTTCCGGAACTCTCCCAGGTCGCCTGCCTCCTTCCCTGCAGCCACGGCGGGGACCCCTGCAGCACAGCAGCAGCAGCAGCAGCAGCAGCCGCATGAGAGACGAGCAGGCGGACGGACACCTTGAACGACCAGGTTCCACTGATCTAATCAGTCCGTGGAATGTTGGCTCAAGCACATTTTCTCTGCTTTTCTTCTCGTGAGGAA
This sequence comes from Nelusetta ayraudi, assembly GCF_046127955.1. Lineage (NCBI taxonomy): Eukaryota > Metazoa > Chordata > Actinopteri > Tetraodontiformes > Monacanthidae > Nelusetta > Nelusetta ayraudi. Next base: position 3,736 of record NW_027466167.1, read on the forward strand.
CTGTTGACGTGGTGTGATCAGACCGACCAGGCAGGCCAAACACTGGCCTTGGTCACAGCTCAGCCCCGCATGGAGCTCCACCCCCCCCTCCTCCATCCCTCTCTCCTTCCCTCCTCAGAGGACGTTGATTGGTCCGGTCAATGACTCAAACCATTCCAAGCTTAGGCCGTACAGCACCGCTAGCATTTACTCCAGATCCGTGTCAAAGGTTAAGTGTGTAATATTTGGAGATTTCGTGGAAGTTTGAGAAGCTCTTCGGCTCTCTCCTCCCCCTCTCCAGCGCCTGCCAGTCAACTACGGTGGCCTACGCACCCAAACCTGCACACCTCGTCCACCTTCCTCTCCGCTCGTTTGTTTGAGGTTGCGAGCGTTCGCCCTAAAATTAACACATTTATGGGCAGCATATTAAACTTTTAACGATATAAAAAACATAAATCAAGCCAAATCTTGCACACTGGGCCTTTAAAGTGGAGCAAACAATGGAAGTCGGCTGCAGAGGGTTAATCTGGGTGGACTTCAAGTCCTGGCGCCGGCTCTGTTTGCAGAGCAGCGACGGGACAAACTGTTGAGTGGAGGAGCAACAAACTGGATCCATATGCAGAGACGTTACCGCGGGGGGAAAATGTGCTCGTAAATTTAGATTACTGTACTGTGTGTATCGTGTGTTGTTTCATATAACCGAGGGAACCAGTTGTCCTGATGCTGCGATACTGTGACCAGAACTTCTCCTTTTCCTCAGCCCTCCCCCATTCTAACCGTCTCTGGCTGGAGGCACGCAAACAGTGAAGGACAGCCCAGGTGTTTGTTTTTTTGTTTTTTTTGAAGGTCCCACCTTCCGGCAGCGAGTTGAGGTACTGCTTCATGAGGCTCTGCACCCGCTCCAGGTAGAGCTGGATCAGCACGTTGTGGAACTCGGGGCCCTGGTCCTCCCACACGTAGACGATGTGCTCCAGGTAGGGGATGGCCAACTCCTTGAAGCCCTCCTTCAGGAAGTTCAGCACTTTGTGCCTGGGCAGGGTCTCCACCTCCGTCAGGTCCTCGGTGAAGATCTGGAACGAGCAGCCAATCAGATCAGCGGTCGAGAGACGAGGCAGCAGCGGCGGCGGCAGGAAGAGCGCTGGGAGTCCGAACCTTCAGGCCGTCCTCGGAACAAATCTTCAACACCCAGGGAGAAAACTCAAAGATGATGCCCAGGTTCTCCACACCTGTGTGGCAGGACAGAAATCAGCTGACGCTTTAGACTGGCCTCAAAATCTTTTGAATATGAAAAAAACAAAAACAAAACCCTTGAGACACTTATTTATGCATGTTTCAAAGTTAGCTCTCTCACCCAGCCTCTGCAGATACTGCACCGTCCGCTCGTGGCCCTTCAGAGGAGAGTTGGCCTTGGTCGACTGATCCAGCAGCACCTGCAGAGCTGAGAGGGAGGGAGGGGGAGAGAGAGAGAGGAGGAGAGAGAGAGAGAGAGAGAGAGAGAGGAGGAGAGAGAGAGGGAGAGAGGAGGAGAGAGAGAGAGAGAGAGAGGAGGAGAGAGAGGGAAAGAGAGAGAGAGACGGAGAGAGAGAGGGGAAGAGAGAGAGAGGAGGAGAGAGAGAGAGAGCGAGAGAGAGGTAGAGAGAGGTAGAGAGAGAGAGAGAGAGAGAGGAGGAGAGAGAGAGAGAGAGAGAGAGAGGAGGAGAGAGAGAGAGAGCGAGAGAGAGGTAGAGAGAGGTAGAGAGAGAGAGAGAGAGAGAGAGGAGAGAGAGAGAGGTAGAGAGGAGAGAGAGGGGGAGAGAGAGAGAGGGGGAGAGAGAGAGAGGAGGAGAGAGAGGGAGAGAGAGAGGGAGAGAGAGAGGGAGAGAGAAGGAGAGGGAGAGAGAGAGAGAGAGAGGGAGAGAGAGGGAGAGAGAGAGAGGAAGAGGAAGAGAGAGGGAGAGAGAGAGAGAGAAAAGAAGGATTAACTTAATGCAACCCAAATGTCACAGGGTCTGCTGCTGCTGCTGCTGCTGCTGCGTTACATAAAGTGACCCAAAGAGTGAGGCAGATGTGTGGGAATTTCAAGAGGGTGGGAAAGAGAGGTGGTGGTGGTGGTGGGGGGGGGGGGGGGGGCAGAGAGCACGACATCATGACATCACAAGCAGCCGGCAGGAATCTGCTGCGGCAACACGAGGCCACGGAGCAGCAACTGTCGACTGTTGAACGACCCGGCCTCCAGCCTCACCTTTCTGGTGCAGGCCCTTCTTCTCGTAGAGGATGATGAGCTCGCTGTACTTGTGCGCCTTCTTCAGGACGTACTCGCTCTCCTCGATGTGGCAGTGGTTGTTCTCCAGGCGCAGCAGCGGCGACACCATGGCCACGTTGGTCTGCGGCCAATCACAGCGACACGGTCATGAGTCAGGCTGCTCAACACTGGCAACAGGGACGGTGTCCTGCTGCTCCTCACTGCTGCTCAGTTGCTGCTGGGCCGGGCCGCCTTGTGATTGTTTGTTTTTTGGTTTTTTTGTATACTTTGTCTCTCGTGCCGTTACAATGGAGTTTCATCCCAATTTGGGGTCAATGAAGTCCATCCACCCATCCATCTATTTATCTGCTGTCCAGCCGCCGGAGCACGCGTGTGTGCGTGTGTGTGTGTGTGTGTGTGTGCGCTTCTCGCTCGTGAGAAGCACACACACACACACACACGTTCAACAGTTTGGGGTCACCGACTCGTTTCTGCATTGACCTCCATTACGAGTTCCATTGGTGAAATAATCTCCTGGGATGTAATCAGAGCATCGCAAGCGGAGGTAAAACCAGTCAGGATGCTCTGAGCACATTATGGGATGGCTTTGACAGTCCCGGCCTTGAACGTCTAACTGAATGGGATTTTAGAGACATAATGTCCAGGGTGCAATACGGCAGCCGTCGTTGGAGAGGTTGGGAGCTTTAAAATTGCAACAAGAAAAAAATAGCAAACATTTCTCAAACAGAGACTTTGTATTACAATCACATTTAGTTGCACTGCACATCACGGTTTGCATTTTAGCCTCTTTAGGGCAGCCGACTGTTAGTGTGTTCACGCTGAACTTTGCACACCTGGAATTCTCTTCATGTATTCCATGATGGGAGAGCACATCATTATTTCATAAAGCAGGATAGACTGGAGTTCAACTCTGAAATTAGTCGGCGGCGTGTACACACGGTATTAACGATAGCTGCGTTTCCAGCACAGTTTTTCCCCAAATAAAATCGATATTTGTGAAACTTCGACAAACTGCAATTGCAATTTGCGGCCGTAGTTCTCGGAAAATCTCGTCCCGCAAGATTTAGGAAAACATGACATTTGCTTTTGTCCGTTTGGCTGTCAAGAGTGGTCGCTATGTGTTTCACTTTGATTACTTGTAAAAATATATATATATATATATATATATATATTCCGTCTCCTCCTCCGTCCAAACACAACATGCCGTTTTTTTACTTCAAGTGAACTGGTCACGTGACCCTCGTACGTCACGTTAGCTGACGCGGAAATGCGAAAAAAGTCGTTTCCGTGACACTTTTGCGATGGACCTCGATATCGATGCGTCTGAAAAACCTCCTCAGGAGAGCGCAAAAACCTTTTAGCGATAGAAGAGAGTTTGTTGTCGAAATTTAGCCGTTTCCATTACGAGCATTTCATTGCGACCTTCATGCTTTGCGCAGTTCTAGGGATAATAGAAATGCAGTCAGTGAGAGAGCGGCTCGGTTTCCGGGGGCCTCACGTGCAGGTAACACTTGAGCAGCGTGGTGTCGATGATCTGCAGCAGCTTCTTGCGGCTCTTGATGGTCGGCGTTCCCTCCATGAGCGGGGACGTGGTGGACGGGTCCGAGTCGTTGAGCTGCTTCACCAGGTGGCTGCGCTTCTGCAACGCAGCCCAGAGGGGAAAAAACAGCACGCGTTGGTGTGTGCGAGTGCGAGTGTCTTTTATCTGCTTCATATAGGCTTCACACACAAGGTTTTGTTCACACACACACACAGAGACACACACACACACACACACACACACACACACACACACCTGCGTGAGGTAGTCGATGAGGGCGAGGTGAGCCTTCTCCAACTCGGCTCCGGACAGCGTGGGCAGAGGGTTGGGGTAGTGCAGCTGTTTGCGGTAGTCCGATGGCAGCAGGTCTGGGTACAGCCCGATCACATGGGTCGGATCTGGGAGGAGGGGAGAGAGGGGTGGGGGGTGTGTGGGGGGGGTGACACTTGAAGCGTCTGCTTGACAGGCGGGAGATGGAAGGAGCTGAGACGAACCGGAGGGCAGGACTGTCCCGGCAAACGGACGTCCAATCAGCTGGAGGAAGGGGAAGGGCGGGGGGGGGGGGGGGGGGGGGGGGCAGCATGCGCACGACACAGCAGCAGGGTCCGGCTGAAGTCCAGCAACTCGACACAGCCTCATGTAAAAGGCCCCGATATTCTACTGACTCACTGGCAGAGGTGGAGATATACATATACATATAGATATAGATCTATATCTATATATCTATATCTATATATATAGATATAGATATGTATATGTATATGTATGTATGTGTATATATATGCTGTCAGACGGGCTTCCTTAAAAATATTACACACTGGACCTTTAAAACTACAACAACAACAACAGAGTTTCCCCCGCCAGTGACATCATCAACAGTGCTGTTAAGAGTGATATTAGAGAGTGAGTCCAGGTGAAAGATGCTCAGGTTGCATCCGGGGAGAAACGCTCTGACGAGGCCTCAGGGTGGTGAGAGGTAGGTAAACAGAAGGCACCGATTGGCCGAATGCTGTCTGAGTGTCAGGCGACTCACCTGTGCCCAGTTTGGCAAACACCTGCATGGAGTCGTCAAACCTCTTCTGACAGAACAGGTTGAAGGCGTAGAGGTTCTGGATGTGGTGGATCTGCTGCTTCTTGTCACCGTCCGAGTCGTCCTTCATCTTCTGGCAGGAAGAGGGGGGGAAAAAAAGTCATCACACTGTGGCACGCGGCGTCTAATGAGCGTCAGCCTCTCTCTCTCTCTCTCTCACCGCCAGCTGGAGGGCCAGCTCAAACTGCTTGTCCTGGAGCAGCTGGCGGATCTGGCTGGAGATGGGCACGGGCACCAGGCGCCACACAAAGTGGTTGCTGGCCACGTAGACCACGTTGGGCCTGCGGGGGGGGGGGGGGAGCAGAGAGGAGAGGAGAGGAGAGGAGATCTCACCACCGATCCTGGATGGACGCGTCACTGGGTGGGGGTGGGGGGGGGGGGGGGAGAGAGAGACTGATGGTCGCCCAGCCGGGCTTGCTCACCCCGCCGAGGAGACGAAGCGAGGCCTCTGCAGCTCCACGCTCTGCACCAGCAGCCTCGGCTCAAAGGTCCGGATCTCCACGTAGCGAGGCAGCACGGCAATGATGTACGGAGGCTGGTGCTCTGGAGGCGATAGGGTACAAAGATGTACATGGATATGTAGACGCAAACTGGAAAATGAGTGTGAGCAACTCTGCATCATTTTAATTTTTTTAATTTTTTTTTAAAAATACGACTAAATATTAGGGTTGGGAATCACTCCGTACCTGACGATTCAGTTTGATTCCGACTCAGAGCGCTACGATGCGATTAATCACGATTAATCAAGAATCGCGATTTATCACGATTCATACATACATATATATATATATATATATACATATATATATATATATATATATATATATATATATGTATATATATATATATATATATATATATATTTATTTATTTATATACTCATGTTTGGTTTGTTTCTTTGCAGCGTGACACAACTTACACACAACGCGACTTTTGTCGAGTTTCTTTTCCCCCATCAACCCGGTAAAACCCAGAATGCCGCCACATGCTGGCTTTAAATCCCGAAGGAACCGGTCGAATTTGTTTTTCAGTCGTCTTTAATGCCGTGCGTGTGTGTGTGTGTCTGGTCAGTTGGTTTGAGTTGGTTTGGATCTGCGTGCTGGTGTGTCTAGCGTGCGTCACCGTAGAGGGCCCGGTAAGACGCTGCAGCGCAGTCGCACATGAGTTCCAACCTCGTTAAAAAAAAAGAAAAAAAAAAAAAAAAAAGATTTTTCCAAACTTGTGAATTGATCCTTAAATTTGGCAGTGTCATAATGGCGATTAATCTAAGAATCTTTTTTTTCCCCCCACCCCTACCTAAATGTGTGAAGGCCCGAATGATTCGCACACAAGGAAATCTTCTGGGTTCTCTCAGGGTTCCACAGTTTGCTCAATTACAACTACATATTCAACAAAGTCGTGATTACATGGAAATGCGTGGGTGAAGCTGCGGCAACAAAAGCCGGTGCTGTGCGAGCGCAGTCGTCACATGATCGCGATGGTCGTGATCCACGACGGTGACGTGGGCGACTCTACGCGGCTTCTTTTTTCTTTTTTTCTTTTTTTTTTTTAAGTCGTCAGAATGCAGCCCACGTGTGGATGGAACTGCTGCCACCTCAGCAGGCCGAGCGAGGACCCTGAGGGCAGATGGGATTGGAGACGAGTCCAACCGGACCCGCAGTCTCCCGCCCCAGTCGGGAAGAGTTACTGCAGGCCAATGCACAGGAAAAACCACAGAGTCTTGGAGGAAGTGCCCCAGGGCTTCATTTCCTGCCTCAGATTCTCGCTGTTGGCTCAGGGTTGGAAGAAAAAAAGTAAAGTGTTCCAAAGATGAGCCGCCGTGACTGACCCCAAATGTGTCGACAAAGAATCGTTTGGGGAGGAGGGCGGGGCTGGGCTAAAATGACAATTCCTCTGGTGGCCACTGGAGGGCGCCGTCACATTGGCTGCTATGAATTTGAATGATGTGAACGGACTCATGCAAGATTACAGTATGAAGTGGGAGGAAATATGCAGAATGTGGGACGGTCAAGGATTATGGACAAAGTGAAAGCAAAGTCAAAGTCAATGTAGTGACTGAGGGGAGGGAGGACGGGGCTGGATTTTGCCTTCATCTTCATCTTCTTCTTCTTCTATTTTTTTCAAACTTCAGGCGGCACGTGATCCTGTCACCTCGCTGTCCGTTACCATCCATATCAAAACCTCGAGTCACGTGACCACAGCCCGGCGGCGCCCCCCCCTTCGCTCTTGCCTTACCCATGGCAATGGGGATGTCCGTCCAGTTGAGGGCGCACTTCTGGGTGCAGACGCCCTCCTCGTTCAGCACCACGGTCAGGTCGTCCTGGCCCACCGCCACCTTCCCGTCCGCCAGCGGGGCCACCAGGGGCTCCAGCTGCTTCCCGGTGGGGAAGAGCTCCTTGATGGAGCCGCGGCCGTCCATCTGCCCGCCCGCCGCCAGCGGGGACGACGCGTGGAGAGAACGACAACAACACGGCTCGTCAACACCCTCCGAGACACACGGCAACGCAGGAAGCCTCTTGAATAACACTGCGTCTCAGCTTGCCTGCGGTTGCATGTCGTTATTAATTGCCGTATTAACTGTGATCGCATGAATTATTTCTCACAAATTTCATATCAATCCCAGCAATCGTTGGCAATTTCACCATTTACCACAGACGAACCCTTTGGACCAATCGTGAACCACGGTGCACACGTTAACAAAATGATATGGGACGCTTCATGAACACACGTTGAGCGCAGTTTTTAAATGTTCATCGAAACCTTGCAGACTTCATGTACAATAAAATATTTGTAATTATTATTATTTTTCTTCAAGATATTGTCATTTTCGAATCGATATAAATACAAGTGTTATTACAGAGGAATAGCAACAGAATAAAATGAAATGTTAGACCGAGCTGTGCTATTTTCAGAAAAGATTTGGCTTGTTGCTTGTGTTTGCACGTACCCGGATGAGGTAATAGTCCCGCTTGAAGCCAACACAGATGGAGTTCTCGCACCAGGCCATGGACTTGGGGATGTCTGGGACGCCCAGGTCGCCCTGTGAAGGTGGAGGAGGAGGAAAAGCACTCACCGCGCTGACCTCACGTCTTGTTTGTTTGTTTGTTTGTTTGTTTGTTTACCTGCAGCTCGTGGAACTCGCGGTCCTTCCAGTAGTAGAGCTGCAGCTTCTTCTTCACCGCCACACACATCCTCAGGCGGTCCTCTCCGCTGCCACTCTGCTGATGGGTGGGGGGGATCAAGACAAACAGGAAACAATCACTGCGGCTTCAAACGAGGGAAAACATGAGTGCGACAGAAAGACGGAAGCAGGGGAGGCAGGGAGGGGAAAATACTGTTAGCCTGGGCGACGGAATGATTGAGACGGGGATGAATCTGAAGAGAACACGTGACGCACTCATGTGATTCCTGCTTTGTTTGCTCCTGCACTTTTATTTACAGACTCAGTCTGACCGCTCTCTTTGGCAAGGAGTCAAAACATTTGCCAAAATGAAAACAAAGAAATATGAGAACGCACAAAGATGGTCTATTTCTGTACCTTTGAGTCCTAATCAGAGTTGTCCTGCAGTGCCCCACAAGCACAAAGACAGACTGACGGACCAAACAGTCGGCAGCAGCAGTGACAATGTTTTTCTCACGGGTGGAACGAGGCGGCGACGTGTTCAAATGTGAATAAACCAGTTTTTTGTGCAGGCTCCCTGGTGCGTGAGCCACAGTTCCAGGAAGCTGGTCCAGTAAACTCTGACTGGCTGAATGACTGGTGCAGAAGGAAGGAGGAGTTTAATGAGCGGGACTGAACTGACCTGCAGGTCGCAGGCGAACAGAGTGGCTCCTCGGGCCTTGGGCAGCACAGTGATCTGCTGGAACGTCAGCAGGTCGTGCACATGGATGTTGTTCTCTGCAAGGAAATTCTAGTGTCAAATTAAAAATGAGCTAAAAAAAAAACAAACAACGCCAAGTGTTTTTAGCGCCGTAATGGATTGTGCTTGGGTGGCACTGTGGCAGGAATCTTACCCAGAAGGCTGACAAGGATTTTGTACTGTGAGACAACATAGAGCTGGAGAAAGAGCAAGAGATTAAATGGAATCATGTGAGGTTTAAATCACATTTACGTGAAGTGGACACATAACATCCAGCCGAGGGAGTCAAGATTCCCTTTGGTCAATGCGTCAAATGCGTAACCAGTAGCTGCCTTTTATATATATATATTTATATATATATTTTTTTACCTGTTGAATTTTCTTTGAAAAGTTCTTGTTGGATTTTTCCAGCGTCACCTCAAACCGGTTGGTGCCTAATTTGACGACAAAAAAAAGAAGAAGGAAAAAAAAGATGTTAGTTAAATACGATAAAATCCTCAAGAGGAAAACCCCAAACCAAACACACGGTCTGTCGATCCACCACACCCGCATCCTTCTTGATTCTGTAGAGGAGAAGGTGCCCAGGCTTCGTCCCGACCAGCAGCCAGTCCTCTGCAGGATGGGGGGTGGGGGGGTTGTGGGGGGGGAGAGAACACCACACTCATCACGATCTGCAGGTTGGTTCACAGGTTGCCGTCAATTCTGTCAGGCATGACAGACACACGGGGACGCCCCTGCTGCTACCTCAACGTGAACAGGTGAGAGGGAGCGACGAGGACAACAGACTCACCCCAGGCCGCCAGACAGTCGATCTGCAGCGGGAGCTTCTCCAGAATAGGCACCGGTTCGTAGGCGTCATGCATCGTGAATTGAAGAAGGTTTAAGGAACAAGGGACGTCCGAGCCAGCGGAGACGGAGCGGCTCCCCGTTAGCGAGCCGAGCACCGAGGACTCTTCCGGGGGTCGGGGGTCGGCGCTTTAGCCGCGGCGTGTCGCCATCAACCGGCGAAGCGGATCGACAGTCTCAGCAGACACCGCAGCCGCAGCAGCAGCAGCAGTAAGCAGCAGCAGCTCGGGTCCCGGGTCAACACCGCGAGCGTAAAGCAGTTTGCTAGCTGGGCTTCGCCGCGACCAACACAACAACAGCTGATCGCTTAGCCCGCTAGCTTGAAACTTAGCGAGCCACGGCCGCCGGAAAAAAAAACAAGCAAGTCGTTCTACCTTCACTCCATCCCGGCGGAAGCACGCCGAAAAATGAGCCGCAGACAAAAAACAACAGAGAGGTAAGTCGACAGCGACGGAGGAAAAGCTTTGAAGTGACTTGTCGCAAAGTGCAAGCGGCCACTGCGGCCAGTTACTTTCCGCCAGCCGACGGTCCTTGCTGCTGCGACTTCCTCTGTTGTTGACCACGGCTGCGGCTGCGCGGGGACCCGAGGTTTGACAGGCACGTGACTCAAGTCGAGGCACGCGCTCGCTCACAAGGAAGGCATTAAAGGCGCAGTGACACAAAGGCGGAATTCTCGCGAGACTTTCCACCTCCCCCCCTCCTCCTCCTCCTCCTCCTTCGCCTTCGCGAAGTCTTATATTAAAACTTGGCTATTAGATAGCTGTTGCTATCTCCATACCATGTTATTGATAAATATACGGAGATAGATGTGTTTCATAGTTATTTGGGAGCGCAAATCGGCAATCTCTGTGTTCACGTGTCATCTATAAATACAAATCTTTTTTGTATTTGTGAAAGGTGTTTATCATTATACATTTGCACATTTTACATATTGACGCACACGATTGTAAAACAAATCTATCTCCACAAAAGCAGCCTTGAAAGGCGTCGGGAACGCGCACCTATATTACAAACACGTTTTTGTCATGACTGCATCAAATATCTACCTGCAAACATGTTACAGAACATTTTTTTTTATTATTATTATTGTGGAATATATGCTAAAAAGCCGTACATGATCCTCAGCTTTGCAGACAGTACAGCCAGAGGCCAAGCCATAATGTCTTTCTCAAATAAAATAACATTTGGATAAATATAGATAAGAAAACACAAAGTTATTGGAAATTATCCATACACACACACACACACACTGCCAGTAGTGTGCACGTAACAAAAGTACATTCTATCAAGAGGGAAAAAATAGTTTGCAGTGCAAATGGGTGAGACTAAAATAAAAATGATTTACTTAGCATGTGAAGAATTTATTTTTGCCTGCAGCGTGATGACACAACTACAGAGAACTTGTGTAAAAAAAAAACCCAAAAAAACAAAAGAACGTGTTATTCTAAATGATTATCACAATTTACTTTTACGAAATAAAAAGATTTGGACTTTGGTGACAACAGGACTGGACAAATTGTTGTCGATACAGAAACAACAAATATAAATTTGACAATTCTTTATAATTGTATATTCTTGGCTTTAAACATCATTACATTCGCCAGGCCATGAAAGAGGAGCCCAAATAAACAAACAAACAAACAAAAAAAACCAAACCCAAACAAACAAAAGAGCAGAGGTCACAGACAAACCCTGACAGATACGCTTCAAGTTTTATAATTGACCGATGCAGCTGTGTATAAATGAAAGGTGTGGCGTACGTGTAGCTTATTCACTTCTTCATATATTCAAGACTCGGTGAGGCAGGTAACAAAAACACCAGTGGCGTACTAAACAGTGTGGAACGCACAATTAAAAGTGTTGGTGCAGCTCAGGAAAGCGGCCGTGTCCCATTAGAACCGCGTCACTACTACTGCTGAGAACAGCGTTTACTTTCGGGGGTTGGGTTGTGTGAAAAAACAGGAACGGCTACTTTCATTGTCCTCGTCATCAAAAAAAGAACTTTTCCAGAGATAAATAATATTGCAAAAAGCAGACATCTGCTTTCATTTATCTCTTCAACGCAATGTATTGGAAAAACCTGAAGCAACAGGCGATCACACGATACTTCAACACTGTTATGTTTCCAGAATATCAAATCTGATTTGATCTGTTTTCACTTTTGGACGGTTTTATTTTTTGGACGTAAAATGAAAAAAAAAATGAAATATCAATCAAAAGTGCATCGTTCCATCGCTCCCAAGATTGTAATGGTGACATCAGTGTGAGTTCCTTCGGCAGCTGCCTCTCTCTCTCTCTCTCTCTCTCTCTCTCTCTCCCCCCCCCCCCCCAACGCTCTGCTGCGGCTCCCTGTAGCCGAGCGCCTGGTCACGAGACAAAACTGATCGACCGATGGAAAAGTTGCCGACTGGTTTTTGGGAAACCAGGTCGCTCCGGGAAAGCGTCCGCTCGCTGCCTCGCTGGAATCGGCGTTCTCCTCCCTCCGTCGTCCTCGCCGCTTCTTCTACTCCATTTTCGATCGCTCCATCTTGGTTTTCAGGATTTCCTGCAGAGAAATTAAAAACAAAAAAAAAAGAAATTCGATTTAGAAACAGGACAGCAGAGAGTCAGAGACAGGTTCAAATCAAGAGACAGATTCACCTCCTCCTCGTCCAGCATCACAGGCAGAGCTCTGGGGAGAGAGGGTGGGGTGGGGAGGAGGTGATCAGTGCGATTTTAAGGCATTGAGCTTTGATTCTGCTACATTTCAGCAGGACATTTATAATAGACTTTTCTCAAAATTTTAAACAAAATTGGCGCAAATGGGGGAAAAAAATCCATGTGCTTCCTCCTTCGCGGGTCAAATAAAAGTGTAGACTCACACATCAGCCACAGTCGTAGGAATGTTCTCCTCCACCCACTTCAGATCTTCGTCCTGGGCAGGTCACACAACAAATGGAAGCGTCATTATTTCAGACGAGGACAGAGGAGGGCGCCAGAGATCCTACCAACCTCTTTATGTAGGAGTTTCTGGGAGCTGCTGGAATCAGGCTTGGACCCTCTCATCTTCATCCCCTCTGAAACACAAACACAGACACAGAAGTGGAAAAACTACCTAGGGCACAGTGAAGCTCTCCAAGTCCTGGGAAATGCTCTTTACCGCCCCCTAATGGTCAGGCAGACTTTGCTGACTCGCGTCTGTCGATCAAAAGGCTTCGACTACACAGGGTTATTCATAAAGAGCGAACCGACTTCATTTCATTTTCATTGCGTCGCTTCTGAATGGCTGCCACGGGGGGGGGGGGCGCTCAAACGAATGTCGAATAACTGCAGCCATCGACTCTGAATGGTGATATGCTGACACGCTGATATACGCGTCTGGGAGGAGTTCTTCTTATCGCTTTGATGCCGTCCGTGCTGCATGTGGTGGCCACATTGAATCCGTGCAAGCCAGGAAATAAAAGTGGCTCGTGACTTGGCTGAGTTTTCAGTGCATTGGCTCTGAATAACCCTGTACAGACGTGGTCGTCAACAACTCGACAGGACCATACCGCACTGAACGGCGCCACTTGCTCACCAAAAGCCTCGTTCAGCATGGGCTCCTTGGCCTCCTCCTCTTCGTCGTCGTCGTCGTCGTCGTCAATCAGTGGGGAATGAGAAAACCTGGGGAGGGGGGGGGAGAGAGACACAGCACAGCGCGGTGACGACCGACAGCGAGTCGGCGGGAGCTGACGGACACGGCGGGGAACCTGCCGGCTCCTGGCCCCACCTCTGGCTGTTGGCCGAGGGCCTCAGCAGCACCATGATCACCAGCAGGATGGTGGAGAAGAGCAGGCGCCAGAAAGCGTCGTCCACCCACAGGTCCCTCCATCCCTGCAGGAGACAGGGCACGCTGCCGTCAACACACACCGCCACACTAAAGCGCCGCGCCGCGATGACGCCGAGGCCACACTGACCGTCTGGCAGTCGACCAGCTTGAAGACCTTGGTGGTCCAGATGATGAATATGATGGAAGCTGCGGAGACAGAACGAGTGGCGTCAAAAGGGTCTCGGCAGGCTCGTCGGGCAGCGGCGTCAAAGGTGGCCTCTAGGGGGCGAGCGTGTGTTCCCCTCGCTCACCCACGACGGAGAAGATGAGCGTGTTGGTGAAGTGCTGGTACAGCGACAGCTTCACCACGTTCCTGCGGAGCTTCAGGAGCCGAGTGGTTTGGGACAGGCTGATGAAAATGTGAATTTAGTCAAAGAAGAGAACCGTTTAATTTTTTTTTTTTTTTTTTTTGCCCTGAGAATGCAGCAGGGGGCGCTCTGGCTGCGCAAAGGATATCCACCACATGACGCAGGAGTCGATGAGAGAGAGGCTCAGATTGGCCACCAGCGCCACCGTCCCGTAGAATCCCTGCAGAGGACAGTAAGCTAACACGTTAACACACTGACACAAGACTGATATCGCCCCCTAGTGTTGGGGAGGTGGACGCGTTCCCGCCAAAAAAAACAAACGATTTTCTCATGTATCTGATCTACATGTTTCGCATGTAAACTGGGACAAGGAGAACACCGAATTATAAGCTTAGTCCGATGAAGCTCATAGTGAGAGGACGCGAGGTCAGAGAGGTCAGAGGTCAGCGACGTCTGCTTCCTGTCTGTCTGCTGCAGCAGAAGCCACGGAGCGTCCAGGCTTCATCTCCACCACAAACACAGGCAGAAGCACTCTGGAGGGGTTGGCGGTGTGGGGGGCAGGGGGGGTGAGGGTGGTGGGGGGTGCAACGTTCAGTGTGCATCATCGTCACGGTCGCAGTCCTGCCTGCCAGACACACAGTCCCTGCGTAACCTTCTCACTCCGTCATCTCCTCCAGTCGGATCGCACTGATTTATCCAGACTGCCCTCAAAAATCTCCGCTGGGCGTCGGAAAATAAATAAATAAATAAATAAATAAATAAATAAATAAGCCATTAAATAAATGAGCTCCAGGAGACAAAAACGTCGACAGAGTTCTGGCTGAAGAGCAGCGGTGATATTTACGTGAGCGAGTGAGTGTGCAGCAGCAGCAGGATGACGTAGACGTGATCATTTCATTACAGCAAGGAATTAATCGTTTGTGGAATTGTGTTAAATCTAAACACTCACCCCCGTCACTCTCAGCACACCCTCCACCGAGGAGAAGAGCAGGTAGAGGAGTCCCACGGCGACCAGCCGGTGCACCGTGGTGCCCAGCCGAGGCCTGGCGGCAGGAACGAACCCGTTTAGGAAGGAGGAGGAGGAGGAGGAGGAGGAGGAGGAGGAGGAGGAGGAGAAGAAGACAGAAGAGCCAGAGATGACCCGCAGACAAACCTGACGATGCCGTAGCCGAGGCTGACGATGAGAACCAGGATGCGGGCCAGAGATCTTTTCAGGGCTGAGAGCAGCTCGGCAAAGATCACAGCACCCTGGACTGTGAGGAGGAAACACGAAGCATGTGAGAATCTCGCAACTTCTGCCACGGCACGTCCCGAAAAAAAATCACAAAAACAGACAAATAATTCAAAAAAAAAAAAAAGAAAAACCCGACAGCAACTGGCCCGACTGACCGTAGTCTCCTCGGTACCGGATGCTCTGGTACTCGGAGTAAAACACGGCCTTCTCCAGCATCCCCAGTATGATGACGGCGCCGATCCAGAACTGGATGCGCAGCAGGTCCCTCCAGTAGCAGGCGCACCACAGCAGCCAGAGGGCGCCAAACAGCACGTACACGATGCACATGGCCATGAGGAACTGCAAGCGGGGCAGCAGAGAGGTCGGCGGTGGTGGCGAGTAATCTATTACCAAGTGATCCTCTACTGTAATTAAACTACTAACGAGTAATGTCACTGTGGCAAAACTGGTAATTGTATCATAATTACTTTATCGCGTAACAATTCTGTTATTTTCCGAAATACTTTGCAAAAACTTAAATAAGTAGTTAGTAATGAATTACTTGTGAAACAGAGCAGTTCAAGAAGAAATTAAATAACTTCTTAGGGAGTAATCAGTAATCAGTCGTTGGATTACTTTTATGGAGTAATCCCGACAACACAGAGGTCAGAGGTCAGAGGTCATGCTGCAAAAGGCGGCTTAATGCTAGTTTTTTTGTTTGTTTGTTTTTGTTTTTTAATTTGTCGGTGTCGTGAAGAGGCGTGACGAACCATCATCAGGGGCCAATCAGCCGGCGAGGAGTAGTCATGCGGTCCCTTCATCTCAACTTTCACTGGTGAGAGGAGACAAAAAAAAAGGAGAGAAAGGAGGAGGAGGAGGAGCCAGTGAGCGGGTCGGCCCTCACTTGCTGCCACGGTGTGGTGGGGGGGAGGAGCCTTAACTTACTGGTGAAGGCGAAACTCAGCTGCTCTGCGCCCAACTCGTCCTCGTCCAGGCCGCGGAACAGCGGCTGCATCTTGACGATGAACAGGTAGGGGCTGTCCTCCCAGGCCTTGGCCACCGCACCGATGTCCTGCAGCAAGAGCACAGTCAGGGGCCTGTCTGTCTGTCTGTCTGTCTGTCTGTCTGTCTGTCTCAATCAGCCAATCACAGGGCAGCATGTCCAAAGTCCAGACAAGACAGGAAAAAAAACTACTGAATCCAAAGTCTTGGTCTCATTGTGATGTATTTCTATGACCTTTCTGAACAAAAAAAGAAACTATACAGAGGCATCTTACCGGTTTGTCGGGCCAAACCAGGCTCTGATTGGACGGCTCGCTCTACACAGAACACAAAAAAATGAGGCGATGACATCAAATACAAATCTTTTATGTTCTCCCACGAGGACCCAAATGACGGCTGACCTTCGGGCTGCTGAGCGGCTGGTAGGGGTTGAAGTCAGTGTAGTAAACCTGTGAAGGGAGGTGGGGGGAGGGGGGGGGGGAGAGGACCGGTTAGCCAGACGTGACTGAACACTGAGGACGGAAGCAAAGGCTGAGACTGGAACCTTGGGCAGGAAGAGCGAGGAGCAGTTGTCGAAGTACATGTAGCCCTGGCTGTAGCGGCCGCTCCAGCCGTCCTTCAGCATGTGGTCCATCCCAAACATGTTCATGGCCTTGTTGTCCTGCACCACAGGACAGAGAGAGAGGGAAACTACAGTCCAGCACCCTTCTGAGACCGCTTCCCTTCGGCGCCCGTGTCGACCAATGGGGTCGCTCACACCAGACGCCACGCGGCTCGCGCCACGCACTCATCGTTTCGCCGTCTGCTCGACTTTGCGCGCGAGCTGCGTCAATTGGACAGGAAGTCTCACAAAGAAAAACGAGAAAATCCGGTTTCATTTTCAAAATAAAAGCAATTTTCGCCAATGACAAATGTGATCATATTTGTGTACGTTATATTTTTCAGTCTCTTGTATCAGAGTACGAGAGAGATGAAACACACACATGAAAGTGAGCAAGGGAGTGGTTTGGCAAAGGGGTGGGTGGTGGGGGTTTTGGGTGTCACAAACAAACTCAAAGAGCGAGAGAGAGAAGAAGAAGCAGAGAGGATTTGTTGTGAAGTCAAGGCGGACGATGTGAAATCCATCTAGGAAGTGCAGAAGCAGAGGGAGTTGTCTGAATGGGAGTAAACAGCAGCTGAGCAGAAGCGCTTGCCGACCGTCGCGGAGCCGTGCGCGTCTGGTGTGAACAAGAGGGCTGCGGCTCGCGCCCGTCCGGTGTGATGAACCGGGCGTAAGGGGTCAAAGAGGAAAGAGAGGAGCTTTATTTACAACACGATAACGACGGCAGATGAAGCAGAGCAACAAAAAAATAAATAAAATCTGCAATGATCAATACTCAGGATGAGACGCTTCCGCAAGATGATCAAAAACCAGACAAAAAATAAATAAAATACTTGAAAGAAGAAAAAGGATCAGAATTCGAGTGTAAAAATGATCTCCTCTGGTTTTTATTTTCAGTCTAATTCATTGTTAACCCTCAACGGATGCTCACCGGCGTGTTGAAGACTTCGTTGTAGCAGACGGACGAGCGGAGGTACCAGCTGATGTTGAAGGCCAGGTTGCGGTCACATGACGCCGTGTCACCTTGAACTGTAAAAGAGAAAGAGAGGCCAACAGTGTGACTTGACAGGCTGGAGGAGGAAGGGAACGGACGGAGGAATGTGATTCATCTCAAATCAACCCAAGCTGAAGGACATGTGACCGGGCGAAAGTAAACAGACCCATCAGGCAACCTGAAACCTGATTTTCCTGTCAAACTCCCGGTCCTCAGTCAGAGCAGGTTCTAAAGCAAACAGAGGAGCAGCGGCGAGCAGTGAGCAACCGACTGACACAGAATATCTACTGTTTAAAAAAAAAAAAAACAAGTCTAAAAACTCAGACAAGCGCTGACAAAAACAGCTACTAGATGAGATATCTTGATCTTGTTCACATTCTTAAAGCAATAAAGGCAAATAAATGCTGGTTCCACCATTAAAGGCAAATCAACTAAATGGATTTGGACAAGAAAAGGTGGATATTTAAGACAAAAATCCATGACATAATAACAATATTCCATATTTCATCATCATAATAAAAACGTATTCAGAACTAATTTGATTTTTTTTTTTTTTTCATGTGGATTAATTGGTTACCGGTTACTGTGGATGCAGGTGGCAGCCGTGAACGCTGACAAATCCATCCGCAACAAAAAAACAAAACAAAACAAAACAAAAAACAAACAACCCCGCTCTGACTGGGACCAACACTGGCCGGTGGGTGACGATGGTGCAGCGGGGGTCACTTACACCTCATGAAGATGGTGGTGTTGGCATACAGGGTCTTTCGAAACACAGCGTCCTGCGTCTGAAAAAGAGGAAAAACAGACTAGAGACACACGGAGGGATGAGACGTGGATGTCAACATACATGTGTGCAGCAGCAGCAGGAGACATTAAATACAGACAGCGGGTGAAACACTTGATGATGACCCCCAAGAGTTCACACCAGCTGCCAAAGAATACAAGCCTGGCTTCAATTACAATTCTTTTTCACACCCCGAGACATGTAGCAACACTGTAATACGTGTGTGTGTGTGTGTGTGTGTGTGTGTGTGTGTGTTAATAATGTAAAGGTGAACGAATGTTCCTTTTAATAGGAACCAGCACCAGCCCAGGCGGCCGACTACTGGTGAGAAAAACCCCCGTCTGCGCTGACGTCCGCCCCGGCAACGCACAAGACGCGCTCGGCTATCCTTTGGGGCAGCAAACGACGCAAACGTTTTTCTATGTTCGTTTCGTGGTGTAAAGCAAACGTTGATATTGGTGACGCGCAGGAACATGATTAGCGCGAATGCCAAGGAAAGGAAAGGAAAGGAAAGGAAAGGAAAGGATAAGGGGACGGGAACACCGGAGCGGCTAGCTGGTTAAGCTAGGTGGTCGGCTAGCCACCGGAGGCTTGCAGCCCGATAAGACTAGACGGAGACGGTTTAGCAGCCCGTACGTCGGGAACACTGACCGAGTTGATGTCCACCGTCCACACGGAGACCTCCGCCGCGGCGCAGGGCCGGAGAATCGAGGCAAAGAGCAGCAGACATGACCGCAGCGACCCCGCACCTGGCATCTTCACAGGTGCATCTATCCACTGGCACGGAGCGGGAGGGAACGGGCACACAGCATCAGTATCCGCCTCCAGGTCCGGAGTGTGCTTCGCCACTGTCAACACCAGAGGGCGACAAGAACGCGCTGAAGGGCCGTCTCCACGTCCATCTGGTTCTCCTGGACCTTACTGGACTTACTGGATCTACAAAAGTCTCTCTTACATAATTCTTCATTGAAAAAAAAAAAAATGCATCACTGGTGTCCAGCATTTAAAAAAAATACATAAAATATAGAAATATTAATAAAATATTCAAACCTTTAACACAGTGCATACTAATACACTTATTCAGAAATGTTTTAAACACGTTTTTGTTTGTTCGTTTGCAGTGAAAATAACACTTGCGTCTCTTATTCGTGAATTCTATGCGATTGGTGATTTATTTTAGTTCACGTTCACGTTTTTTGTGGCTGCCAAATATGCATTTCACGTACTCTGTCGCCCTCTAGTGGTGGCGGTGTGAAATCCAGCGCGTGCGATTCACACTGCATGGCAAATGTAGTATACGGTGACATGAATTCTTGCGCTGCCTTCTGTTGTGGCTTCCGTCGTAGCAGGATGCCGCGCACAAACCTCTGCTGGGTGCAGCAGGAACTTTACTTCGAAATCTCGAACCGGAAGTGTCCGTCGTTGGCGGTCTCGCAGATCCTCTGCGCGGTCCTGACGGAGTCTGGTCGTCGTTCACCGTCACTCAGATATTGTTGACATAATAATAATTAAAAAAAAACAACAGTGAGACACAGACTCGTTGGAGAAGGTCTGGATCGTCTGTCAGTCTGTCTGGATGCTGCTTCCGGCCCTTCTGCCAGAGAGACATGGCGGAAACGAACGACCCCGCAGCTTGGTATACAATCAGCTGTTCTTTATTTATGTTTACTGACCTTTGACTTTTGTGACTCGGGGCTGCGGGGAAGCTGTGGCTTCTGCCTTGCCGTTGGGTTTGTGGACGCCAGCCTTCAGGGGCTTTTCCTTTTCCTTCTTAACAGTAGTGGTCAAGTATGACATTTAATGTTTGAGGCGAAACAAAATGGGGAGACGTTTCAAATGGCATTCATTAATTGTGCTTATTTGTGCTTCAGCGTTCTCCAGAAATTCAGAAAGAGTGAAGATGTTGCTTTTTACAGGTAAGCACTGGATCTTCAGCATTTCGCTGGGTTTGAAGCTTTTATTTTTATTCTTTTTTTTTTTTTAAACGATTCAACTGACGTCGCTGTTGTTTGGCCCTCCTGAGACGACAGGTGCAGGGTCCGAAGCTGCAGCACCGAGCCCTCCTGGACAGCCTGCAGCTCTCAGACAAGGGGGCACATTTGGAGCTGCTGGAGATCGAGACGCAGGTGGGGACAGAAGCTGCTCCGTTTATTTGCTTGAGTTGATTTTTTTTTTGGGGGGGGGGACGAAAAGGTGTCATATTCATCCCACCTTCACTCTTAGTTTTGGACTCTAGTGTAACAATGTCGGATTAATAATTATCGCAAAGTAAAATAGATTGTAGCCCTCCGTTTAAAGCTTCCATTTCGTATCCACCATTTATATGAATACTACGTAATAATCATTTATTAGACATTTTATATTTTTTGCCTTGGATTAGCAAGCTAAGCTTTTGTTCTGTGAACTCTCTCACCTCTATGATTGAAATGTTTTCACTCAAACCTCGAGCGGTCTTGCCTTCTTTGCTGCCCTTTGGTGGCAAACACAGTTTGTTCCCTCGAGCTCCAGACGGCGGTGTGCACACAGCTGTGCTCTGCTCTCCCCCCCCCCCCTGCAGACGGCGCTGCTTCTCTCTCTGTCGGCCTCCAAAGAAGACTCGGTGAGGATCGTCGTGGACGAGCTGCGGCCCCTGAAAAGCCGCTACAGAGTTCCGGATGTGGTGGCGGAGGAGCCACGCTGCGAACGGTGAGAACGGCGGGGTGACCCATCATCTGGGGGAGCTCCCAATCATCCACCGTCGCCTCAGTTCGCCGTCCTGCCCCCCCGCCCCCCCAGGCTGAGAGCAGAGCGGCGCTCCCAGGACTGCCTGCTCCTCTCCTGGTCTTCTGGACGTCACAGTGTCTGCGTGTGGAGCTTCCCCTTCCGACTGGAGATCCTGTGCCAGCAGGAAGTGACCGTCACATTCAACGCAAAGGGCAAGCTGTGGCTGGAGGCCCTGCGGGATCCACCCAGGTGAGGCTCAGGAGCCGAGGACCTGGATGTTGTGTTGAGTGCTCTAAACCCGGGTCCTCTTGTTTCCACAGTGCGACCACTGCAGATGCTGGTGAGGTGAGAGTCGACCGACACTGACGTTTTCTTTTTTTAATCCGTCACAGCATTAATGCCACTTTTTTTGGTGTGTGTGTGTGTGTGTTTTTGCTCAGCCTGCAGAGGGTGACGCCAGTGGTCTATGGAGGGAGACTTTCAAGGAGTTTGTGGATATCAAAGCAAACGGTGAGTCACAAGTGTCATCAGAATCTGAGAAAAAAAAACCAAACAAACAGCAAAATCTAACACGTAAGTCCATCCAAGTTCTGACCAGCCTGCAGCAGGCTGCTGACTGGAGGTTTTCAAGATGGATTTAAACCAGCGTTTCTCAACTGGTGGGTCGCGACCTAAAAAGTTTTTAAAGGGATTTTAAAATATATATATGTTTATAGACAAAATGTTTTGCCGGACACAAATTCAAATTTGACTCTAGCGGCCAACACTTAGTTGTTGAATGAGGTCTTCTTCTTCTTCTTCTTCTTCTCCTTCTTCTTCTTCTCCTTCTTCTCCTTCCTAGGTCCCACCAGCGTGGGGGCAGATCTTTGTCTCCACGGCTTCAGCCACGTGTTTGGCGCTCCGCAGCACGCCGACACCCTCCGGCTGGGAGACACCAGGTTGGACAGCAGACACCATAAGAGCCCGACAGCAGGGGGCAGCAGCCGCTGTGTTCACAAGCTGACGCTGCCCCCCCCCTCCCACTACATCTCTCACAGGGATGGTGAGCCGTACCGCCTCTACAACCTGGACACCTTCGCCTACCCCGTCCGCAGCCGCCTGGGCCTGTACGGCTCCATTCCGCTGCTGCTGGCCCACAACGCCGAGCGCACGCTGGGCGTCTTCTGGCTCAACGCCTCCGAAACATTTGTGAACGTTCGCTACGACGACCTTCAGGTGACCTTCTCGACCGCACCAGTTCAACCTCCTCACCGGGTCCAATGTGTTTTTTTGTTTGTTTGTTTTTTTTAAATTCTTTTGTGACTTTTGAAGTTGTTTTTGTGACTTTCAGGATGACACAGCGCCCCCAGTGGACAGAAGCAGCACAGAGCCTCAGACTGCGCTCCACCTGCTGTCAGAAAGTGGCATCATCGACTGTGTGGTTCTGCTGGGGCCCAGTCCGCAGGAGCTCTTCTCCCAGTACGGCCAGCTCACTGGTCTGTCTTTCAAAATATCTATATACACTTTACAAAAAAAGAATAAATTAAAAAATTGACTTTTGACAAATATTCTTCACGTCTTTAGTTTTTTTTCAAATGGCAAATTTCCCACATTTCTCATCCATTGTTTCAAACCTAAAAATAAACAGTAATGTTAAATAATTACAATTATTGTAGTTCATCTATTCTGACGGCTGGGTGTAAAGCTGTCCTCCACGCCCGCCTCAGGGTTCCAGGCCCTGCCGCCGCTCTTCGCCCTCGGCTACCACCAGAGCCGCTGGAGCTACCGCAACCAGGCCGACGTGGAGGCCGTGGACGCCGGCTTCGACCGCCACCGCATCCCCTACGACGTCATCTGGCTGGACGTGGACCACACGGACGCCAAGCGCTACTTCACCTGGGACCCCAGGCTTTTCCCCGATCCGGTTGGGCTGCAGCGCCACCTGGAGAAGAAGAAGAGAAAGGTGGAGACCTGAGTTGAGAGTCAGGCGCGTCGCGGCCCCCCCCCCCGCAGGCGACGTCACGGCGCTCTTCTGCGTTGTGTTTGTGTTTTCCAGTTGGTTGTCATCAGCGACCCTCACGTCAAAGTGGATCCTGATTGGTGGCTGTACCGCGAGGCCAGAGACGGCGGGCACTTTGTCAAAAACAGAGACGGGGCCGTGTTTCAGGGCTCATGCTGGTCAGGTAAAGTTCACCTGCAGTCAATTCAATTCAATTCAATTCAATTCAATTCAATCCGAAAATGATTCCACAGTTTCTCTGGGGGAAAAAAAAACTTGTTGGGGTGCGGGGGTCACTAAAATATCTTTAAGATCACCTTGTCCAATTTTGAATTTTTAAAAATATTATTCCTAATTTCTTTTGGCCAAGCGGACCTTGTTTTCTTGTGTTGTTATGTAAACTATCATAGCTTGCATCCGTAAAATATTGCAAGGTTATTATAGGCCTCCTGCATGTTAAGGGAAATTTAGACTGGCATTGAGTAACCCCCCCCCCCTCCCCAAATACTGATGGGTAATTCACACACTGCTTTTCCCTCAGTTCTTTCAGTTTTCATCATGCATTGAATGAACACAATTTGTGTGAGTCTGCTGAGGTCACAGTGAATGCTCTCTCTCTCTCTCCTGTAGGCTCCTCCCACTACCTTGACTTCACTAACCCTCACACCCGGGCCTGGTATTCCAGCTGTTTTGGTCTGGATAAGTACCAGGTATTTACTGCAGTGTGAACACCACCGCAACGATTCAATGCAAAAGGGACCAGTAGGGGGCGGTCTGCTTTTCAGGAGGTCTGGTTTGTTTTTTGTTTTTTTTGTTTGTTTGCTCGTTTCTTCTTTTAGGGCTCGACCACGTCCTTGTTTGTGTGGAACGACATGAACGAGCCCTCCGTGTTCGACGGGCCGGAGCAGACCATGCCCAAGGACGCAGTGCATCATGGGGGATGGGAACACCGCGAGTTACACAACCTGTACGGCTTTTACCAGGTGAGATTTAACCAGCCCCTCAGAGTCCAAGGTGGCCGCCCATTCATTTCAATGACGCCGCCAATCAGACCGAGCTGAGAGACTGCACGCATGACGTTGTGCTGGGAATAAACACTTTTCTCTGGTGACCATAACTGAAAAATCTACAGTAGAAAGATTTGCTATGAGTCGTCCTGTCAGCCTGTTTAAGAGGGGTTTTTGTTTGTATTGCCGTCTATGGGGAAAATGCTTTTTGGGGCCCATGGGATTTTTTTTTTTGTTGCTGCAGTACCTCGACTGGCCACTGGGAAAAATCGGCACGCTATGATTTTCAATTCATTTATCGTTTTAATATGATGACGTCACCAACGGTGCCAAGAGTGTCTGAAAGTTTTTTTTTTTTTTAATTTGGCTAATGAGTCACTATACAGAGGCTACATAGAACTCCATATTTAGGGAGCAGGGAACAAGTAGGTGATTTTTGGACACTGTGTCCCTCTGAGCCCTCTGATCCTCCAACCACAGCACAAGGCCACCATGGAAGGCCTGCTGAGTCGCTCCGGAGGCCTGGAGAGACCCTTCGTCCTCTCCCGCTCCTTCTTTGCTGGATCGCAGAGATTTGGTTGGTCCCAGAAATCGACGATCCTCCTGTGTTGCGGTGTATCACTGACTGAGTTTTCTTTTTGCGCTTGCGGTCCAGGAGCCGTGTGGACCGGAGACAACACGGCCAGCTGGGAGCATCTGAAGATCACCATCCCCATGCTGCTGTCCCTCAGCCTGGCAGGGATCTCCTTCTGCGGAGGTAGCATCACGTCTTTAGCCTCTTGAGGCTGACTTCCTGTCCAAACGCCGCCGTGGTGCTGCCGTGGTCCAAAAACCCCGCTCTTGACTTGCAGCTGACGTGGGCGGGTTCCTGGAGGACCCGGGGGCGGAGCTGCTGGTGCGCTGGCACCAGGCGGCCGCCCTGCAGCCCTTCTTCCGCAACCACTCGTCAAAGTGGTCCAGGCGCCGGGAGCCCTGGCTGTCTGGTAGTGGGGTCACTGCCGCCGCCGTCCGAGCGGCCATCCAGCAGAGGTCAGTGGGTCCAGTCGGAGGTTCTGATGTCTCCGTTTGGCTGAATCGGCCCTGGAGGTTCAGCCTGTGTCTCACCTGTGCTCAGGTACTGTCTGCTGCCCTACTGGTACACTCTGTTCCACCTGGCCCACACCTCTGGACTGCCGCCACTCAGGTTGGTACTGCTGCCCTCTGCTGGTAATGGATCAGTACTGCAGGCTCCATCTACGGGAAACATCACTGATGATGTGCATTCATTTGGAGTGTTTCTGATGATATACACGAGCATGAATTATTAATCATTAACAGCTGTTAAAGTGCGAGGTTTTTCCTACGCTGCAGACCTCTGTGGGTGGAGTTTCCCGGGGAGGAGGACACCTTTGCTGTGGAGGACCAGTACATGATTGGTGAGGGAGACCAGTACCACAGCCAGCACAATAGATGTGGGTTTTTTTTTTTTTTAAACTGAACTCATCTCCACATAGGGGGCGCCCTGCTGGCCTGTCCCATTACCGCTGAAGGCGCTCGAGAAGTGGAGATCTTACTGCCCGGGTCTGCTGAGGTAAATCAGCCAGAAGGTGGCGCACTGCTCTTTCCATGTCACTCCTCTGTGTGTACAGGTAACCGTGGCGACGGATCTCGTCTCTGTTGCCAGGTGTGGTATGACATCAGCTCTGCGAAGGCGTACAAAGGAGGCGGGACTCTCCGCCTGCCAGTCCACCTGCTGACGGTCTGAATAAATTGCACGCGGAATAAAAAATAAATCTCAGCGTCTCTGTTGCTGCAGATGCCGCTTATCCAACATCTCGCCGCTGCCCCCCCCCCCCCCCCGCCCCCCCCCAGGTTCCGGTGTTCCAGCGCGGCGGCTCGCTGGTCTGCAGATCAACAGGAAGTGGCTCCTGCTCCGCCGACTTCCAGCTGCTTCCTCTCACCGTCACTGTGGCGCTGGACTCTCAGGTGGGCGGGTCAATGATCACATCCTGTCTGTGACTGAAGCATTTAAAGTAGCATTTCACAACTGGTGGGTCACGACCCAAGAGTGGGTCACAAAGCTGTTTTGATTATTACACACACACACACACACACACACACACACACACACACACACACACACACACACACAGTATATATATTATAGAGAGAATGTTGTCAATCCAATAATTTCAATCATTTATCAACCAGACATGTTAGAAAGTGGGCTACAGTTTTTACTTTTGTAAAATAAATCTGAGTGCTGTGGAATAAATTTGGGTCCCAACT
>NW_027466167.1:35000-157500 GCF_046127955.1 Nelusetta ayraudi
ACATGAGAACTTTTCACGTGGGTTGGTTGGTCCCTCAGTCTGTGTGAGGTGTTTCCTCTGGGTTCCTCAGGTGACTGCTGGCTGCTGGCTGCCATCGCCTGCCTCACGCTGAACGAGAAGCTGCTCTACCGTGTTGTCCCACCCGAGCAGAGCTTCTCTGAAGGTTATGCCGGCATCTTCCACTTCCAGGTGAGCATCGACCGAACCCATCAGGAGTCGCCGCCACACCTCCTCTGACCTCTGCCGCCGCCGTCTGACCTCTGTGTCTTTTCAACCCCTTCAGTTCTGGCGCTATGGCGACTGGGCGGACGTGGTCATTGACGACCGCATCCCCACCTTCAACAACCAGCTGGTGTTCACCAAGTCGGCCGAGAGGAACGAGTTTTGGAGCGCCCTGCTGGAGAAGGCCTACGCCAAGTGAGTCATTGATTGAGTCACTCCAACTTCCTCTCCTGATGAACAAATCATTTGAATTGTTCCAGAGCTATTTTTTACTTTAGGTGTTTTTAGTTAAGTTGCCAGATTCCGTTGCTACATCTACCAAACAATAGGCCAAATCAGATCTTCTGCTCAATTGATTATAGATGATGATGAGGATGATGAGGATGAGGATAATGATGATGAGGAAGAAGGTGATGTGGATGATGAGGATGATGATGACGCTGATAAGAACGATGATGAGGGTGATTATGTTGATGATGGTGGTGGTGGTGGTGGTGGTGGTGGTAGTGTACGTTCCTCTTTTAAAAGATTCATGATTTAGAAATTTCGAAGACTCGACGACTGTCAAGGTAAACAAGGTAAACTGGCACCGATGGACACATCTCTCTGTGAACGCGGTCATGTGACACTCCCTCCACCCGCCTTCCTCCAGGCTGCATGGCTCCTACGAGGCCCTGAAGGGCGGCAACACCACGGAGGCCATGGAGGACTTCACCGGCGGCGTCACTGAGTTCTACGAGATGAAGGAGGCGCCCAAGGAGCTCTACAAGATCATGAAGAAGGCCCTGGAAAGGGGCTCGCTCATGGGCTGCTCCATTGACGTGAGTACCCCCAAACCCCCAAATCCCCAAACCCTCAAACGCCTCATCTTGTTCATCTGGGAATGTTTTGTGTTTGTGTTGTTGTTGTTGTTGTTGTTGTAGTCGCTGGTCCCAGCTCGTTTCGAGACGCGGACGGTGACGGGTCTGGTGAAAGGCCACGCTTACTCGGTGACGGCAGTGGAGGAGGTAGAGACGCTTCCCTCGGCACAGGACGTACAGAAACGAGTACAGATGGGTCACGTGACTTGACGCTCCCTGCTGTTTTTCAGTGTAAACCATCTCAGCACAAGGACACCAAAGTGCGTCTGGTGCGCCTCAGGAACCCCTGGGGTCAGGTGGAGTGGAATGGCCCCTGGAGCGACAAGTCAGCACATTCACTTTATTTCCTGTCAGTTGGATCAGTTCCGCTTTTATGTTTTGGCTAAACCTCCTCCCCTTCTCTTTCTCTGTCGTACGTGTGAACAGCTCGAAGGAGTGGACCACGCTGTCCAAGACCGAGAAGGAGAAGCTGCAGCATCAGAGCGCCGAGGACGGAGAGTTCTGGTCAGTTAGTGGTCCAGGTTTCACACATTCCAGTTTAGCAGCTTTAGTGTCTCTGCTGGTTTAGAACAGGTTAAAATATGTTCAGAACTGGTCAGGGATTAGTCAAAACAGGTTTCGAGCTGGTCTAGATCAGGTTTCGAGCTGGTCTAGAGCAGGTTTAGAACTTGTCTAGAACAGGTTGACACAGGTTTAGAACTGGTTTAGAAGAGGTTAAGACATATTTAGAACTGGTCGAGAACAGGTTTGAATAAATTTAGAACCGGTCTAGACGAGGTTAAAACAGGTTTAGAACTGGTCTAGGATAGGTTTAGAACAGGTTTAGAAACGGTCTAGGATAGGTTTAGAACAGGTTTAGAACTTGTTTAGAACAGGCTGAAACAGGTTTAGAACTGGCCTAGAACTGTTTAAAACAGGTTTAGAACTGGACTAGATCCGGTTAAAACAGGTTTAGAACTGGTTTAGTGGTGGTCAGAAGAGGTCAGAAGGATGCGGGGAGGGGATTTTCAAAGAACACCCTAAAAGCAGAGAGAAGGAACTTTCTGCCCCAGACCAATCAGATTTCTTCACTGTCAGTGGAGCTAGCTGGTAACGGCTGGTGGCTTCCCATTGGTACTGCTGAGTGGCTGCTGACACAGACGCTGCTTAGCAGCTGGCGGCAGCTTCCTTTTCCTGTCGCCACTAAACACCGGCTGCTAGCATCTACTTGGGTCATTCGCTGATTAGCGGAAAACAGTTCAGACACGACGGCTGAAGTGATGTGAGAAGCTCAAGTTAGATCGCCGGTGGACTTTTACCAGCTTGACAGAGAAACATTAAAAGAAAAATTCTCCATCTACACTTACTGGCTGCTTTTCTCTGTTACAAAGCGACTGTGTGCAGGAGCAACACTCCTCCATCTGACCTCACCTGTGCTCTTGTAGGATGTCGTTCGAGGACTTCAAGAAGAACTACACCAAGATCGAGATCTGCAACCTCACCCCTGACGCCCTGGAGGATGACAAGATCCACAAGTGGACGGTGTCGGTGAATGAGGGCCGCTGGGTGAGAGGCTGCTCTGCAGGAGGCTGCAGGAACTACCCAGGTACCTCCACACTGTTCAGATTCAGGCTAGGGGTTGAGGGCGAGTAGTGGGGGGGGGGGGGGGGGGGTCGCAGGCAGAGGCCATGAGGACAAAAACACAAAGTCACAATCACAGGCCGACAGTCAGTCCACTTCCTGCTCAGCAGCAGCAGCAGCAGCAGCCACAATTACAAAAGGAAAAATAATCAAATACAGTCCACTGAGGAGGCCAATCTAGACCAGGTGCAACTCAGCAGAGGGTCATTATAACAGGAAGTAGGGGAGGGATGGCAGGAAATGCAAAGCCAAAGAGAGACCTGAGAGTGTCCATCCTTCAAAATAAAAGACGTCACAGTTCGGAAGGAAAAAAAGAAAATGAAAACACATCAAATAGAGATAGAAAAACAAATGAAAACCATGAGATTAAACAAAAGTGGCTGCATTGAAATGAATAAATGGAGACGGAGAGAAAACCTTGTGTGAAAATGTCCCGCAGACACGTTCTGGACCAACCCTCAGTACCGCCTCCGTCTGTTGGAGGAGGACGACGACCCCGAGGACAACGAGGTGGGCTGCACCTTCGTGGTGGCGCTGATGCAGAAGAACCGGCGGAAAGAGCGCAAGATGGGCGCCAACCTCTTCACCATCGGCTTCGCCATCTACGAGGTCTGACGGCGAACTGCCCCTCCTACTCCCACCTTCCCACCCCAACAGATTGCAGCCAATCGAAAGACTTTTGATTCTTTTTAATGTGAGGTGTCTCTGTTTGTCTGCAGGTGCCAAAGGAGGTAAGCACAACCCGGAGGAGCAACACTGACTGTCTTTGTCTCGGCATCACCATCATCATCATCACCATCATCATCATTATCACCATCATCATGCCCCGCCCCTCTCACAGATGCACGGCAACAAGCAGCACATGCAGAAGGACTTCTTCCTGTACAGCTCCTCCAAGGCTCGCTGCAAGTCCTACATCAACCTGCGGGAGGTGACGCAGCGCTTCCGCCTGACCCCTGGCGAGTACGTCATCGTGCCATCCACCTACGAGCCGCACCAGGAGGGCGAGTTCATCTTGCGTGTCTTCTCAGAGAAGAGGAACACCTCAGAGTGAGTGGGTGAGGGGGGTGACCAGAGGAAGGCAGGGGGAGCGGTCGGGGCTGTCGGTTGGTGGACCCCGTCCCTTCCCCCTCCTCCAGGAAAACTGTCGGCTGTTGGCTGATTTGAGTTCAGTTCTGGTTCTGCGGTCGCTCAGTGTTGTGTCCCAGTAGGGCTGGAGGACGTCCTTAAAGGGACAGTCTGCTCAAAACCCAGTGTGAACGTCAGCCTCGAGTTGTCTCACCGCGTCCCAAAAAAAGAAAGATTCAGATTCAGACTTAGAATACTTTAGTTACTAGATTAGATTGACAAGGTGCACACTAACTGCAAGCAGGACAGTGGCAGGGAGCAGGACTCCGTTTTCAGACGGAAAGATCGGATCAGTGTGAAATATTTGGGAGATTTTGAAGAGGAAACAGCAACATCAAGTGGTTCCATTTTAGACTGCAACGTCTTTCACTCTCCTTCCCCCTCCTGAGTTTGCCAGCGAGCTACAGTGGCCTGCGCGCGCCCCAGCCCTGGATACCTTGTCCACCTTTGTCTTAGCCTGTTTATTTGAGGAGGTGATCGCTCATCCTAAATACTAAACCAGCTGTCAGGCAGCTGGATTGTCCAGACCAGGCTTCCTTAGAAATGCAAGATGGCAACTGGGAGAGAGAGACCCTTCTTTATGTGTGTTCTTATAGAAGAACCGTTCTATGGAAACCCAAATTATTTTTTTTGTACTGCAATTATAGACTTTTATCAAGGTATTTATGGGCAGTATGAGAATCTTCTGACAATATAAAATTCATAAATCAAGCCAAATATTACACACTGGATCTTTGACAGAGTCCAGCCGACTCTCAGCCCTACTGTAGCTGTAGTGTTGTCGTATAGCTCACAGTTGAACGGTGACATGTGTTTCTTTCCTCACTGTGTTTGCATTATGTTGGGGGGGTGGCGGGGGGGTGGGGGGGGAGGCATGCACAACCCAGAACAAACCATCTTAACGGCGATTTGATTTGTAGAACCGGAAGAAACCGGCCCCAGTTCGAAGCTGTTATGGAATCTTTTTTAGGACACGCCACCTCAGATCCGGGCACGCACCGGTAAACTTTCAGGAAAAACAAACTTCTTTAAGTCGTGAGTCACTGGAAGGGCCAGCACCCGGCCAGCACCCTTCCAACGGACCGACCCGACCTGACCCGACCAGCTCTGAGGAACCAGCAACGACCGGACCAGGACTTCTTCTAGCTTAGGGTCAACACGGGTCAACAAAGCATACACATCATTCACTGAATCTCTCTCTCTCTCTCTCACACACACACACACACACACACACACACACAAATCAATCAATAAACCCAGCCTAGTGCCGCCTTTTCCCGACCAAGACAGAAACCTGAAGAGGAACAGGTGGTATAACACACTTGATTCACAACTCATTTCCACTTCTACTACTACGACCCTACTTGTTTCCTGTCACTGTTGGGAGCTAACATGAGTTCTCAGGCTCTGTGCTCCAGATGAGATGTTGTTGTCACCGTGGTGACTGCTGTCTGTTGGTCTTCACCCAGGGAGATAGAGAACAGGATCGAGGCCGACCACCCGGTGGTGAGTCTCCTGCTCCTCCTCCGTCCTCTGCTCTTCTTCTCTCTCGCATTCAGATCGGAGGCGCGCAGGATCTGAAATTAAAAACCTCATTTTTTTCCCCCTTCAAATCCACATTGTTGAAAGAGTTTTGTTGTTTTGTTTTTTTTGCACCAAAGCCTATGCACATTTAAAATACAGAGTCAGCCAAAATAAATATAAACTTGCATAAATATTTCAATACCAAATTTACTCACACATCATGAGATTAATGCCAATGACCTTCTGCCTGTACAATTACACGCGATGCTCAACGTGGTGGCCATCGACTTCCAGACATTAATGTGTATAGCCAACTCCTACTTTGGTAGGATTGGCCAAAGTGTCCGATGGGATTGCTGCACATGCATTTTTAATTTATTGTCCAAATGCCACCAATGTTTCACAGTGTTATTGTAATTTGATCAAACTTCGAGAGAGGTATCTCCATGTACAAGTACTTATACAAACATTTATCCACGTTTTCCTTTTACTGATGTGTGTTCACATTATTTTTGGTTGACTCTGTATTCAAATCTTCGTGTGCACTGTCCTGAAAGTTGTTTTTTCCTTCTCCTGCCTCTTTGTCTTGGTGGCGACGCCGCAGCCGGCGCCGGCCTCAGCGGGGGAGGAGAGCGAGGAGGACCAGCAGTTCAGGACGATTTTTCAGGAGATAGCCGGAGACGTGAGTAGGATAAAAAAAAAAAAAAAAAAAAAGACTTTCGAAAAGATTTTGTGGATTTCCAGATTCCTCCCAGCATCTTCTCACCAACTCATCTGTGGCAGGACATGGAAATCACAGCCAACGAGCTGAAGAACGTTCTGAACAGAGTCGTCACCAAACGTGAGTTCTGCGTCAGTGGCAGCGTCGTTTTCCGCCTCGTCAGCGCTTAGCTTACCTCTGTGTGTGTCTGTGTGTGTGTGTGTGTGTCCCTGCAGACAAGGACCTGAACACGGAGGGCTTCAGCCTGGAGAGCTGCAGGAGCATGATTGCTCTGATGGACGTATCCTTTGTATCGAGTGCATCGGGCTGGCTGCGTGGCCTCTAGGGGGCACCACCTGCCGAGACCCTCGACAAGCAAAACCTGCTTCAGTTTTTTTTTTTTTTTTAGGCGGCGGGGTCAGAGCATGGATGTATTATTATAACAACTGGATACCAAACGGGCAATATTGCGGCACAGGGATTTTTTCCCCTCCCCAGTGGCCACTCGAGGTACAGCAGCAAGAAAACGTCGGGCCCAATAAAGCATTTTTACCCCATTGGACAGATAGATAAAAAAAGAAACGCATGTAAAATGGCTGACAGGATGACCTTTGACCTGGAACAAGGTTCATAATAGATCTTTCTATTGTAGATATTTAAATCCTGAATTTTCAATCTTTCAAAAAAAGAAAATTGCCAGAAACTAGCTTTGTATTCGCAGCATGACATCACACCCTGCTAGGTCTGGACTCGTTCTGATTGGCTTATGCGTCCAGATGCATCACGTGTGTTACAGAGGCACGATCGGAAGTGACGCCACTGCTACATGCTCGATGGGGCCGCATAATGCGGAACCCAAAAGCCTCTTCGGAGTTTGTATGAGTGAGCAACGACATTGAAATGAATGGGGAGCGGCCACGTTCACGTTGGATTCCGGGGGGGTGGGGGGGGGGGGGGCTCGGTGGTCAGACAGACTCTTGCAGTGACAGCGTCCAGTCCGGACCGGGTTTGGTCTTAACACTGTGTGTGCAGATGGACGGGACGGGACGACTCAACCTGCAGGAGTTCAGACACCTGTGGAACAAGATCAAGCAGTGGCAGGTGTGGGGGAGGGGGGGCGCGCGCGCTGTGTTTGCTTGGGCTTGGTTTTAGATTGCGATCAGCCACTCACAGGCGGACTCCCGTCCGTCCTCACTCTTCTTCCAGGGAATCTTTAAGCACTACAACGCCGACCAGTCAGGCAGCATCAACAGCTACGAGATGAGAAACGCCGTCAACGATGCAGGTGATGAGAAAGATCTCGTCGCCCCTTCGGGCGAACAGAGAAGCTGAAATATCCGATGAGACGTCGTTTCTGTCGCGCTTGCAGTCCTGAGTTGTGGCTTTGTGTTCGGTCGCCTCCTGTCGCTCAAAACTCACCCTCTGAATGTCCTTGTCACTGTACAGTCATGTGTCTTGTGTCCCGCTCAGGCTTCCGTCTCAACAACCAGCTGTACGACATCATCACCATGCGCTACGCCAACGAGAACATGAACATCGACTTTGACAGCTTCATCGGCTGCCTGGTCCGGCTCGAGGCCATGTTCAGTAAGTCAGCCAGTCGGTGCCTCCTGCAGAACAATGCAAACAAGCAAGTGCAACCATTCATATTCTGCAGTGGAAATGTTTTCTTTAAATTGTCCACAGTTCTGAGTGGTTGGGTTGCACACATTATTGTCATTATCATTGTTATAAGGTCCCATAATCTGCCAAATTCCCTCAACACCAGTCAGCGTCACTGTCCTTCACTTCCTCTGCTGCAATGAAGCACTCGGTTGTGAAAACCAGCCCCGTGTGACATCACAAAGGGCGCCCATGGTTGGCGAGTGATGGGTTTTTAACCGGCGGAAGTAAACAGAGGGCTAAGCACACTGCTCTGTGGTGACTGAAGCTGCCCCAACACAACAGAGTCCAGGAAGAAGAACATAGACCTGAAAATTGGACCTTTTGCCGACAGTGTTGTGTTGTGTTGTGTTGCGTTGTGTCACCCATCCCAGCCCCTCTGAACACGGTCGATGGACCTTTCCTCTCTCTCTCTCTCTCCCCTGCCTGCAGGGGCGTTCCAGGCGTTCGACCAGGATGGAGACGGGACCATCAGACTCAGCGTCCTGGAGGTGGGACCAACACACACCGCCAACACGCACACAACAAACAAATCCACAATTAATGCTGCAGAACGTCTGGTGTTGTTTTCTAATTTTCCAATTGGCTGTTGGGAATTCTCCCCTCCACCCCACCCCCCCACACCCACCCCTTGTGTCTCTCTGCAGTGGCTCCAGTTGACCATGTACGCCTAAGAAGAAGAAGAAGAAGAAGAAGAAGAAGAAGAACCAGGCCCATCTTCTCCCAGGTGAGCTCCACCTCCACAGGAGGACGAGACCCACCAGCCGTTACCTCATCGCTCACATCGTCACTCCCCCACCACCACCTCCTCGCCTTCATCATCATCATCACCACCACCATCATCATCATCATCATCAACCCCTCCGTCTCCCTCTGGAGCCTTCTCCGCATCCCTCTCACAGCCCACGTCGGTCCCTCCTTCCGCGGTGAAGAAGAACTTGGCTCTCTGCCGTCACGTGACAACTCGCGGACAGTTTTTACAGTCACTCTTCTCAGGCATCAAATACACACCACCTCTTTTATCTCTGTCACGATACCTCAGACTCTGTTACCCGGCAGGAGCGCTGTCCTCCTCCTCCTCCTCCTCACTACCACCCACACACCTGCTTCCTTCCTCCCGTAACGTCACAAAACTGCCCCCCCACCCCACCCCAACCCACCCCCGCTGGAGTCTCTGTGGCCACGTCAAACCTGGCAGCGACTGTCAAGGCGCCCCCTGGTGGACGGACTCAGGCTTCTCTTGTTTCATATCGCAACCTCCCGACACTCAGTTTTTGTTTTTTTTTATTTTTAAGATATATTTTGACGTTCGAGGTTCCACTGTGCATTTGAAAGAATCTGGTTAATGGGTTGGACTGCAGCTTTCTTGTGATTTTTTTTTTCTTCCTTCCCACTTATTAGGCTTTGGTCAATGAGTGTTCTGCATTTTTAACCAAATAAATAAATTTCTAGTTACTGGTTTGATGGTATATTTTATGTGGAATTGTGGCTTTTTGTGATTTTCAAGGTTGCTTTTTTTTTTTCTTCTTCTTCTTGTACGTTGGCCGTGGCGAAAGACAACAGGGACAAATGCTGTGTGATGTCGCAACATTTTTTATTAATAATAATAATAATATTATTGCAATTGCACTTGCGTTTGTCTTAAAAAATACGTCTTCGGGACTTGGACAACAACTGAAAAAAAAGACTTGAAGAAACTCAGGAATGCCAGACAAGAGGTGAACGTCACGTTCACGTGTTCCGTCACATGTCGATGAGAACGCCACTTAAACCAAGACGAGTGTCATCTTTGGCTTCGCTAACGGTTTAAAACATCTGAATGCTCCTTTAAAAAACATATTAGGCGGCCGCTTTCGGGTGGGGCATGGCATGGGAGACGCCTCCTGATTCTTCCCTTCAATCTCCTTCGTCAAACACCTCCGAGAAAACGTCCTACACCTCCTCGCTCCGTTACAACCATCTACCAGCGCCCCCTGCTGGACGCTCACTATGTAAATGAACTCACAAGAAGAAAAAGAAAAAAAAACAAAAAAAACAAAACATCTCCACAGTGGAGACGGCGTCAATAAAAACAATCACTCGTGATATTACTGTGGTCAAACCTCAACATGTGAGGAGATGGAAGACACACACACACACACACACACACGCACACACACACACACACACACACACACACACACACACACACACACACACACACACACACACACACACACACTTTTGGCTCTGTTTTCACTGCAAAACTCTCGGCTGGCGACTTCACACCACACTTGCACCACAGACCCTCACCGAGCAACACACAGGTAAACTGAACAACTTCTTCTTCCTGGAAATGAAAATTTCCCAGAGAGAAAAACTGCAGAGAAAGAAAAAAAAAAAAAAACTAAACAGGATGAAAAAAAAAGTTTTGTTTACAAAACTGATAATCACCCATTGAGAAAAAGGAACAAAATAAAAAAAAACACACTCAGTGTCAGTTAAAGTGGCGACTGGTTTAAAAAAAAAAAAAAAAATAGAACAAAGGAGAAAGAAATGAAACGTTGCTCAACACGTCACAACTGCACAACAGCAACAACAACAAAAAACAACATTTCTGAGCCCCATGCCATGGTGGGAAAACTGTCATGGTTTCTGCTTTTTGCTGCAGGAACATTGTGAGCGTCCCTCTGATTCTGGCAACACTGAAGTTTCTTCAATACACAGTTTCTGAAGGTGTTTTGGTCAGTGAAAGGAAGAAGTGGACAGAGAGAGAGAGAGAGAGAGGAAGGGAGGCAGTGAGATGGAGAGAGTGATAGAGAGAGAGAGAAAGAGAGAGAGAGAGGGAGTGGCACCAAAGCTCGGCCTCCGTGTACGACTGCGTTAAATTGTTGGATTCCAACACCGAACATAAAGGATGGAGTCGTCAGGCTGTCAGGGCGGCTCCCTGGAACATCCCGCCCCCCAATATGGGAGGCGGCTAAAAGGGAGGAGTGAAGACAAGGGGAGTAGGAGGAGGCGGAGCCGGAGCCATGTCCCCTCCGACGGCCCTCAGGGCTCCAGCTGGTTGGCCTCCTCGCTGTGTTTCTGCAGGTGCACCAGCATCGCCTGCAACAGACACACAACCTCAGAAAACCTCAGAAGCTCGGAGAAGCTCAGAGAAACTCGGAGAACCTTGGAGAAGTTCAGAGAAGCTCAAAGAACCAGCTCAGAGAACCTGCTCAGAGAAGTTCAGAGAAGTTCAGAGAAGTTCAGAGAAGCTCAAAGAACCAGCTCAGAGAACCTGCTCAGAGAAGTTCAGAGAAGTTCTGAGAAGCTCAGAGAAGTTCAGAGAAGCTCAGAGAAACTCGGAGAACCTCAGAGAAGCTCAGAGAAGTTCGGAGAAGCTCAGAGAAGCTCAGAGAACCTTGGAGAAGTTCAGAGAAGCTCAAAGAACCAGCTAAGGGAAGTTCAAAGAAGTTCAAAGAAGTTCAAAGAAGTTCAGAGAACCTTGTGGAAGCTCAGAGAACCGCAGAGAAGCTCGGAGAAACTCGGAGAAACAGCCTCTGAGTCAGAGGGCGTGAGAACACGTCTGCACCTGCTTGGAGGCGGCGCGAGTGCAGAAAACCTCCTCACAGCTTCTCCAGCGGCACTTGATGGGTGTCTGGACGCTGGTGCCGCCGTGGTCGGCCACCAGGTGGTGCTGCAGGTGCTCCAGCTGGCCGAACACCAGAGAGCAGCCTTGCCACTGCAGAGAGAGAGAGAGAGAGAAACGCACCAAGAAAACATCAGAAATCTGACACACCAGAACTATGAGGCTTTCAGTTGTTTCAAACTAGCTAAACTAGTAACTGCCAGCAGAACAGCTACTTCTTAGTGGCGAGGGGTTGGTCCAATCAGCTTCCAGGGTTTATTTTGAAGTTTTCTGCTGCAGCTGTTGGCCTGATGGAAGTTGAAGCTCCCCCTGGAGTTGGGAGTCTACTTAGAAACCTTATGCTCCACTCTCCAGAGAGGCAGAGTTGAACATTTCCTCCACTGCATGAGGGCCCTGAAGGAACCAGGACAAACCCTCCCCCCCCCCCCCCTTCTCCCTCCTCACCCAGCAGCGGAAGTTCTGCAGCAGGTTCAGCTTCACCGCCTGCACGCTGCCGTCGTAGCAGCCCGTGTAGATCTGAAACACAACACAAATCCTTCGTGCTCAGCCCGACAACAAACAAAAATTAAAAAAATAAAAACAACACAACAGAAAATGGCCCTCACCATGCTTCTGTGCACAGCCATACACATCACCATGTCCTTGTGTCCGCCGTACACCTGCAGCTGCTCGTGTGACTGCGAAAGGGGAACAACAGGCCGTCAACACACACACACACACACACACACACACACACACACACACAGTTTGTGTGTTTTTACACCTACCTGCAGGTCGTAGACCCGCACCAGCTTGTCCAGGCAGGCCGTCACCATCACCTTCCCCAGCACGGTCACCACGGTGACGGCGTGGCTGTGGCCCTTGTAGACCCGCACCAGCTCTCCTGTCTGGAGGGAGGGACACACACACACACACACATCAATCACACCGGGCCTGACAACCATCCCGCACGGACGTACGACTCAACCACACAAAGCCTCACGTGGATGTTGTGGGCGTAGATGCACTGATCGCTGGAGCCGCTGAACACCAGGTCGTTCACCACCTGATAAACAGGGAGACACTTTGTTTATCCTGAAGGGAATTCAGTTTCTCATTCATGAGCAGATGTAATCATCATAAAACAGTGCTTAGAGTGTAAGAGAATAAAAGAGCTTGAGGTATGAATTTTAAGGGATAAATAGCAAAATTTGCAATTCATTTGCCATTAATCGCGAGTTAACTCAGGACACTAATGCGATTAATCCCGATTAAAAAATATATACGATGAGATTTGATTGCCTCGCGGCGCCACCTACGTTCATGCACAGCACCGTCTTGGTGTGTCCGTGCAGCGTGCGCAGCAGCAGCCCGCTCTTGGCGTCCCTCACGCTGATGGTGCTGTCAAAGGAGCCCGTCAGCAGGATGCGGCGGGCGCCCTCTTGTGACGAGGCCAGGCAACTGACGGCTCGCGGCGCGTGGCACTCAAACACGTCCATCTGTCTGTTGGTCTGCACCGAGACAACGTTCACCAACAGTCGTTAATATCGATTACCAAAACACAAAAAAAATCCCAGTGTGGGCACCAGTCACAGGGGGACACTGAATGCAACTTTATTACCTTGAGGTTGAAGGTCACTACGGTGCCGTTGGCCAAGCCGGCGAACAGCGTCTTCCAGCGGCTGAGGAGGCAGAGGACTCGGTCCGGCAGACTGAACTGCTGCTCCAGCTCGCGTGTCTGCGTCAGCCAGCGTGTGAGGAAGAGCAAACACAAACAGAGGTTCGATTGCTGTGACAGGTCTGGAAAATCACACGCGTGCGCGTGCACAGACACAGACACACACACAGACACAGACCTTGAGGTTGTAGCAGCGGATGGTCTGGTCACTGGAGCCTGAGTAGAGACGGTGATGCAGGCCAGGAGCCGCTGACACCAGCAGGCAGCTGACCTTGGAGCTGTGACCCTCGAACACAGACACACACTTACGACTCTGCAGTGGGTGGAGGGGGAGACAAGGGGGGGAGAGAGAGAGACCCTGAGTATAAGCACAGCCTGATTGGTGACATCCCACCTCCTCTTCCTCCTCCATTTCCTCCTCCTCCTCCACTCACCACCAGGTCGAAGGCCCGGACCGTCCGGTCCCCTGAGCAGGTGTACAGCAGCCCGTCGTGGATCTGCGCTGCGTTCACGGCCTCCAGGTGGCCCTCGAACGCGCCCTCGGTGGGCAGGTCGTCGTCCCCGTGGTCCGAGGAGACGTCGGAGGAGGTCCTGGGGGGGACGGTGGACAGGATGATGGAGCCCTGGACGTCGCTGGAGGGACACGAGGGGATGAGAAGGTGATGGGTTTCTCCACAAGAACTGAGGGAGCGAGCGAGCGTGTGTGTGTGTGTATGTGTGTGTGTGTGTGTGTGTGTGTGTGTGTGTGGCGCGGGTTACCTCTCAGAGGACTTGCAGATGTCCATGTCGCTGGTGGACGTCACCTCGTTGCAGCCCAGACTCTGCTGCTGCTGCTGCTGCTGCTGCTGGTGCGGGCTGAGGCGCTCCGAGGCCGCCGGGCCTGCTGGGAGGCGGCTGTCAGTGTGGGGCTGCCGGCAGACCTCCATGCTGTCATCCGACTCCAGGTTTGTCGTAGGTTGAACGGCAGGCGCCACCAGGGGGCGCTTGACGCTGTGTCTGGGGGATCTTTTCTCCGCCTGCTCCTGCTTCGGCGCCGCCTCCTCCGCACCGCCGCAGTGCTCCTCAGAGGGGGGGCTGGAGGAGGTGCTGAGCTGGGAGCCCCCGCTGGGCCTCCGGCGTGGGCGGAGCCAGCGGGGCTTCAGCGCCTCCCCGTCCAGCTCCGTGTCGCTGCTCTCGAGTGGCTCCGCCCCCTGGGCCTTCTTCAGCAGCTTCCTCTTCTTCAGCTTCCTGACGCGCTTGCCGCCGCGCAGCTCCCCTGGCGAGGGGGGCACGCCGAGGGGGAGGAGCGGCGGCGGCGGCGCCATGGGTTCAAAGGTCGCTACTGCCGCCGTGCAGTCGGCGGCTCCGCCCACCTGGGAGTCTCTCCTGCTGGGCGAGAGCTTGACGGAGGTCAGACAGACCCGGCTGGCCTGCACGCCCTTCTCCGAGGTCTCCGGGGCTTCTGGGAGTTCCTCCTTCCAGTCTGCAGAGTCGCCGAGGTCCTGCCAGCTCAGCTCTGTCTGCTGCAGCTCCAGCAGCTCCTGGGAGTGAAGAGCAGCACCTGCAAGAACTCCAGATGTTCAGTACTGCTGAACCCGACACTCCCGTTTATGTTTCTTGTCTTTGATTGAGATCTACTTTGCAATCTTAGAGGGAGATTATTTGGGTCGCATTGGCTTGTGTTAATAAAAGTGTAAACATCCAATAATGGTTCATTGGTCATAACTATGACTGATTACAGTTTGCTTGTTTGGTTGTGCTGACCTCTGGTCAGTTCACTCCAGATTATTGTGTCACAACTTTTTTATCGACAAAAATGATCAACAAATGTATTGTTATAGTATCACTGTCATCCATTACGTTTGTTGTTAGCACAGGTAGCTTGTTAGCCCAACTACTACTACTACTTCTTCCGCTTGTCTGACGCCACTCAGTGCGTCGCCATAATCCGTGTTGCCGGAAACTCGTGTAAACATTCCGTGTTGTCTAGAATATAAAATAAAATGCGATTTTTTTTAATGCCATCATTTTTTTTTGTCCGTTAATTATTGAATTAACGTGACAATGTCCCGACCCTAGTTTTATCTGTGTTTTATCTTGTCATGCAGAACTCTGGATACCTGGTGGAGATGCTGCAGCTGCAGTACCGGCTGTGCACTGCAGCTCCGGGGTGGTGCTGTGAGCGCAGATACTGGTGCCGTCCGCGAGGTCGGGCTCTGACTTGATTCGGACCGGAGACAGAGGCTCCTGCTTGATGGTGACGGAGCCGAAGGGAAGGCTGGAGGAGGGAGGGGACGCTCGCTGCTCGGCAGGACTCGGACTGACGGCAGCACGGGACGGAGGAGGGCCAGCAGGAGGCGCTGCTGCTGCTGCTGCGGCGGGCGTCTCGGTCTTCACCAAGAGACTGAGCTGAGAGACTTCTTCTCTGCTCCCTGCAGACACAAAGCAACAGAAACAGAGAGTTTATTTGCCTTTATTGTGCTTGCTTTGCTGGCCGGTGGTGGGTCAACAATAAAAGGTCCAGTGTGTAAAATATGGCCTGATTTGACATTTTTATATTTGTAAAAACTTAATATGCTGTCCACAAAAACACTAATAAA
The DNA here is from genome assembly GCF_046127955.1 of Nelusetta ayraudi. NCBI lineage: Eukaryota > Metazoa > Chordata > Actinopteri > Tetraodontiformes > Monacanthidae > Nelusetta > Nelusetta ayraudi. The sequence goes on from NW_027466167.1 coordinate 50,566, forward strand.
AGTGCATATTCGCAGTGCAATTGGTTTTCCTACCCATAGAAAGGTTCTTAATTATATATAAAAAATATACATATACAAGGGTCTTGCTCCGAGTTAGTAGCCATCTTGCGCCACCATATTTCTAAGGAAGCCTGGTGTGGACAATCCAGGTGGTCTGACAGCGGGTTTCATATTTAGGGTGAACGCTGGCGTCCTTGAATAAACCAACAAGGAACAAGACGAGGTATCCAGGTTTGTGTGCAAAGGCCACTGTAGTTTACTGGCAAGCTCGGGAGAGGGTGGGCGAGCGAATGAGTGCTGCAAACTAAAATCTGACCACAAGACGGCAGAATTTGTCACACTGTATCTTTAACCTGCAGATGTCACAAATTCAAGTTTGAAGTTGCGATAAAATGTAGGAAGTGTGTGTGTGTGTGTGTGTGTGTGTGTGTGTGTGCCTGCGTGCATGCACGTGCTACCTTGCATCCCTTTGAGTATCTCGATGCGCCGGTTTCTCAGTGCGTTCATGTCGGCCGTCATCTGCAGAAGCACAGAAACAGTGAGCGGGACGACGGGGGTTCTGCTGCTGGAGGAACCAGCAAGACGGGAGCGACCGACCGTCCTGCCTACCTGCTGTTTGACCACCGAGAGGCGCTGCACCTCCAGGTAGGCGGCCTCCAGAGTGGCGCGGGCCTGGATGAGGCTGGCCTCCACCGACTGCAGGGTGCCGCTCAGCTCCTCCTCCCGCAGGGACACGGCCAGCAGCTGGTCGATCTGCTGCCGCTCTGCACGCACGCACGCAGGAAAAACGTCCCGTCAGGACTCGACAGTAAAAAAAAATATTAAAATAAATAAAGAACCGGGTCAGGAGCCGAACACCGACCGTTTTTGGATTTGACCTTCTGCCTCTTGGTGTTGTGCTCCGAGCAAGACGTCTCTGCACTCGGGACGTCCTGAAAAGCAGACAGGAAGTTGCTCTATTCAACCTTTTGTTGTTTCTTTTATTGCTAAAAGGGATGACACATAGATAAGCATTTCCCAACTGGTGGGTAGCAACCCAAAAGTAGGTCCCAGAGCTGTTTGGATTGGGTCGCAGCTTCGTGGGCAGTTTCCGTTTAAAAAAGGAATTTTAAAATCTATATCTTTATAGAAAATGTTGGGCATTTACTTCCCAAGGCACACAATCCAATTCAAGAATATCAGCAATCTATTTACGAGACATGATAGAAAGTGGGTTAGGGTTTTTACATTTGTGGAATAAATTTGGTTGCGACTGCATGAGAAGGAAGAAATGTAGGTCCCGGGATTCCACCAGCGGAGAACCACTGACAAGATCAAATGTGTTCTTCACGTCTTTGGTTTTCAAATGGATTTATGTCTGAATAACGCAAAGACATTAAACCATGGCAGGCCACATGTTGTGCGAGCTGCTTCCATCACTCACCCTCACTGCCCGCCTCCTCTTCCCAGTGCCCTGACCGTCGGGCTGCTCGCTTCCCGACCCGCTGTCCAGCACCAGCGAGTCGCTCCGCTGCAGCTCCGCCCCCGCCGCCCCCGCCGCCACCTTTCCCTCCTGCTTTTCCTCCACGGCCTCGCAGACGGAGGACCCCTGCCGCTTCCCGTCAGGCGGCGACGGCCCTCTCTGCGGCGCGTCCGCCGACGTCAGCGAGGGGAAAGCAGAGTGGGCGGAGCCGGGGGCCAGGCTGCTCTCTGACAGCGAGCGCTTGCGAGGCGTGGCCGAGGCTGCGGAGTCCATCAGCAGGTCCCAGTGGAAGCCCTCCAGCAGCGGGATGCCGTCCTCCTCCTCCTGGCTCTGGTCTTCCTGGTCCACTGGCACCATCTCAATGCCAAACCTGTGGGACGGCATTAGCATCATCAGAGCAGGAACAAGCCAGACCGTCACCCACCAGTTCCCTCCTCCCTATACATGCAGTTATATGTATCCAACGACACGGCGCTAATTACTGGCCAAATTAAAAGAAAAACCTTTCGGACACTCTTGGCACCATTAACGACGTCATTGCGGTCGCATTATTTAAAGGTTCCATTGGTGTGTGGTAATGAATAAATTAAGAATAAAATATATAAATTAATATAATTACACACACACACACACACACACATGTGTATATATATATGTCCTATTTTAAATATATATATATACAAATATATTTTATATGTAATAAATATATAAGTGTCACATGTACATATAAGTGTACACATGTATATTATGCTTTCTCTACCTATCAGTCAGCGTGAGCACAATGCATGATGAGATATAGTGCCAGTCCATTGACCATTGGCTGTGCACTACTTTTAGTGATGCATTGTGGGATACATTGAGGGGACTACATGGTGAATACTGATCTACACTCAGGATTCGGGCACAGTGACTATACAGTGGCAGTAGGGGGCGACGTAGGACACAGCGTGACTGTACCTCGGCATGCCTTTGCCCTTGTCCTGCTTCTTCTTCACCTCCTGATAGACCTGCTCCCAGTTCACGTTGCGCCGGGAGCCCGAGGAGCTGATGAGCTGCCGCACGGTGGGCCTGAGTCCGGAGTCCTTCTCCGAGTCGCTTCTCCGCGACTCGCCCACGTTCCGCACCCGCCTGGCGATGTTCAGGTTGGGCTCGTGGCCTCCTGCTTTGCTCTTGGAGCTGATGTGTTTGGTCAGATCACGTTTCAAGACGGGCGGGAGGTCCAGCCTGGACAGACCGGACGCCTGCTGCTGCTGCTGCTGCTGCTGCTGCTGCTGCTGCTGCTGCGCCGCCTCGGAGGTCCTGCAGGTGTCGCTCTCCGAGTTGGTCCCCGTCGCTCCCGCTGCTCCGGGAGCTTCCGCCGCCGTCTCCTCTTCCCTGCCCGGCGCCGCGGCCTCTGAGCTCTCCGTCACGGAGGTGCTGACCTGCAGCGACTGGAGGGTCGGGCCGCCGTCGGCAGGTTTGCTCGCAGGCTCCTCGGGCCTCGCTGGATGCGGCGCGGCGGCGGTATTCTGCCTGCCGACTCCATTCCGACCGCTCGGCAGAGACGTCGTCTTGGGTTCCTGTTTTTTAGAGTTGTCCAGAGACGCCCTCCTCCCCTCGGCAACCACCTGCCTGGCTCTCTGCATTATCTCCGCCAGCGGCCGTGGTTGCTTCGACACTTGAGGATGACCACCAGGTGGAGCCAGAGGACTGGACCCGCTCTGTTTCAATAGAGGCGTACTGGAGGCACTGCTGGTGGTTCCGTCCCTGGGACTGAAGGCTGAGGACGTCCTCAGATCTTTCTGCAGCAATGATCTGTGAGTGGAGGACCTGGCAGTGATCTCGTCTCTATGCTGACTGCTGTTGCTGCTGCTGCTGCTGCTGCTGCTCGGCCCTCTGGGTCGGCTCCTCAGGCTCGGCGCCTGCGGCCCTCTATCGTCCACGCTCTGAACCCGCTTCTCCTTGGCCGGAGGTGGTGGAGGTGGAGGTGGCGGTGGTGGCAGTGGCGGCGACGGCGGCGCTCTCAGGGCTCGGGTGTCTGAGGTGGTGTCTTTTCTGAGGGACGATGCTGACGGGACTCTGGGGTGCTTCTCCAGAGAGTTGTGATGGGGGTCCCTGTGGGACAGTGACTCCGCCCCCTTGGCGACGGGATAGGGCGACCAGCGGTGGTCTTGGCCGCCGTGGACCTTGGAGTTCTTGTTGATGCTGTGCTCGTGCTCCGCCGTCGCTCTCTCCCTGCTCTGAAGGCCGTGACCTTGGCCGTGACCTTGGATGTGATCCTGCCCGTGACCTCCTTCCCCGCCGTACCCTCCTCCCTGGTTAAACTGCTGTAATGGCTGTCCAAAGAAACTGGGTGCGGACTGGAACGTGTGCGGCCGTGGCATCCCGTGGCTGACGGGCCGACCCCCCCGCTGCGACCCCTGGTGCGACCCCTGGTGCGACCCCTGGTGGGGGGGGTTGTTATTCCGGCCGGAGACGCCGTTGCTGCTGCCTCCGTTGCTGAGCCACGGCAGCCGAGGTCGCGGGTTGGCGCTCAACAGCGCCGCCTGGTCCCACTGCCGGGCGGCCAAACCCTCGCGCCTGTGCACGTTGCCCGCCGAGAACTCTGCAGACCCCCATCTCTGGAAGTTGGGGGGCTCCTGGGCGTGCCAGGTGGCACTCTTGCCGTGCCAGGGCCGGGTCTCCTCCTCCTCTCGGCCGCTGTAGCGGTAGCCTCGGTACCAGGACGCTGCTGCTGCTGCTGCCGCTGGCTGCTGCTGCTGCTGCTTCCAGGCGCCGTTGGCCAGCTGGTACTGCTCCTTGGCCTCCTTCAGTCTCTGCTGGAACTCCTCCTTCCTCCGGCACTCCTCCTCCTCTCTGGCCAGCTTTGCATCAGCGGCTTCCTTCTCTTTTCTACAAAGCAAGAAGGAGTCAAGAGTCGACGAGTGGGCTTTGCTCCTCGTGAAACTGTGTTGTTGTTGTTTTCTTTTTTTTACTTAAAGGTCCAGCGTGTAATATTTGGAGATTTTGAGAGGAGACAGCGCCATCAAGTGTTTACATTTTACATTGCAGCGCTCTTTCGTTCACCCCATTCTCTGACGAGTTTGCCAGTCAACTACGGTGGCCTGCGCACACAAGCATGGATACCTTGTCTACCTTCTTCGTCGTTGGTTTATTTAAAGAGGCAAGCATTCACTCTAAATAGGAAACGCGCTGTAAGGCTGCTGGATTGTCCACACCGGGCTTCCTTAGAAATGAGGCGGGTGCAAGAGAGCAAGGCCGTTGTATGTTCAGCTTAATCAAGCCAAATTTTACACACTGGATCTTTAATTGATTTTACTTGCATGCTTAATAACTCCACTAAAAACAAAGTGATTTCCAATGACAAGCGTAACAAGTGTGCAAACATGTAGCTGCTTGACTTGACTTGACTTGCTGCCCCCTTGTGGCCAAAGAAAGGTTTTAATTTAATTAAATAAGCGCACATTGGGAAAAAAAAACAAACAATTTAGTTCAGAATTGTGAGCGAAACAAAGCCGGAGGAAAAAATCCAACGGGTTCGATTTTAGTAACAACACCTGGGGAGAGTAAACTGGATGCATGGGAGAGAGGAGGAGCTTTTTTTAGGCCGCAGCCTCGACACTCGACTCCAGGCGCTGCTAAAAGCGGCGCGTGAGCTGCTGCACGCAAAATGTGACTATACATGGCGCACGCAACACACAGAGCGACACTGGCGGCTGAACCGTCGCGACAAACAACACACACACACACTCAAAGAGCTCACGTTGTCGGAGATTTCTCAGAGATTCCATCACACCAAAACACCACTCCAGTGGATTTTACTTCAATAACAAACACTAGCAGCTTTTAATTACAGCACAAACACTTTGTAAAGGTAATTTGAGTAAAGAAAAAGCTGAGTATCATTACCGGTGAAAAGTTTTGTTTTTTGTTTTGCGTTTTTTTTTTTTTATATAAATACCGAGAATGTGACGGCCAGTTGGAGGTTCTTACCGGATGGCTTCTTTCCTCTTCTCTATCAGGTCCACCAGGACCTGGTCGAAGTAGTCCTCGCCGCGGCCGGGCCGGGCGCTCCTCTGCTCCGCCGCCTCGGCGTTCTGCTTGTGCGCGGCGCTGGAGATGTGGCTGGCGTACTCGGTCAGGCTCACCACCGTCACCTTGCACACCCTGCACTCGTGGCCGCAGTCCCTGGGGAGGGAAGGCGAGAGCGGCCGTTCGATGGTTCCTTCAGGCATGATTCTGCTCTGTTCTGGTTCTGCTCTGGTTCTGTTTTTTGTTTTGTTTTTTCAGCCTGCAGAGCTCCAACAGCGCAGCCTGGCTCTGCTTTCGGTTACGTCAAAGTCAAAATGACAAATATATATATATATATTTATATATATATATATATATATGTATATATCGGGAAAGGAGAATACTCGACAGTCCCGAGGAGAAAAACACCCTAACTTCCAAATTCACTTAGTGTCTCAGATCAGGAGGTGGCTAACTTCAATTTTTTTTTTTTTTCCTCTGTCGTTAAAAGAAATAAAAGCGTCGGTCGTCCTGATCTTGGTTTGCGTGTCTTCAGCAGGCCATGAGCGGCGAGGAAGGAGAACCAGCGTGCGGCGGGTTGATGGGGCCCTGCACGTGCGGCCGCCACATCCAGCCGTGCCGGGCGCAGCACTGGGGGGCTGTGAGGAGGGGAGCGAGGCGAGGAGCGGCGCCCTCGTCCTACTGAGCTCTCATGATGGTGTCCGCTGCTCTCTGAGACGCTACAAAAGGCCACGGCTGTATTTGACCACCCGGGGATCCGGCCCCCACTCTTCCCTTAATCCGGCCCCCTCGCTCCCCCCCCCCACCCGTCCAGCATGTGTGATTAAAACAGGCCCGGGACGTCCGGCCGGCCAATCCGCAGCCCAGCCGGTGTAACCGGAGCCTCCTGCAGCTGCTGGCGTCCTCCACCCGAGTATGTCACGCTGCCACCGGCTCCTTCTCCAGTTCTGCCTCAGATCTGTGCCACGGACCGCCGCCAACGCCTCTCGTGCAGCTGGCACTACTTTTACATTCTGACGCGTTGCAACACGCGGGCCAGATGAGGCGTTTAGCTTGGCAGTCTGCAAGGTCCCAATCCTCCAGATGTCCTTCATTTCATCTCCCCTGAAATCCACCCAACTGTCATCTTATGAGGCTGAGTGCTGACGTATCACTGTTTAAAGAAAAGAAACAACCCAGTGACCTGGCAACACCTCCCAGCAGCTCCCACCCAACACCACCACCACCGCACTTCAGATTCTTCCATCCCAGCCAGCGGGCCACACATTTCTAATGACGGACAGCAGAGTCACGGGACGGCCGCATGCCTTCCCCGGGTCACGCCTGTTGTTCCGGAGAGATTGTGTCTAAATATACGGGCCACGGCTGAGACAGCTGCCCGTATATCCACTTTCCTGATAACGGCAGTGGGCACGTGCCCGGGTGCAGCACGTGCAACGTGACCCACATAAATCGGGGCAGAAAGACGGTGCTTTGGGTTTTAATGGAGACCAGGTTCCCTCTCTGTCTTGTGAAGGCATTGAATAAAGCTCCACAACTATGCGAGAAGCTTCTGAAGCTTCTGCTTTCCTGTGGGAGAAACGTTCACAGCTTACCGGCCCTTCAGCTTCTCCAGCTCTCGGTGATGCAGCATGCTTCTCATGTGCTCATCCATCTCCTGCAGACAAACGGTTTCCCCTCAGACGGCAACCAGCATTGGAAACATCTTTATGTGCATGTTCTCATTCGCTTCAATTTTGTTAATGCATCTTCTTCCATCAAATATAAAGACTTAAACATAATAATGAATCCACTTTTAAACCCTGTATTACACTCAAATTAACTCTCAATAAACTTTGCACAAAACTTTTTACATGTTACATTTAAAGTGCTAAAGGTCCAAGTAGCTGGAGTCACGTTGTTTCAGGGAGAACTACCTGTCTGGAGGCATGGACCGTCTCACACAGGATGCACTTCCTGTCTCGCTCCATCGTGTTGAATTCAGCCCATCGCTGTCAATAAAGACAAATTGAGAGACGTGAATGAAAAAAAGAAGAAGCGGAAAACAAAGCTGTATTCTCATCGAACGCGGCAAGCGCAGGGTGGCTCAAGACTGTTGGTCTACCGAGACCTAAATAAAAAAATAAAAAAAGTCACCGAAATGGAGGAAGATCAGCCAGCTGCTGAATGTGCCAGGTTTGTTGGAAGTGGTAGGCTAGAAAGGCTTACTTGCTAGCTTAAGTTAGACTGCATTTTTTTGCTGATGCTTGGACCAACTCGAGGCAACGGGCGGTCAAATTGCTCCTTGCTCAGCCTGAAGTACTGCAGCGCTCCAAGCGGTCTGCGTGGAAGTTTAGCCCCCGCCTTGCCATTGAGAACAGGTGGAGGGGACCCACACCTTTCTCTTTCTTGCAGCTCGTTGTCTCCTCCTCCAGATTAGCATTAAAGCCAGTGCTTTTCGCTGCTTCAACGACAGGTACATGATTATTATTATTATTATTATTTTTATTTTTTTTTTAAACTGAACGAACACTAATTGGCGCCGTGCTCTGCATCTGGGCACTTCTTTTTTTTTAAATTTTTTTTCAGAACCGGCTGCTCTCGTATTGGACGCACCAAGATGTCGTCACAGCGCTCTGCGCCGTACCGCGCGGGCAGACCGCGGCCAAAACGCGTTCAATGTGAATACGGTTTAATCTCGGTGTTTGCGCTGCTGAGCTTCCAGAAGAGGGCGCCAAAGGCTCGGTGGCTGTGGGCAGTGACGCTGCAGCTGAGATGCAGTGTTCAGAGTTCAGCCTAATGAACTAATAATTACAGTGCTGATGGCGCAGCTCCAGGCGTCTGGGTCTGTGCGTGGACGTGTTAAACAGTGACTGCAGGCTACAGGTCACGGGGGAGCAGGAGAGACGCCGCGAGCTTTGAACAACGCTGCCTGTAGAAAAGCGGTGCAGGCACTGAGTGTTGCTGCTGAATGCAGTTTTACTGACAGAGTGATGAAAACACTGAAGGGAAGGGGTGAAAATGCAACCTTCTTCTCTGCTTGGATGATGTTTCGGGGAGCCTGAGACATTCAGAAGGTTTTTGTTCCATACAGCAGTGAAATACTTTCACAAAGCCTAAGTTTTAACTTGCTTGTTGTTTTTGGGCGAGGTGACTCATATACTTAACAGCTTGTGGGGGAAAAACAAAAAACAAACCTACCTGTGTGCTAAATATTTTTGCAAAATAAACGAGATTTTGCGTAGGCACACTCATCATCACACATGATTGACAATTCCCTCTCCAGCCACCTCAGGGTGCATCGTACTGAAAGGTCCAAATCAACGGAACTGTCACCAGCGGCCAGTGGTTGAACACGGATTTCGTGAACACAGAGAGGGGACCAAGGGATCAAACTGTGTCCGACCAATACAATGTTATGCTCTATAACGGTCCCGAGTTGGCCTTCAAACTACCACGCAGAGGGCTAAATGCAATAATAATAATAATAATAATAATAATAATAATAATAATAATAATCTCACGTCAAAACAACGACAGGACAGTGCAGAAGAAAAAACATTATATAAAACAACAACAACAACAACAACAACAACAACACGGAAGGCTGGGCTCGATAGCTCACTGCCCCTTTGGTACAGAGAGTTGTCACAGGGGGGAAAACCTCAGTGACAACTTTAACAATCATGACAGCATGCAATTAAGAAACATGAAGTAGCACTGTGTCATTATACGACTCCAACGCGACACCAATACGACGTTCCACACTTTATTTTAAGCAAAGTTGTGACAGCATGTTTTGGGGGGGGAGAGGCTGTGTTGTTAGCCTAGCTTCAGTTAGCCGCGAAGTTAGTTCATCTTTAAAATTGTACATTTCTTTACTGGGACGAAGGATGAAGCGGTTGTCTGAAAGTCGCACGTGTCGTTGTACCTCGGGCAAAAGTTCTGCCACTCTGAGCACTTGGGCAGGACACTGAATCAGGTTTGCTGGGGAAGTTAGCAAGCTAGCAACATCATGCTAGCCAGCGACACCAGCGCACACGGGTGGCGAAAGTGCTGTAAACTGAAAACGCCGCACAGCACGTATGCCACGCCAAAACTCTTGAGTGACGTTTGGTACCTTTTTGGCGTCCAAGAGTGTGTTGGGAGACTAACGTGGCTGTGGTTTGCTCATCCATTGTTGCAGCTTACATCTTGCTGCTTCTCCTCCTCGCCATGCGAAGTGCGAACCTGACGCGCCGCCTGACGTCATTATGTTGCGTTCAAGATCGCGAACGAAACGGGTTTTTCGCCTCGTTCTCCGGTTATAAATCGTTTGTTAAAATGTTGTCCTGAATCGATTTCAAACAAATCTGCAATGCCGAAAACATATCAATAATACAAGTTTATTTAAAAAAAAAAAAAAAAAAAAAAATCTTTAAAATATTGTGATACAACAAGGAGCGACAAAACAGTGTTTACACGCTTTTTCATACATTTTGTTAAAATCGTTTGAAAACAACAGTAGTTCAGAAAGGTTGAGGTGCAACAAATGTTTCCAAAGTCGACAATAACAGAAACTCAAGGCGAAAGTGGGGGGGGGACAAAAGTAGTTCATCGTCAGTAGCCACCGGCAGAATTATAATACCTGCGTGAAATGTGAGCTTTGCCTTGCAAAAAGTGAACATAGACATTACAAAGTACTCTGCAACATTCCCTTAACGAGTGAAGTAGTTCAGGTGAGAAATAATTAAAAAAAAAAACTGTAACAATTGGTTTAAAAAAAGTTCACATTTTTCTAGTTTTAGATATTTGCCTTACAACATACATGTACAAAAGTTCTCAGGCTCCCTTGTCAACCCTTGTGACTTTGACCATTTTTTTTTTTTTTACATCTAATACAACCAAACAATTCAAGTAAATATCTGGGGGATGGGGTGGGGAATACATGTGGAAAAAAAAAACAAAACACACAAAATCTTCTACAACTGGCCCCTGAAAGTGAAATAATTTGCCAGTTATATTCACTCAGAATATAACTGGAACTATACCTTTGTGGTGATTTCAATTTTGTGCCCAAAAAAACAAAACAAAAGAAAACAAAAACAATTCAATAAAACCCCCGTCATTCGGTTGACTGACTGGGACTGGGGTTCAGTTTTCAGTCACTGGGGTCATTTCCTTCGCTTTATTCCTCAGGTACCTCTTACGCATCCTGATGATCCACTGGATAGTGAGTTTGGCGAAATTAGCAGCCTTGAAGAGCGCCATGAAGACGCCGCAGAGGATGGCAATGGAGCTCCAGGCATTGGCCGTCACTAACTGTTGTGAGTGAAAGAAGCCAGTCACATAGACGTCTGGTGAGCATAGTAAAAAAAAGAAAAGAAAAAGAAAAGAAAAGCAGGACAGAACAGAACTTGTAGGACTTACCAGTTTGATTTCCTGTATGTAGGGATCTCGCCATTCAAACACTGCAAAGAAGAGCTGATTGTTTCTCTCGGAGTCAGGCCGCGGGTCGTTGAATTTCACCAGAGAGGACTGAAACAAGACAAAAAAAAAAAAAGCAGGACAAATCAACTGGATTCACGCCTTACATGGCTTACATTGGCTGCACACAGCGAGCACAGTGGACCACACTTGATCTCTCCGGTAGGCCGGAGCTCAGTAAAATCCACCCAGGGGCCCACTGGACTAACGCACCTCCTGCCGGAACTCCACAGCGTCATCGTTTCTTCCGGACGTCCTCACCAGGGACATCTTGACCCAAGTCCTGAATCCCCCAGAGAAGGTCCATATGGAGCAGTTCTTCTCGCACTCACTCATAAACCTTGTCTGGTTTGTGCTGCAGAGACAGAGGACAGCGTGAAGTTGCTTGCGACGTCTCAACTTGCGTCTGCGATAATTCCATCCACTGCCTTGCGATGGCTTTGGCCGCGCGCTCGGGTGTCGTTCGTGCACTCACCTGTTGGTCAGGTCACTGAAGCGGGCGAAAATCATGTATGTGATGGCGCTGAAGTCGAGACCCGTCTCGTTGCAGCTGAACTGCATGAAGACCAGCTCTTTTTTCCTGACGTGGGTCGGGCCGCTCACCACCAGGGCTTTCTGTCAGAGAGGTTGGAGGGACAGCTCTTCAAAAGAGGAAGAGCAATACGCTTCTTCAGAGAGACAAAAAAAACAGGAGGCCTAAGGGCAGACAGAAAAAGAAGAAGAAGAAGAAGAAGAAGAAGAAGTTGCAACCTCTCTTCCCTGCAGGACTGTGACGCCGGTGTTTCAGTGGTTCACCTGTGTTTTGTTGCTGAACGGACCGACGTACATCACTTCCTTGATGTGGCAGTCAATCTCCTGGGGCTGGCCCGGGTTCACCAGAGGTGGGATGTAGCTCTGCAGGTAGTGTTTGCAGCCCAGCAGCCGAGCCGTGCCGGGGAAAAGGGCGATGCCTGCACACGGAGAACAACAAGACAGCAGCACAAGTGTTTGTCGTGTAGCGATGCTGCAGACACGCGACATTTCATTCTAAACTTCACATGAAAAACATCATTATGTGACATTATTAACATAATGTTAAAAAACTTGACACGTGACACCATCTTCCACTTCCTTCTGCTATCCAACCAGACAAATGTGATAGTATAGTTCACCAGTTTTGTCATTGGGCACAACACAACCTGACATGCCTGAGCTAATTGCTTGGAAAGCTTGTGATCTATGCCACAGCCCAACCACTAGGGGACAACTACCAAGTTTCCTTCTCTTCTCAAACAGAATTCAGCATCATGTATTTTTCATCTCTCCACACCAACCTGGGGCTGCAAAGGTGTCCACCTCCTTGTAGGTGACGGACATGACAGGGTTGCGGAATTTCTCCAGGAGGTCGGAGATGGTCTGGTAGGCCAGGAAGCCGGCCACCGTCGTCAGCATCAGGTAGATGAGGATGAGCACCACGGTGAGGAAGTTCTTCACGCAGGTCTTGCTGATTCGCATCGGCGGGCCGCCGCCCTTGAGGTCATCCTCTGTGGCAGGAAATTGAAAAGCCAAGAGGTTGGACCGCCAGATGTGATACAACGTGGTGGTGAGAAGAGTTTGTGAGCCTCGCGCACGTGTTGTAAATTCCATAAATAACACTGGGTTACACACAAAAAACACATTTTGTAAGTCATCTATGTTTTTTCAGCTGAATTAGGACCATTTTGCACCGCTGAATCCAAAAATGACATCCATGTTTCTCAATCAGGTCCGGTTTTTATGCTAATTTGATTTTGAAAAATCAGATCTTCTGGCTAAATTGATTACATTTTTGTGACATTATCAGTTGATTCTCATCAATATTTCAATATTTCTCATCCAAAAAAGGTTTTAGGAGAAAAAAAAAATCATTTTCTAACAGAATGTATTATATGTTACAACGTTCAATTTCTGTAAATTGAACAATAGACATTGATTAAGGTAAGTCCAAAGACAGGTCCTGGAATTTCATCACAGTGAGCTACAGGACGATTCAAGATCAGGATACTTAAGGCTGCTTCCCAGTCACATCAATAGTGCAGAAGTAGCAGTCAGTGACATGGTTTGTCCGCTCTCTCCAAACCATGGGAATTCCATAGTTCAGAAAGTTGACCTGACTGAGCAAAACCAATGTCACTTTTGGATTCATCACATCAAAATGATCCTATATCAGCTAAAAAAAAAAAAAAAAAAAAAAGTGTTGACCAGTGTAATCGATTGAGTCCGTAGGCAAACTTCTCCGAAAGGAAGATTCAAAGGCGTCTGAACGATCGTGTTCACCACAGCAGCCCGTCAGCGGCTCACCTGAGATGTTGTCGCCGGGCTCCTTGTCCTCCATGTTTTCGTTTGCATCGTCGAAGAAGCTTGCAGACTGTTTGTCATGCTCGACTTTGTCGTCGTCGTCGTCGTCGTCAAACTGTGGGAAGGGAAGGAAAAGCTGCGTTTCCATTGGCTTGTCCTCCGCTCTCACACAAAGCCCCGGGCCTTCAGCTATTTACATGGACAAATTCTCCACCTGACAGGGAGTCTTTTCCCACTCAACCACTCAACCGAAGGCCGACGTTCAAAATAAGAAAAACGGAACCCTATCCGAAGGTCTAGAGATCACATGAGCGCCTCAAACTTTTACAGCACCATAATGAAATAAAACCCACAGCAGAGACAACAGAGTGAAATAGCTTTCTCAAACTCTCTCATTTTCTTTGACTTTTGACACCTCACAATTAGGCCTAACTTACCTGTAGCATGTACATGGGGGGGGGGGGGGGGAATACATTTGGTGGGCGACGCGTTTACCACATACAAACTTCAGTTAGTTAGTGCCAACATCGAGATATCAGTGGCCAGTGAGTCAGTGCCAAGGACAAACTTTGCCATGAATAAACTACAAAGGGTATGAATAGTTCTAATGTTTATGCAGTGGGTTTTTTTTTTTTAAACTAATGATTTTACTAAAGAGTGAAGTGAGTGGGTGAAACACACGATTCCTTTTTGTTAGACCCCTATTCTTTACAATAATAATAATAATAATAATAATAATAATAATAATAATAATAATATATATATATATTTTTTTTTAAAAAAAAAACATGCAAACAGAGATATCACAGTGAGATAGACAGATCTCCACCCGTGTTCCAAGAAGCAAGCAGTAGGCGGTCAACAGTGCTTAGTATTTTAGCCAAAACACACACTTGCAATGTTTTTTCAGCACCACCGCGTTTCTTTACTTTAGGCTACTTTCCCAGTTTCTAAGTCAGCTCGGTTCACTTTTTACTCTCCAGCTTGTCTCTCCAACGTCGCAGTGTCGCAGTATCAGGGGATCCGTGACACCCGACGACGAAAGTGTGAAGTCAGCAAATTCATGTCATGTGACGGCGTGAGCGGGACGGACGGACGGACGGAAGGTCGGTCGGTCGGTCGGTCGGTGGATCCGAAGCACGCCGCCGAGCAAGTTCCAATTCAGCGGCGCGCGGCGCGGCGGCGTCCCTCCCTTACCTCTTCGTACGGCTGACAGCTGTCTTTGCCGAGCATTCCTCTGGCACGTCCAGCAAAAACAACTACGGTAACCTCAGTCCCGGGCAGGTAACTGCTGGCAAGTCGGCTTTACAGGAGCGACGGCTGGGTTCTGCTCGCCCTCGGCCGCAGGCGCATTTAAAAAAAAAAAAAAAAAAAAAAGCCGTACGGTGCCGTCCACTCCTTGCTCTTGCTCGGCCCGGTCTGGTCGGCGTCGCTCCGGGCTGGGGTACACTCGGCACTCGGCACTCCTCTCACTCACCCACCGGGGGTTCCGCCGGGGAGATAAAGCCGAGAGGCACCAAAAAAAAAAAAAAAAAACCCGGCGAAAGCTAAGAGGGAGCCCATCCCAAGATTATCGACACCTACAGGGCGCTCCGAGAGCAACACCCCCAAATCCCGGACTTAAAGTTTAAGAACAAACACACACACACACACACACACACACACACACACGTATATAAGCTCTCTGGCTTCTTATTCCTATTTATCTTATTCTGACAAATAGGAAAGTAAACAGGAAAGTTATGTGTGTGTGTGTGTGTGTGTGTGTGTGTGTGTGTGTGTGTGTGTGTGTGTGTGTGTGTGTGTGTGTGTGCAGATAGATACGTTACTCTTCAGTGCACGCTTTCAGCCCTAAACTTGTGACCTCTTAAAGTTTCGACGGCCCTAAATGCAGCATGAGACAACCCGGAAGTTGGTTCCGCGTTCTTTCAAACAATCAACATTTCTCTCAAAAGGAAAAAAAAAAAAAAGAGAGAGAGAGAGAGAGACGGTTTTCTGCAACAGCAATGGGAAATTTGCGACTGTGTGCGCTGATTGCGCTCCTTTCTGCCACTCTTGGACACGAGTCTAAACTAAAATACAAACCGTCCCACAAACCCGTCCGACTGTTCACCGAGGAGGAGTTGCGGAAGTACGACGGTTCCGAGGTAAACGAACCAACTTAATTCGTATGTTTATTAAGGCTTTTATTTTTATGTCATTCGTGATAAGGATAATTACTCGGCTTTTTGCCAATCTCCCTGTTTTAGGAGGGACAACCCATTTATATGGCAGTTAAAGGAGTTGTGTTTGACGTCACCAAAGGAAAAGGTAAATAACAACAATCTAGCTCATAATTAAAGGCCGCTGGCTTGAAAAAAAAAAAAAAAAATCTCAACACCTCGTGTGTATAGTCATAGTTTTAGGAAGTGTACTAAATGTCTGGCACTTAAAAAAAAAAAAAAAAAAAAAAATCGTTGAGCATGTCACAATGACAAACAAGCCTATTCTATTCTGGTTATGTTGTGTTTTTGCCGCAGAGTTTTATGGGAAAGATGCTCCGTATAATGCCTTAGTTGGGAAGGACTCCACTCGGGCTGTGGCCAAGATGTCCCTGGAGCCATCTGACCTTACCTCAGACACAGTAAGACACACACACACACACACACACACATGTTCAAAAAATGTATTTGTCACGGTCATACGTCTAACTCCTGATTCTTTGCTGCAAAACAGACACACGGTCATGTTGAAATCCAAAAAGAATTCAAATGAAATTTCTTTCCTATAATTTTCCTGCCGTTCATAATTTCCTGGCACCGTTGCACCTTCCCACGCACAGACGGGCCTGACAGAGGAGCAGCTGGAGTCTCTTGACAGCGTATTTGAGGGCACGTACAAGACCAAGTATCCCATCGTGGGCTACACGGCGTCGCGCATCCTCCGCGAGGACGGGACTCCCAACCAGGACTTCCAGCCGGAGCATCAACCTCATCTTCCACCCAGAGACGAGTTCTGACGCCGCTCACGCTGTGAAAAATCATCCTTGTACTTGAGATACGCTAACCTTCACACCTGTACTTGAACTGATCCTACCTGTGAGTGACTGCGTCAGGCTGACATGTCCGTACCCTGTTGTCGGTGGTGTGATATAGTGGGGTGACGCACTCATCCAGCCCAAGGATGCTCGGTTTCGTATGTTTACAGTCATCGTTGCAGCTCTACGATAATCAGAGAAGCAGGAACAAACTCGGTCAGCGGACGCAGGAACTTTATTGAACTGCTGTCGGTGAAAAAAAAATGCTGTCGTTCAGTTACAATCAGTAAAGCACAGAACTACCGCCGTGCCTGCCTCTATTCAACAAATGACCACCGTAAGCGTCGCGCCGCTCATTTATTTATATCACTGTTGGGGATTAACCGCACTGATTTTGAGGAATGTCTGTGTAGCCGAAGAAGAGAACAAAAGCTGGACAGACTTGCTTTCTGAATAAAGGCAGAAAAATGTCCTCTTCCCCACTGAATTTGTTTCTCCTTCACCGACAATGAAGCTGTGCGCTCTTATCTGTGTTCTTTTTTTTTTATGACGGCCCATGAATCACTCGCGTTGCCTCCAAGCAGGCGGCAGAAATAGTGCATCCAGGCTTATATAGGCTCGCTGGCTCTGACCAAAGGTCGCAGCCGCTCAGGTGCCGAGGCGGGCGACGGTCTTCGGGTGGAGCTGTTGGCTGGTCACTGCTATAGTTGCCGAGCTCAACGTCCCACGTCACCGCCAGAGCTGGGTAGGCGAGTTCAAAGGACGCCACCCTGCCCTTGAGTCCGCCTGCAGGAGCGCAGGTGCTCTTTATCAGCCGGAGGTGCTGCTGGGAGTCGGCCACTGCAGCCTTGGTCCTTCTGGGAAACCTTTTGTTCTGCTGGAGCTCGAGCGCCAAACCTGAGCCAGGATGCCCAAAACGGTAAGACCCCGGCGTTGCTGTCAGACACATTTGGAAAAGGGCCAGTGTTGGATTTCTAGACAAGTGGATGGGTGATTTATTTAGGGAAATGCGTCCGTTGAATCGGAAGGTTTATTGTGTTTGATTAGAGATTTGTCCACTCTTTTTTTTTTTTAACGTCACTGCAGCTTGAGAGTCAAGATTCTCCTCTCTACCTTGACCTTTACTTGTTAACCCGACATCGAGTTTGACGCCGGTTTCCAACATTCCTGATTGGAAATTCTGTAATAAAGTGCAGCTCTGTGGCCAGAACTGGACCTTCTCTGTGTGTAATGTTCCTCCAGCAACTTCTGCTGACTTTTCATTTTCATTCTCCCTCTGATATTTCTAACACGGGAACGGGCGCCGTTTATCAGTCTTTTTTTATCGTTATTATCGGCGTCCTTCAAGTAATAAGCGTCAGACTTTTTAAAGGAGTTCCTGGGCGTGATTTAAGGCCTTGCTTGTATTGACATTGCAAGGAGAAAGCTGCTCGTCACAAGGTCAATTGGAGACACATTTTACTTGGAGAATTGTTAAAAAAAAAGAAAAAAAAAGAATGTGATTTCTAAGATGAATTCGGACGTTACATTGAGAAAGTCACATTTTGGTGAATGATTAAAGAATTGAGACTGTGACTGGGACGTTGAGGAATTCGACTGCGGCTGGATTTTAGAGAGTCATCAGAGAAACATGTCAGTGCGTTCACAGGGAGGAGGATGTTACAGTTTTTGTTGCTCTGGGTTTATCTTTACGACAGCCAGGGTGTGCTTCGGTGGATCTCCATAAAAAAAAATGATTGTGTAACTCCTGAGGGCCCGACCAGGCCACACACTCGACAAATCTTCACTCCAGTTGCTTTAGTAGAGAAAAATGATTCAAGATAACCGTCGCTGCCACTTGGAATAGGCTGCAAATTAAAAGGCCCCACATTAAAACTTTAACTCTTGCTGACGGCTGTTAGAGGCTGAAGGCAACCGAGTGCAATGGTGTTTTCATATTCTCGCCTGCAACCTCGTGGCAACAGTGGTCCAAAGTCTAATTAGATAGTGAGCAATTATGGTTGATGAACAATCCGTCCCGCAGTGCTGCACCATAAAAAAAAGAGTTTGTCTCACAATGTCAAGAAAATGAAGCTTCGAGACCCGAAAGTTTCTGCCAAGTTTCGCTCTGACAAAGTCAGGATGGACACTTTAAGTCACATCGACACCGTTTGGAAGTGGAGGTTGATATTTCAACAAAAACAGTGTTTGTTCAAAGAATATAATGATTGACGGGCAGGTCAGGCAGGTTGGTGCGGCCTTGGAGAGTGGGGGGGGGGGGTGGATACACCTACAAAAAATTTTTTTCACCACTTTTTTTTCCCACTCGGTGGGTTTTTTTAACGGGAACATTTCTGCTGTCATGTGACTTTTTAATTGTTGTTGTCGCCGCTGTTGCAGGTCAACGTCCGCGTCACCTCCTTGGACGCAGAGCTGGAGTTCTCCTTCAACTCCAACACCACCGGGAAGCAGCTCTTTGACCAGGTGCTTTGACCAGGACTAGAAGTGTCTCTGCTCTCCTTTTTCTCTGCGTCTTTTCTATTAAAAAATTATTTTCTTGAACTTCCTTTGACACGGAGGCTGAAACGTTTATTTGAGTGTCTACAAAATATATTGCAATCAACTTTTAATTCCTGCACCATCCAGTCATATCCAGGTCAGGTTACACTTGAATAATCTTTTTATTGCTGAACCAACAAGAAAATTGACTGGCAACAATTTGAAAAAAAAGAAAACTGGGGGAAGAAAAGAAAATGTGACACCACACACACACAGGACAGACTTCCTGTCTGGAGGTCGTTTCCTGTTGCAAAGACAAGGAGGAGATCCTCTGCTGACTCTGTCGCTGCCTCGCAGGTCACCAGAACCATCGGCCTGCGTGAAACCTGGTTCTTTGGCCTGCAGTATATGGACTCCAAGGGTTTAATCAGCTGGCTGGACCCCGCCAAGAAGGTGAGCGTTGCCTTGAGTTTCCACAGCTCTGTCCACTCTGTGAGATTTAGCGCCACCTAGCGGCCAGCCTGATTCCCCTTTGCAAGTGGACTGGATAAGATCTCTTCTCCTTCTTCAATGAGTTATTTTTTTTCTGAAGCATTGAAGGATTGAGTGTTTCATCTTGTTCTTCTTGCTCATCTTCTTCTTGTTCTTCTTCTTCTAATCCCTTTTCTTCCTCTTCCCCGGTGCGCCTCCTTCGCCGCCCCTCAGGTGGTGAGGCAGGATGTGAAGAAGGAGGTTCCGCTGCAGTTCAAGCTGAGGGTCAAGTACTACCCGGAGGACGTGGCCGAGGAGCTGATCCAGGAAATCACCCGCAAGCTCTTCTTCCTGCAGGTGAAGGAGGCGATCCTGTTGGAGGAGGTCTACTGCCCACCGGAGACCACCGTGCTCCTGGCCTCCTACGCCATCCAGACCAAGTACGGCGAGTACAACCCGGCGGTGCACGAGCACGGCTACCTGTCCTCCGAGCGGCTTCTGCCCAAGAGGTAAGCGATGAATATCAATAATTCCACTCAGCGGAGGATTTTCCTCGTTCTGACCAAGAACAAGAGCAAACAGCAGCAGCAGCAGATTTCTTTGGTCGAAACTCATTCAGGAGGCCTTTTATGGTATCCATAAAACCAGAAGATAAGCAGAACCTGCCGTGCTTTGAAAGGCTTTGCTTGCTTTTGAACACCGAAGTTAAAGATTCAGCAGGGCAGAGCGGAGGGGGGGGGGGGGGGCAAAAAAATCAATAAGGGAGGAGCAGTAAGCGGCTCACCCACCAACCAACCAACCAACCAACCAACTCTTGCCTCACCTGCAGAGTCCTGGACCAGCACAAGCTGACCAAGCAACAATGGGAGGAGAGGATCCAGGTCTGGCATGAAGAGCACGGCAGCATGTTGAAGTGAGTGAACGAGGCAACACCGTCTTCCAAGAACAGACCAGAATAGAAGGCCTTTATTCATCCCACATTGGAGAAATTGATAATGCATAAAACGAAAATGCATATTTACAGCAGCACATGCACTGTAACGAGCAGAAGAAAAAAAATCTATAAATGAACAGCCCTCACAGCTGCATCTGCAACTGCTTGTGTGTTTCCCCCCTCCCCCCCCCCCTCCTCTGTCAGGGAGGAGTCCATGCTAGAGTACCTGAAGATCGCCCAGGACCTGGACATGTACGGCATCGACTACTTTGAGATCAGGAACAAGAAGGGCAGCGAGCTGTTGCTGGGAGTCGACGCTCAGGGGATGAACATCTACGGGAAGACAGACAGGTGAGAGAGTCAGAGGGCCGCGGCGGCCGCCGAGCGCCACCTCGCTCAGCCACAAATCCACAGTCACAAGTGAATTTTTCTTTCTTCGTCAATCGTGTTGAAGACACTGATACTGAAGCATTGGAAATCTACGTACTCTCTCCTATGCTACCAGGAAAAAGAGATTATTATCATTTGAACGTGGAAAGGACATTAGCTACCAAATAGGAACAAATTGACTCAATTTGAAATTATATGAAGAGAAATAGCACAAGCATTAAGTTTATAATCAACAACTTGGCCTTTATACTTGACTTGGTGGTTTGAGAAGACTTGGCCTCTTCTGTTTTTGTTTCCTTTATTTGTTTATCTTATTTATTTTTAGCGCAATACAGACGTATATTTATTTTCATTGATTATATTTCACTTTATGGATCAAATGGAAATATATTGAGGTTGAGCTCGTGATGTTGGGATTTGTTTTGTTGTTTTGTGGGTCTTTGTGTGGTTTTAGGTTTGTGTTGTGTTGTTTTTGGGTGGGAAAATGTGTGTTGTAAATAATGGAAAATGAAAATAAAATCTTATAAAAAATAAATAAAAATAAACAAAACAGAATCCACAGTCACGTGACCCTTCGGTCCTCCTCCCTCCCACCAGGATAACCCCAAAGATCGGCTTCCCCTGGAGCGAAATCAGAAACATCTCCTTCACTGACAAGAAGTTCACCATCAAGCCCCTGGACAAGAGAGCAAGTGTAAGGCAGCCGCCTCCGCCCCTCACACCCACACCATGGAGAGAAAGCGACAGATGATCTCATGTTCTCTCGTTCCCCCCCCCCTCTCTCCCTGCAGCCTTTCATATTCTACTCCGCCCGACCGGGCGTCACCAAGCGCATCATGCTGCTGAGCGTCGGCAACCATGAGATGTTCACCAACCGCCGGCGTCCAGATTCCATTGAGGTCCAGCAGATGAAGGCTCAGGCCAGAGAGGAGAGGCTGCAGAAGCAGATGGAGAGGTGCGAGAGAAGATCCACCTCCACCTCCACCTCCAGCCAGGTGGGAGTCCCTGTCACAGCTTCACTGACCCAGAGTGTGTGTGTGTGTGTGTGTGTGCGCGTGTGCCGGACAGGGATCGGCTGGAGGTGGAGAAGAGAAGGAGGACCTTGATCGAGAGAGAGAAGGCCGGTATGGAGATGGAGAAGAAAGACCTGATGATGAAGCTCTACCAGTATGAGGAGACCACCAAGAGGACGGAGCGAGGTGAGAGCCGATACCCACACACATGGCAAAGGTCAGATTTTCTGCTTTTGGCTCACCAGTTTGTGACTAGCAACTTGAGCACAGCCAGTCTGTAACAGTGCAAGAGCATCCCCTGGAAGTTTTGAAGTGTAACATTTTGGTTAAAATGCGAAGATGATATTTTATGTCGCCTAAAACACACACGCAACAACATTCAGACCGGAGAAGCGGAGCTCGAACAGTGAGAAGCGCCTTGAATGTGTGGAGGAAGGTGTGATTGAAGTTCCGCCTGTGGCCTGCAGAGCTCCGGGAGCAGCTGGACAGGGCCGTGAGGCTGGAGGAGGAGAGGAGGAGGGCGGAGCAGGAAGCGTCCCGGCTGGAGGCCGAGAGGATGGAGGCCATCATAGCCAAGGAGGAGCTGGAGCGGCAGACTATGGACCAGATCAGGAGCCAGGAGCAACTAGTGAGTCCTGGAGTTTCAACATGCAAAAACACACCACGTTCAGCTCCAGTTCATGTCGTGCGTCTGGGTTTTAGTTGGGTTGTTTTTTTGAGGAGAAGATGAGTTTCTTCTCAATCCAGAGAAATGATTCTTGTCTGACCTTCTGGCCGAGCTTGACATGAAATCCTCATAAAAAAAAAATTTAAAAAATGTCGATGATTTTTGCTGGTCTTGATCAACCCGACCAGGTTTTGTTACCCTGAGAACAGTTCTCAAATATATCATCTTGCGCCGCCCATTGTTGAAGGAAGCCTGCCTGACAGTCGGACGGGCTTCCTTCAACATTTGACACACTGGACCTTTAATTTTCTCTGTCCACCCTCTGTCCACCCCCCGCAGGCTGCAGAGCTGGCCGAGTACAACAGCAAACTGACCGAGCTGGCTGAGGCCAAGAGGATGAAGGAGATGGAGGTCGACGAGTGGCAGCACAAGGTGAGATCCTGCGTGATCACGTGACCCAACAGCACCCCAACAGCCTCACTCCCGAGGGTGACCAGTCCCAGTGTGAACGTGACCCTCTGCTGTCTCCCGACCCCAGGCCAAGGAGGCGGAGATCAGCCTGCTGATGATCCGGGAGCAAGTCAGCGTGGAGCGCTCCGAGCCTCCTGCCTTCATCCCCGCCCCCGGCGCCCGCTCCCGCTCCGGCTCTTCCTCCTCCTCCTCATCCTCCTCCTCCTCCTCGGACAGTGAGAGTGATCACCAGCACAGCGAGGGGCACAGCACCCACAGCGCCGAGCTGCAGACTCAGACCATCAACAGCCACCTGCTGGAAGAGCGTATGACCGAGGCCGAGAAGAACGAGCGGCTGCAGAGGAAGCTGACAGTGAGTTCAGGGGCTCCAGGAGCCTCCAGCTTCCTCCTCCTCCTCTTCCTCCTCCTCTCTGGTGCTCCCGGGGTGAAAGGGACAGAAAAGAGGTGGCAAAAGTATTCTAAGCTACAGTAAAAAAAAAAAGTAAAAAATATTATTTTCTGTATTTAATGAAATGCAGAGGCCACCGTAGTTTACTGGAAAACTCAGGAGAGGGAGGGCGAGCAAAAGAGTGCTACAATCTAAATTGTAACCTCTTGATGATGTACTAACACTTAACGCTTAAGTACAGTCTCAAAAGTACTACGAGTGTACATGGTTACCGCCCACGTCCAGTAAGGGAAGCCTTGCTGGGGCTTTTTTCTTTTGAGCTACTTGTTTTTTACCTCCTTCCACCAAAGGGCACTTGTAGAAACAGCAGTGGTGGTCACATGCTCACATGCTCGTCCTTGTCCCCCCTCCTCCCCCCCAACTCCCCACCCCCCCCTCTGCAGTTACTGAGCTCCGACCTGGAGGAGATCCGCTACGAGGACAGAAAGACCCAGTACGACATCATCCACAAGGACAACGTCCGTGCCGGCCGCGACAAGTACAAGACCCTGCGGCAGATCCGCCAGGGCCAGACCAAGCAGAGGATCGACGAGTTCGAGGCCATGTAGGAGGAGGCCAAGACGTGTCGCCGCCCGGCCTGTCCGTCGCCGCCACTCACTCCGAGCTCCGGCTCCCGCACGTATTTTATTGGTTATAACTTTTGCCGTGTAGCACTGTTATCCACCTCCCCTCCCCCCTGCTGCTGTGTGCAAACTGTACAAAATAAACTGGAACAATTTAAAACTCTGCCCTCTGTTTTCATTGAAGACGCTGTTTTGCTACTACCGTTCATAGAATGGTTGGGTTTTTTTTGTTGGTTTGTTTCTTCTGTGAATATGAAATGGTCAGCTTTTAAGCCTCAGGACTGCGATACTGCCCCCTTCAGGCCACATTTGTGTGGCACCATCCTGGGTGACGCGTCATGGTCTTGTATCAGTGGCCGGACTCCAGAGGGTTCGTTCCTCACTGTGTTTTTGGAACAGCTTCTATTCCTCCTTTCTTCCTTCCTCCTTTTCTCTGTAGCATTTCTCTCCTCACCTTCTCTGACACTTCCTTCCTCTTCTTCTCTCTGAAACTTCACCTCTATTCTTCTCAACCTCTACTTGCTGCTCCCTCTTCCCCATTCACAAAGTCTCCTCTTCTCCTTCCTCAGTTTTTCTTGCTCTCATTTTCTCCCCATCTTCTCTCCCATTGCAATCTCTCCTTCTCTTTTCATCCCTTCTTGAAGTTATTTTTTTTTTTTAGCTTTCTGATTCGTCTTTATCTCTTTTTCTTAGTTTAAAAAACACTTTAACTCCTGCTCTCCATGATTTTAATGGTTCCTCTGAGCAGAGCTCATCTGAATCCTTCAAACCATCTTGTGTCGGGGAAACATTAGTTTAAATATGTAACGAGTTCTGTGGCACTGATCGTGAAGAAACCAAAAAAAGGAGTCCAGGTCAGCGAGTCATTCTCCTGTGTGTTTGTTTGTTTGTTTGTTTGTTTGTTTTGAGTACAATGTCTTAGAATCTGTCCGATAAAACCCATTTTGTCACGTGTCTGCGCTGTGTTGTCACATTTGCCATCTCCGGTTGCGTAAAAATGTGCTCCTCACCTCCCTGCCCGAGCACGCTCAGAGTCGAAACCCTTGCCAGGCAAATCGGTCGCCCACTGGTGGTTGGTTGCAGTACAACCCTCTCTCACTCTCCTCGGTGAGCTCTGCATCTTCGTCAGCGGCCATCTGCCTCACCTCATCGTGACCCCGGTGGCTCATAAGTTGTGTAACTGACTGAAAACACATCCTGTTATTGAATTATTCATTTATTTAAAACGTTTGGACGAGTTTCACTTGGTCGCGGGGGAGGGGTGAGATAGGGTAAGGGGTGTGACTTCCTGTGTATTCACTCACCCTGAGGGACGGCCATCATCGAGGTTGCTAGACAACCTGAGAAGCCAGTGGGGCAAGTGTGTGCGTGTGTGTGTGTGTGTGTGTGTGTGTGTGTGTGTGTGTGTGTGTGTGTGTGTGTAAAGAGCCACTGCTGGGTAAATATTCCATTTTCCAATGAACGCATAGATCACACACACCTGAGGCACTATTTGACAACAGAGGCTGGAGCACCTCGGCGGAAGGGTGAGACATACAACATGCAAACAGGCTTATTTCGTTCCAAGGAGGGGAGAGAGAGAGATGTGTGTGTGTGTGTGTGTGTGTGTGTGTGTGTGTGAGAGAGAGAGAGAGAGAGCTGCTCCTCCAGAAATCCGCCTCGGACCGTCTGTGGGATTGCCTTGTGTTGTCTCTTCTTCTCTTTTTTTTTTCTCCTGGAGAATCTAAATTTAAGCGGGTGACAAATATTCTAAATACAGTCACGGCCCAACTGTGATGTGGGGGTGGTGCTGAGAGAACAGCTCCAACCGGCCTCCTCCTCACCCCCTCCGCCCCCCCCCGGCCCCCCGTCCCCCCACCCCCCCTCCCTCTGTCGGATCCGGGCGAAGGAGCAGGTGGAAGGCGGACAGAGTCGCCCGGCGGCACCATGAAGAGGCAGAACGCGCGCACGCTGGCGCTCATCGTCAGCATCCTCACCTACCTGGTGGTCGGCGCCGCCGTCTTCCAGAGCCTGGAGTCCCGGCAGGAGAGGAGCCACAAGCGCAGGCTGGACGCCCGCAAGCACGAGCTCATGCGCCGGTACAACTTGACCAAAGAGAACTTTGAGGAGCTGGAGCTCGTCGTGCTGCAGCTCAAGCCGCACAAAGCCGGCGTGCAGTGGAAGTTTGCCGGCTCCTTCTACTTCGCCATCACTGTGATCACCACCATAGGTGAGCCGCCGCTTTGTTTGGTTGTGTCTTTGTCTTTGTTCTGGTTAGTTTGGAGGTGGTGCCACAGGGACCCCCTGTGGGGGCCAGAAACCAAAATATACAGTAAAACTGCTTTTAAGTGGGAAGAAAATATGTATATAACTTTTTTTTTTTTTTTTTTTTTTAATCTTTTGGCAAAAAAAGAGTGTGTGAATATAAAAGAAAAAGAAATCCAGGAAAACATGACAAACTTTTTTTTTTCTGTTTTCATCACATCTGTCAAACTTCATTTGTTTTTCGTTTCCAAGCTTCTTCTTTTTTTTTTTCCCATCACTCTGTTATTTATTTTTGCCACAGGGCTAAAAAACGAGTTGTAGACACAGTGATTAGCTTAGCTTAGCGAGAAGGTCTTGGGGCCTTTCCTGCTCTCGCTGTGTCTGCCTGGATTCTCTCCAGGTTCTCCGGCTTCCTCCAAAGAAAACATGCGTGTGAGGTGAACTGGGAAACTCTAACGTGTGTGAGTGTGAATGGCTGCATGTTTGTTTGTCCTTCTATGTGGCCCTGTGATGAAGTGGCCACTTGTCCAGGGTGTCACCCTGCCTTCGTCCTATGACAGCTGGCAGAGGCTCCAGCAGACCCCTGAGTGCAGGAGGAAGCCGCTATCGAAAATGGATGGATGGATGGATGGATGGATGGATGGATGGATGGATGGATGGATGTTTTTCCCTCTTTTTTTTTGTTGCTTTGCTTCTTTATCTTTTGAACAAGACACGTTCTATTCTTCTATTCTGTTCTACTCTAGCAGGGTGTCCCACCCTCTTCCCTCCTCAGTGTTTTTGTTTTTTCTTTGGTTTCCTCACTGGGCTCCTCATCCACTCAGGGTGATTTGGTGTGAAATGAGGTGAACGATCTGAATGACCTTCTCTCCTCTGTGGCAGGCTACGGCCACGCGGCGCCCAGCACTGACTCAGGGAAGGTCTTCTGCATGTTCTACGCGCTGCTGGGGATCCCGCTCACGCTGGTCATGTTCCAGAGCCTGGGCGAACGTATCAACACGCTGGTGCGCCACCTGCTGCACCGGGCCAAGCAGTGCGTGGGCCTGCGGCACACCGAGGTCTCCATGGCCAACATGGTGACGGTGGGCTTCTTCTCCTGCCTCGGCACGCTGTGCCTGGGGGCGGCGGCCTTCTCCCACAGCGAGGGCTGGAGCTTCCTGCACGCCTTCTACTACTGCTTCATCACACTCACCACCATCGGCTTCGGCGACTACGTGGCGCTGCAGCGGGACGACGCGCTGCAGCGAGACCCGCGCTACGTCTCCTTCTGCTTCGTCTACATCTTGACGGGCCTGACGGTCATCGGCGCCTTCCTCAACCTGGTGGTGCTGCGCTTCCTCACCGCCAACGCCGAGGACGAGCGGCGGGACGCCAAGCGGAGGGACCTGGCCTCCGTCTCCGGGAGGGAAGTGGGGGGAGGCGGAGGAGAAGGCGGGGAGGTGGCCCGCCTGCTGCTGCCTGCGACCGCCACCAAAGCGGATCCCAAAGGTGCCTACACGGAGGTGCTGCACTTTCAGACCATCTGCTCCTGCCTGTGGTACCGCAGCCAGCAGCAGCTGCAGGGCTCCCCGGCCGAGCTCACACCTGGGGAGCTCAGCTTCTCCAACGCCTTCCTGGACGCTGACTGCCGCTGCCGCAGCCCCCCGCCCCCGCCCCCGCCCCTGCCGCCGCCGCCGCCGCCACTGACCACCGGCTGTATCTGCGGCCGCCGCCGCCGCCACCGCCACCGCCACCGTTCAGGTATCAGCTCCATCGCCGCCGGCCTGCACGTCCTGTCGCCGCTCGCACACTTCAAGAGGCGGAGCTCCGTCTGAGTCTGACCACCGGGGGGGGGGGGGGGGTCTGGATTTCTACAGTTCTGGAACAGCAGGAAAGCTGCATGTTGGTGGTGCTACGATCTGAGCAAAAGTGACAGCAAGTGGCAAGGTTGACGAGGTTGGAGGGACGAAGCAGGTCGGGGCAGCTGCCGGATGGAGGGGCCGAGGTGCTGCCCCCTGGTGGTTCTGACGAGCATCCCAGAGATGCTGATCTAACTCAGGGGTTTATTTATTTAAAGATCTACTCCTCCTCCTCCTCCTCCTCCTCCTCCTCCTTCTCTTCCTCCTCCTCAGAGAAAACAGTTGTCCGTGCAGTGCTGGCGACCGGTGGGCGTGGCCTCCTGTACGTTGCCTTATGTTGCCCACCAAATGGAATGTGTGTCCCCCCCCCGCACAGATCGTGACAGTACCAGACTTAAAGCTCACACACACGCACACACGGGTCTGCTGGTAGCTTGGTGTGACTCAGCTCCCCGTTCTGTAGCTGCCTCTGTTGTTGTGAGTTTGTCGGTCCTCAAAAAAAAAAAAAAAAAAAATCTGATGCATCAGTCACCAAAAAAAGAAAAAGAAACTGCCGCAAAATTACGTAATGTCATAAGTGGTGAAGATCGAACCGTCACGATGATGGCTGTATGGGGGTGGGGTGGGGCGAGGGGTGGGCAGCTGAGCGTGAGTCGCCGACAGAAGCAACGAAATTTTGTTTGTGAAATTTTGTGAGAACTTTTCTTGCCGGCTGCTGTCGTTTTTCAGGGAAAATTCAGACATTTGAGAATCGCATCTCCTCTTTCCTGTCACACCGTCACGCTCACTAGTTTGGCAACAAACAAAACAAAAAAAAAACATTTCTAAGTGCCGACGACTTTTAACACTCCGGTGTCGTAAACCTGTGGCCTAGCCTATTAGCTCGCTAGCATAAGGTGCTCACATGAAAGCGCTGTCAGTGCACACGGTTACTGTTTCACCGAATCGGGTCACATATCAGTGCCAGTTGGTTGAACTTGAATCTTTGTGACAATTTCACACATTTAGGAATCGTAAGACACGCAATCCAGCGAGTCCTTTAAATATGAAATATCGGAGGAAATGTTCCTTTGCATTTTTGAACGGACCCTCTCTCAAACGAGAAAATGTTGTTGTTGTTGTTTTTTTTATCAGCTCACTGCAACCACGTCAACAGGTGACGGTTCCCGCCTGTCCTGATTAATTGTATTTCCGACAAGTTTTTGACTGCAGGCCGACCAATCAGAGGGTGTCTTCCTTGAGCGGGTGTGTCAGTGGAGTCCCGCTGGTGGGGAGTTTGTGATCATAAACTCCCCCTCCCCATTAATGATGTTTTCACTGGGAGTTACTACCGCTAAAGCAGGAAGTTTGCAGTCTCGGCGAGCCAATCGCATCCCTTTCTTGGGGCCTGCACGCTATGCTAATGTAGGCCTGGCTATCGTGGCTCCCCACGGCATCAGCATTTCCCTCCGCTTCCAGGAATGATGGCACAGCAAGCGGCGTCTTCCCCGTCTTTTCCCCCGAGCAGGAGCTGACCTTCACCTGTCCCCTCGATCCTAATCTCCTGCCTCGTCCACGTCCTCGTCCTCGTCCTCATCCTCGTCCTCGCCCTCCGTGTGTCGGCCTCCCTCAGAGAGCAAAAGAAGCAGCGTGCCGAGCTCCTCAAATCTCCCCTGGATCAGAAGCGGAGACGCAAAGTATTTTTAGGAGCTGCATCACCGAGCGGCAGGTGGGAGGGGATTTTCAGTGTTGGGACAATCGCACGCAGTCACGCCACAAAAGACACCAGACAGGCAGCGGGGAGAAAGTACCAATCCAAATATTTTCTGGAATCCTGTTTACTGTTGTGCTTTTGTTTTGTTGTCGTCGTTGTCGTTGTCGTTGTTGTCGTTGTTGTTTTCTGCGCTGACACACGCTGACGTGGTGCTTGCTTTATTTCGGGCTGCTGCGAGTGTTGCGTCGGGAAACTTGGGTTTCAGTGCGTTGCTGTCAGCACACAGTGAGGTCAGTGTGCAAAGGAGGCACTTTTAGTTTCCTCTGTCATCTGATGTATTCCTGTAGGGTTTTTCTCCCCCTGTTGGATGAAAACCCTCAGGATTTTAAGTGAGAAAAGCCAAATATTACTGCAATGTGGAGAGTTTGCACGTTACTTACAAGACGCTGACGCTCTCCAAAGTTTTGAAACGGCGAGCTTCGTCTATTTCCACACAAGTACTGTATTAGTTCCACCTGCACCAGCAGAAACAGGTTCCTCTACTTCACATCCTTCATGCTTTATACCAGGATGTCCAGGAGCAAACTGCAGCTTGAATACACACAAAGAAGTACTTGAACACATCATTTTCTTTCCTTCCTTTTACTGGGGTTCTCTGGGATCGTTAAAAGTGCAAAATCTGCCTGTTGAATTGTTTTTACTTCATCGCAGGAACTTAAAGCGACACAGTGTAACGTTGCCCGGAAAGAACAACAGACTAGAAACACAATAAAAAGTGGAGATATGATCCAAAGACTGTGGCTGTTTTGTGAGTCCCGCTTGTATGTATAACAGCGCTGTGAGGAAAAAGAAAATAAATAAATAAATAAAACCTGCTGAATGTATAGAAACAGTCATGGTGCCCAGATGGTTTCCCCCCGGGAATTCTGACTGAGGTCCAGTTCCGGACAACCTACAGCAGCTTTGTCTATCTTCTTTTTTTTTTTTTTTATTGGCGTGCACTCCTTCAGCAGCAGGAGGACAGAAGAAGAACAGAAGCTGCTGAGCGGACAAGTTTATGACCCCACCCGTCTGTCTGCCTGCCTGCCTGCCTGCCTGTCTGTCCTCATTCGCCATGTTACCTGGATGCCGCGCACACCTCCTGCTCCCAAGGAAGGCACCTGGACGACAGTTAGCGCGGCTAGCATTAGCGACAGAAATACCAACCAGTGGCGGGGGTGCCGTCAGGGCCAGTGAGACCTCCTCTGACTTTCCCCCCCCCTGTAAATAGGATAATAACTTACTTACCATAGTCTTTTTTCTTGACGTCATAGTATCCACTTGGTCATCGCTGTGTATCACTATAGATGACACGGCGTGGCCGTTGCTCAATTGTTTTGCTCTTGCGTAACTCTCGAAAAACAAAAACGCAAATAATCGGTTTAGTTTTATTTTCATTGGCCCGTTCATTGGAGTTCATTGGAGTTCATTGGAGTTGAAACTTGTTTACAGTATAGAGTAGGATAGAATAGATCTACTTTATTGAGCTCACAAAGCAAACCTTTTTTCTGGACTTCTCAAAACGTTGTCTTAAAATCAGTTATTTTTGTCGTTTCCGACAGCATTGATAGTATCGTGAGGTGCATTCATTCAGGCAGGTACAGCTAATGCAAGGCCTTGGCCGCTGCTGTTGCGAGTGGATCCCATTTTAACGCAAGGCCTTGGCCGCCTTGGCCGCCTGCCCACCCGCGACGCCTCCAGCCATGAGACGGCGAGCGGGGAGGCGGCAGAAGGAGGATCCGTCCCGTCGGCCCCTGACACCGACCCCCCCGTGGCTCCAGCATCTGCTGTTTTCTACTTTGGCCACAGACCTGAGTGTCTGTGTCAGCGACGGAAATAGTTGCACGGAGAAGGTCAGCGGCGGCGTGACGTCACCAGGGAGCGATGGAGGGAAAACAGAAGCTGCAGGCTGCACTTTAAAAAAAAAAAAAAAACAGAACACACAGAAGTAGAGCAACGAGTAAAGCTGGCAGTTTGACCTCCCGGCCTGCCGAGGGCGGCAGCCTGGACACCTCGGCAGCAGCTGATGCTGGTTCCACTGGTGCTGTGGAAGAGTGGTTGGTCCGCTCCGAATGTGACGGACAGAAAGGTTGTCCGGTCATTTTTCACACAGTTGGACAGGTGAAATAAATCTGATTGGCTTGTGAAGAAGGTGAGTCAGACTTCTGATACAACCAAACCATTTCAAGCACCCCCCTTTATTTTATTATTATTATTATTATTATTATTATTATTATTATTATTATTATTATTGTTATTATTATTGTTCAGTCATTATAAGTATTTAAATTTCTTCTTTGTGCACAATGAGTTGCCCATTAGTGACAAAACACAGCAGGATATTTTTAGTAAACCTGGGACGAATGTGGAAAGTTTTGTTTGCTTGTTTAGTTTTCTGGAATTATGACTTGATCCTTCATCCTTGATCCTTGATCCTGCTGCTGCTGCTGCTGCATACTTCTCTAAAGTCACATTCATGCATTATATATTCATGCAAATATTTGCATTTATTTTATTTATTTTTTCTCCAAACCTTGCTTTCAAAGCAACTGAAACGGCGCCGACTGTGTCTCTGCAGACCCACACTTCCAGTAAAGCTCTTCTGGGACACTGGTTTTTCATGACAGCGTCTTGACCTCTTGACCCCTAACTAAAGTGTGATTCGGAACTCAACTCAAGCGCATCTTCTTTGGCAACAAAAAAGAAGAAGAAGAAGAAAAAGAAGGAAAAAAAAAAGAGGCTGATCTTAGTTGCACTTTGCGGTCAAGCACTAGATGGCACTGTCGCGAAACACAGGAAAGGAAAGAAACTCAACAACAAATCAAGTGCGTGTCCGGAAATGTCCGGAAATGTCCGAACAGCAGAAGAACCGCGGGGTGGGTGTGAACCAACCAGTCTGAACCGCCGTGAACAGGTGCCCCCTTCACAAGTTCAGCATGGATCTCGGCGCTGCGGGGCTCCGCGCGCCGCTGCACAGCAAGACGGCCGCTCTCGTCACCGCGGCCGCCGGCGTGGCCGCGCTTGGACTGGGCCTCGGCTATCGGTACCTGCGGAGGCCGGAGAAGGCGGTGCGGGTCGGCGTCGTGTCCAAGCTGCTCATCCACCCGCTCAAGTCCGGCAGAGGCGTGACGGTGGAGCTCGCGGAGATCCACGAGCTCGGCTTCAAGTGCGGGGAGCTGCGGGACCGGTGAGCGAGCGCGCGCATGAGAGAGAGAGAGAGAGAGAGAGAGAGAGAGAGAGAGAGACTGGTTGGTTACAATACATACATTTATACTTCCAAATTCCAAATTGACGTTAGAAGAAGAAAAATAAATAAATCATCAGATACATTAAGTACATTCTTAATAATGCCGAAATTCCCCAATACCAAACAGAGCACAGGCTGGTAGTGTGTGCTGTCGACACGTCTATAGGTAATAAAGCTCAATGCTAAATTACTTGGGGGAGGGGGGATAAAACAACTAATTTAATATTTAAAAAAAAAAAAAGAAAAAAGAAATGGGCGTGGTGATGGTCCTATAAAAATCGTCAAGGCACATTCATTTATCTGTTTCTTAAGAGGGTCATTTTGTTACTGATTAAACCTGTTTATTGATCTGATTGTTTGATCAATACAGTCGGGGAAGGTTCACGGCTACAAAAGTGCTGTTGTCACAGCTTTATAATATCAGTCTCACTTATCTTTATATATTGTTCATGACAGTCCACTTACTGTGTGTGTGTGTGTGTGTGTGTGTGTGTGTGTGTGTGTGCGGGTGCGGGTGCGTGCAGGCAGTGGCTGGTGGTCGCCGAGAGCGGTCACATGGTGACGGGCCGCCAGGAGCCCCGGCTGGTCCTGGTGTCGCTGAGCTGCGGGCACGGTCGAGTCAGCCTGAGTGGGCCGGACATGGAGGAGCTGCAGTTCCCCATCCAGCAGCCTGATAACCCCATCATCGACTGCAGGTAGCTGACCCTGACCCTGACCTGACCTGACCTGACCTCATCTTCAGCCTTCCTCACGAGCCTCCCTCCCTGCCTGCCTCCTCCTTGTCCTGCAGGATCTTTAAGGAAAACATCCAGGGTCGCGACTGCGGCGACGAGGCTTCCGGCTGGCTGACTCGCTACCTGGGCTCGCAGAAAACCTACCGCCTGGTGCACTTTGAACCTCAGATGAAGCGGAGGAGGCCGCTGGAGAAGGACGGTATATTTCCACATTTTGAGGTTGGTTCCCTCTCAGTTGCAATAGTTTGTTGCTGCATGTCGGAGGGGGATTAAAGAAAAACAAACAACAATGTGCACAGAATTTGTCCCCTTCCTCTCCACCAGGTGGCGTACCCCGACGTTGCGCCGGTGATGCTCCTGTCAGAGTCGTCCATCCAGGACCTGAGCAGCAGGCTGGACAAGGACGTCACCGTGGAGCGTTTCAGGCCCAACATCGTCATCAGTGACTGCGAAGCCTTCCAGGAGGTTTGGCACTCGTCTTTTTTCTTCTTTTTTTTTTTTTTCACCATCAGGGAGATTTTATTCATCCTGATTGCAACACAGGAGACTGTGGTGACACTCTGCAGAAAGAAAATCCCAAATGTCTCCTCGTTTTCTGCCTCGTAACTCACTTCCTCCCCTTTTTTTTTTTTTTTTGTTAAATCCCCAAACTCCTAAACATCCCTTTTCCAGGATTCCTGGCAGGAGGTCCAGATCGGCAGTGTGAGGCTGCAGCGCGTGATGTCGTGTGGACGGTAACGCAGCCATTGCCTCACGCAGACACGCCTCGGTGTCGTGACGTCACCGTTTGGGTCCGAGCGAGGTCTTTTTGTCTCTTTCAGCTGTATTTTCACCACCGTCGACCCCGAAACCGGCATCATCAGCAGAAAGGAGCCTCTGGAAACTCTGAAAAGGTAGATTTTCAGCAATTTTATAGCCCGTGATCGTCTGGGAGAGGAGATGTCACCAGAGTGGGCGATCTGCGGGAATTCAGACCATCCACCAGCTTTGCAGGGTTAAAAGTAGTTGATATCTTCGAAGTCGTTCATGTTTTTTTTTCTTTTGTTTTTCCTGTTTTTTTCTTTTTTTTATTTTGCAGCTACCGTCAGTGCGACCCCTCTGAGAAGCACATCTACAAGGCGTCGCCTCTGTTCGGACAGCTGCACAAGGTGAAGAAGTCGGGCGTCGTGCACGTCGGCGACGTCGTCTACCAGATCACCCGTTAGTGGGATGAGGAAGAGGAGGGAGAGCGGCGGCGTCACTTTGTAATCACAATCTGCTCTCACCGACATAAAGCACTTGGCTAGGTGTTTATTCTGAAAAATTCTAGCCGAAAATCTAGCCAATATGTAACAGGGTTACAAGCTACTTATTTTGATTGGAGGATTCTGATTCTCAGAATGATCAAAAATAGTTGTGGTTGTAGGATTATTATGGGACAAAGGTGGTTTTGTAATCCATTGTGCCTGGAAACACTAGTTTTCAATCCAAAGTTGTTGTGATTTTTTTTTTTTTTTTTTTTTTTTGGTGTTTTCAGTCACCGCCTGTTCGTGCTGTGAGTCTGATCTGAATCACGTGCCTCCTGTCACACTCTGTTCTTAATAAAAAACATGACATGGCACTCTGATTGTCTTTGATTTACCTCGAAGTGTAGTGCACAAATCGACCGGTAGGGGGTGTTGTGACTTTACCTAACACTTTACACCAGGGGTCCCCAAACTTTTTCCTGTTGTGGTGACGATCGCAGGGTCTAGGATTTTTTTTTTATTTTTATTTTTATTTTCTCTGGGGGTTGCCAGGTAGGGTGCACAGACTGCAGAAGGGTGGAATAGAATGTCATGTTCTGTGCGTGTATGAAATAGTTACTATTAGTTAGTTCACAGTTCATAGCTGAGGAACATTTTATTGCAAAAGCCAAACTTTATTATCAAATACAAATACACATATATGAAGAAAAACAAAATCAAAATGCGTCTCTGGTATTGTTCAGGGGGCCGGGCCAAATGTGGAGGCGGGCCGTAGTTTGGGGACCACTGATTTACACCATAAACTGCTGGGGGGGTTTTTTCCTATTGGAAAAAACAAAATATACAAGCAAGGGACCAAAATAAAACCAGGATGTAAGATTTTGTTGCATTTGTCTCATTTAATGCCATTAAAAAAACAGACCAATCAACTGAAGAACTTCATTTCACAGCCGCTGAAGGACACAAGAACCGGGCTCAGTCGTGCTGCGTGACAACTTTATTTCCAGGAATTCAGCCAAGCTGCAATAAAAACACCTGTAAATGTCCCGTCTGTTGAGATTTCTTTTTTTTGGGGGGAGGGGGGGGTCGAAAAAAGTTTTCTGTTTTCTACTTCAAAGAGCGGCAGAAGAGCTGGAGGTAATGACAGCCGACAGGAAGAGAGACGCTCCGAGACGCCAGTCAGGCATCTCGGCCTCACTAAATGAGCCCCTGAGAGGAAAACCTGGATTCCTCTTCTTTTCAGGGCGGGAGTATGTTTCCCACAATCACACACAGACACTTTGGGTTTTTTTTTTTTGTGCCTCTGTAATTTGCAGTTTACTCCAAGGCCCCTTGGAGTTCAAAGGGGCCCTATACAGCCTCCGTGTGGCATATGGCAGACCGGCGGTGACGCAGCAACGCAACCTCGTCACACGTTCAGAGCAGCGAAACAACCGCCAGCGTCGCTTTCAGATGTGTGTTCCTGGGGCGACGAGCACCTGAGAGGAAGTTGGAGCAGCGCCGTCGTTTCACACTGGCTGGACTTTAAAAAAACAAACAAACAAAAAAAAAAACACACACACACACACACAGTCTGGAGCAACGGCAGTGACAAAACGTTTGTCTGCCGACAAATTCAAGAGGAGGAAGAGTGGGAGGAGGAGGAGGAGAAGGAAGAGGAGGAGGATGAAGGGGAGGAAGAGTGGGAGGAGGAGGAGAAAGAGTCTATGCAACAAAAAAAAGAAAGAAAGAAAATAAGATTTTAAAAAATCCTGATCTGGACAAGACACTTTGTATCAGGCGCCGGTTCCTCCACCTGCGCTACGCTAAGCTAAGCTAGCTGACTCTTTGACTGGTTGCTCCACTCTGATCCTTCCTGGTTTCCCCTTCAGCTTCCTCCTCTTCTTCTGCGTGTCTGTCCGCTGCCCTTTTCTCTTCCCCATATTTTTCTTGTGCTTCCTCCTTCCTTTTTTGATACCGGAAGCTGTGGGAGCAGTGGTGGCAGCGGTGGTGTCGATACTGGGAGCACTGGTGGTTTTGGTGATGTCGATAATGGGAGCTTTGTTAGCTTTGGTGATGTCGATACTGGGAGCTGTGGTGGTGCTGGTGGTGGTGCTGGTGGTGGTGCTCTGGCTGCTTGTCATCGGCAGTTTGGCACTTTGAACTTTGGACTTTCTCACTGGCGGCCTGGTTGGCTTTTCATTCATGTCCAGCAGAGTGACTGAAAAGGCAGCAGTTGTTAAGGCAACAAAAAAAAAAAAAAGAGTCAATCATTTCATGTTTTTAGGAAAACACATTTAGAAATGAACATCGCAGATTTGCCCTCTTTCTATTTATTTTGCCAACTATCCAGTTTAGAAGCATCACCTCCTCTCAGCCAGTGCCAGTGAAAAGAGGAGGTGAGTGAGCCGACTCACCTTCTCGGCGCACAAAGGGAAACTTTTTCCCTCTCACTTTGACAGGAAGTGGCTTCTGATTGCATTTCCCCGGGGGAGCTCTCCTGCAGCAGGAGGAGAGTCCGTGAGGGGGGGCATTTCAACTCTGTTTCTGCGTCGTCTCTGCTCTTCTGAGTTCTGACGCTCACCTGGACGGGTCCACAAACTTGAAAATTGCCCCAAAAGGGGAAGAAGTGCTGGGGTAGGCAGTGGCCAGGAAGTAGAGCTCACCTGGGAGAGAAACGGGGGGCGGAGGGGGAAAACACTGAGTTCTGCTCAGCCGGTGCAGAAGATGAAGTGTGCAGAAGAAAAAAAAAAGAAAAAGGGAAAACCTGCTTCATCCTCAGCAAACGAGATGATGAACTTGTGGTGATGATTGATGAGTCCAGGGAAGGAGCACGTCTTCTTGTCGCCCATGCAGACTCTCTTCTCCCTCCAGGTCCCACTGGACCGGTCCTCCTCCAGCGCCATGATCCGACTTGACAGGAAATAAAAGCAGACTGTCCTGGTCAGAAATACTTTACACAATGGGCTTAAAACTGCGTTGAAATGCAAAATAACAGAATTTTACACAAGCAATTCAAACCGTGATTAATCGCAGTTAACTATGAAGATTCAGCGATTAATCGTGATTAAAAAAAAAAAGAATCGTTTGACAACCCTAATTTAATGTAACATTTCATGAGAGATCCTCTATTTCAGATTGCTGGACTCGTCAGAGACGTTTATTGCTCCAGTCTTACCCTGCCATGAAGTCTCCGAACACATAGAGGCCGTTCAGGTTGGGGGATTCACATCCCCGGTAGACATACCCCCCCGTCACCGACTTTCCAACGTGGTGGCTGTACGCAAATATGGGGAGGACGTCATCTGCAGGGAAAGAGCAGCAGAATCCATCAGCCCGACCTGCGGGTGGTGCACGGAGCCGGGTGTAAGGTGGCGCGGTGAGTCGGGAGGCACTGACTGAGGTTGGGGTCCTGGCACAGCTTGGAGTCGTAGCACTCGAAGCCCTCTCGAGCCCTCCAGCCGTAGTTCCCACCCCTCACGATGATGTCCACCTCCTCGTAGCGGTTCTGGCCCACGTCTCCGCAGAAGATGCGGCCCCGGCCGTGGCCGCCCACTGGGTCGCCGCGGTCCACCGAGCAGCGCCACATGTTCCTCACGCCGTACGCGTACACCTCTGGCCGGGCCCGGGGGTCCCCCAGGAAGGGGTTGTCGGCGGGGATCCTGTAGGGGGGTTCCCCGTCCACGTCCAGCCGAAGGACTTTAGCCAAGAGAGCAGACCTGTGGCGGAGACACAGAGTTTGGGTTTGGAGAGCAGACAACAAAAAGCAAAAATAGGGGACTTATACCAACAAAAGGAAACACAACTGAATTACAGACCTAGACAAAGAGACGGACAACAAGAGCAAACAGACAAGATGCAAGAACCACCAAGAATCCACGCATCCACGCAGTGTTTAAAGAAGCAGGAGCTCGCTAAAACATTAGCGCCACAGAGAAGAGAAAGAAAGATCGCTCGTGAAATACGGGGTGGATAAACGACAGAGTTGAACTTCTGCTTCGAGTTATTTTAGAACACAAAGCCTCGAAAGGTCCATGTTGAGGTTGACTGGGAGTTGTGCCAGTAAAAGTTGGCTAACATTTTTGCTATTGAGGTTTCCTGCCTCAATATCCCAGTCCACTGACCCAAAAGAAAATCAACAAAAGGTAAAACAGGTTTGCGAATCCATTTTGGTGTGGTTATTTTCACTTTGCACACAATCCACGATCGATCCACGAGCACCCTGTTTCATTGTTCACTATTGTTTGCGAGTCCGCTGCCCGATGTGGTTGTTGTTATGAGTGATCGTCTGCACCTCACGGCTGTTCAGGTTGCAGGGTGAGGGGAGGGGTTTAGATTTGTGTGCAGTTCCAGAGAACACGCAAGGCGGAATCGCATTAATATTTGTGCGTTTTCAGAGAAACCCGTACTCCTGTAAACTGCCCCTAAATCAGGTGGCAGAACAAAGGTGGGAAAGCAGGAACAGACAAACACAAGACTTTCGAAAATAAAACAAGAAACACGAAAGAGGCCGTGGAGCCACCAGGCTACCAGCGGCCGGGCGGTGAGGCCTCACTTGTTCTGGCCGTTCCCGTACATCCCGAAAGGGTCCCCGGCTTTCCCGCCGTCGCCGGTGAAGATGTACAGATACCCGTCCAGACCAAATAGGATCTGACCTCCGTTGTGGTTGGCGGCTGGCTCGTCGATCTCCAGGATGACCCTGGAGGGAGAAAGTTGGCACGGACACCAAAGCAGATCAAGAGGCCGCGAGTCGAAAATGAGGAAACGGATCCTGCTCTTGTGGGTGTTTGTGTGTGTGAGATCACAGCGCTGTCGTGCGGAATGTGCCCCCACTCCTTATTCACCCGGAATCATTTTAATTGAGGCACACAGTAGAAATGCATCTAACATGCAAATAAGCCAGACATGAGTTCAGCGCCTGGAGCTTTGGAGCTCAAGTGACTTCCAGATGTGTTTTCACAAAAACAGAAACAGTCCCCCGCGGGGTTGAGGTGGAGGTGGGGAGTAATTACAGTATTGGTGCAGTAAAACTGCTCCAACGAAACAAAAATCAAACCCGACTCACCTCTCCGAGTGCGGATCAGCCACGTTCATGTCGTGGGCGGAAACCTTCATCCGGCTGATTCGCACTTTCTCCACTTTGCTGGAGACCTGGACGGAGTAGTAGACGAAGAAGCGGCCGTTGAGCCTGTAGTTCGGGTGGAAGGCCATGCCCAGGAAGCCCCTCTCGTCCCCCAGCCAGGGCGTGGTCATCACCTGGCCGCTCAGGTCCAGGAAGGGCGTCTCTAGCCGGCTGCCGTCCTGCAAGTGGACCCACACCAAGCCCACTTGCTCCGCCACAAACATGCGGTGTGTGTCGTCGCCGCTGTGCAGCATCAACACGGGGTTCCGCAGGTTGTTGGCCACCTCCGTCAGGCACAGCTGGAGGCAGCCACCAGGGTCCTGGGCCGCCTGGCCCAGGTTGCTGTTGAGGTCAGGGCTCCTCAGGACGTTGGGGTAGCAGTAGTCCTGGTCCGCCAGCTCCACCACGCTGCAGAAGGTGGTGGCGTCACGCTCTGCGGCACGGTGAAGCTGCTGGTTCTCAGTCAGATACTTGAACAGGTGGCCGCACGTCCCGTGGACCTCGGTGCAGTATCCAAAACAAAGGCCCGGCAACTCCCGGACTGGCGTGTACGGATCCTCGGCATCGTACAGGTGGGCAGCGTAGGGAGAGCACTCCTGATCAGGAAAACCACAGTGAGCAGGGAAAGCCGCTGGAGCAGCAGCATCAGTGGTGCACTCAGTGTTGGAGAGTCATTCATTACTCCGTCATCCACGACTGCAATCAAACCACTTTTTGAGGCAACATTCATTCATCTTAAGAGGATGGAGGCAATACTTGGAATTGCAAAATTTGCACTTTAATAAAGTTCATTGCAAAGCAAGGAGTAATCAGTAATCAGGAGTTCCGATTACTTTTACGGAGTAATCCCAACAATGCTGGGTGCAGTGCAGGGTACACACGGGTACATAAGGAGTAGACCCACTTTTTTTCAGACAGCGTTGCATGACCCACTCCTCAATATCCTCTGATGCCCATCATTCAGTAGCGTCTGCAAGCTAAGTGGTCCAATTTTCTATCTTAGGATGGTGAGGGCATGACCCACCCCGCGCTTCCCATTTTATTGGCTTGAAATTGGTGCCCTAGTTAGTTAAATTGAGGTTAGATTGTGTAAATTCAGGCATGAAGAAGTGTGATGAGCTAATCAGAGGCAGAGTCGGACAGATTCAGATTATTCCTAAGAAGGACAGAAGGAAAAAGAAAAGAAATGACTGGCTTGTGTGGAATACTTTCATAATTCTCTCATAAAACTCTCGATTCCCTAAGGTCAAGCAGTAGCAATGATGTGAAAATGTGAAAATAGTGCTGGACCATTTTGGGGTAAACTGAATAAAGCAGTCTTACATGTCAATGTGTATAAAAAAACAGGGCGTTTATCCTTTACGAAAGGAGTTGCCATGAATAGGGAGAGCATACAAACTTCTCCAAGGACCACGACTCCACTGACCAGCCTCCACACACCTACCTGGCACATGATCTCCTTCAGCGTGTCTTCGCAGAGCTGGAGACCCTCCACCTCCAGCTGGTCGATGATGTCCCAGTATCTCTCAGCGATGCCGTTGTCCGTCTCCTGGTCACAGCAGCCAAAGTCCTCGTACTGCGTGCAGAACTCCAGGTGCCACGGAGGTCTGAAAGGAGGCTCGAAGTCCAGACACTGAGGGTGAGCTGATGCTGAGCGGAGGAGGGTGAGCAGCAGCAGCAGCAGCAGCAGCGGAAGCAGCAGCAGCAGCAGCGGGGCGCCTGAGGAGAAGCCCCGGTGGTTCCTTCTGGATGGACTTGGATCAGGTCCCGGTCGTGAAAGCGGTAAGTTGCCTCCGTTTGGACGGAGCGCTGCGCCCTGCATCCTTCCGAAGCCAGCAAGAGGCGAGTGTGTGTGTGTGTGTGTGTGTTAAGCAAAGTGGAATGCACTTGTCACGTCTGTGCAACTCGCACGTGCCCACCGTTTCTTTCTTCTTCTTCTTCTTCTTCTTCTTCTTCTTCTTTTTTTTTTAAACAAACAATTATTAATAAACTTGGATGCGACACACAATGGCGGGAGGGGGGGTGGGGGTATGCATCCGACTTTCGTCTTACTCTGCCCCCCAAATATATAAGTAAAGTCGGCAGGAGACAAATTGTTCGGGCACGTAAAGCTGAGTTACTCAACGGCGTACACTGTAATTTTGCGCAGCATTTATGTAGAAGCGCCTGCGGCCTGCGCTGTTTGTGCAATGCACTCACCCTGATAACAGTGATAACAGCTTGTGCATCGTTGTGTACACACACACACACACACACACTCACCGACTGTCCCAGCTTGTCGACCCTCATCTTGTCGAGCGTCTGTCTGACTGGCAGCAGGAGTTGAGAGGCGTGTTCCTAAAGTGTTCATGCAAAGCAGCAACACAGGACGGGACGAGAGGCAGCATCAAATTGTGACATGTGACCCCCACGTAAATGTGTTGTTCGAAAGGAAGAATTCTGATGAAATTTTGTCTTGAATGTATTACAGTGACATGGAAGTGTGTGTAACCCCCCCCCCATAAATACGCAGGTTTGTCACTATTTTCAGATACAGAGTAGCTGGTAGTGGTCAAGCATCTATTTTGAAAGTATTATTTTACCAGCCCGTTATTTCATCATTAACAGTCTCTTTTGAGGAAAAAAATGGTTTAAAAAAAAATATATATATGTACTCGTTAAATATTTAATAAAAAAGTTTACTGTGTGAAATATGTAGTTCCTGGCACCATCTTGCGGGAACACACCTGTCCACTGTCCAGACTCCAGTCTCGAAAACCTGGGTAGATCGTAGAACAATCAATCCAGGTGGGGGCGCTCTATGTCAATAACAGGAGAATGTACGCGTAATGCAACCCGTGGATGCAAGACAATAAATTGTTGAAACGGTTCTGAAACTACAAATTTTGGTTGGGGAAAAACGACATAGTTCACGATTACACAGTTATTTACTGTTATTTAGGACGCCTCAACATGGCGTCCTAAAGCAGAGCTCGCGGTGAATCAGACGGTATGGATGTGTTGTTGTGTGGGGTTTGTTTGTTTATAGTTGATGAGATAAGGTTATGCTTGTTTATAGTTTTTTTGTTTGTTTGTTTGTTTGTTTGTTTTACGCTGAGAATGACTGACAACTTTCTTCAGCAAAATGCACACTTACAGTGTATGGCCAGAGGATGGCAGCATTATGACTTAAATTACGCCCACAATCGACGGGAAAGCGGAACTACGTCACTGCTTTTTGTTTTTCGTTTGTTTTGGTGAGAACCAAACGCTTCAAGCGAGCTAAAGAAACAGGTAAACTTCCGCTTAAGCGTTTCAGCTTAAAATATTTATCAGCGCTTATCATTTAGTAAAAACAAAATTAACACGTGACAAATGTTTCAAAACTGACAAACAATGATGATGTGTGAAAATATTAGGTTTTCTTCATACTGTGCAATCGCCGGAACGCAAAAACATCATAGTTTTAGAAACTGCCTTAAAACTTGAAGCTGCCTCTTCCGGTCGCTTTTTAAGCTAGCAGTGCCGGAGTTGACGCGCGGCAGTCAGTCCCTGCCAAGTCTGACAACAAATTTCTCTTTGGCCCTTGTAACCCGTGTCTGCAGCTGGAGAACCACCGCCATGCCAGCCTGACGGGTTGCAAGAGCCCCCGGTGTAGTGCTCGGTCGGTGGGGACCGGAGTCCGTCGACCCCCGCGCGCCGAAACAGTCGGCTGCTTGGCCGCTGGAGAAACTACAATGAGCTCCGGGCACCAGAGCGACAGCGAGGACGCCGACGAGTCGCAGGACAGGCCCGACAGCCGCGGCGCCTCGGACAAAGACGAGGAGCAGGGCATCGACGACTCGGACGTGGACGATGACATCGTCCCGGTGGGCTCGTCTTCGCCGGCAAGGAGCAGAGGGGGCCGGACTGAGCCCAGCCCGGGCTCCCCGGTTGTGACGGCGGCTACGGCGGCGGGCGAGCAGCCGGCGGACTGCAAACCGAGCGCCGAGCCACAGGCTGCGAGCTCCGGAGTTTCAGGCACGGACGGCCGCCGGGGGAACAGTCTGTTTTCATGGCTGAGGAGCAGGTTAATCAGGCGGGGGGTGTTCGTGGACCCAGCTCGGGACAACTTTCGGACAATGACCAGCCTGTACTGCTCCATGAATCCGGCGGTGGAGTCCGTCAACCTGAGCACCCAGACCCACGGAGCCGTGTTCAACCTGGAGTACTCCCCGGACGGGTGAGAACACACGGCGGGCCTCTTGAGTCACACCGCCGGCTCAGTGGCGGCGGGCGGCTCCAATTGTTGCACATGTGCACCGGAGGAGCGTTATTATTACTTTAACGATACGGGCAAATGTTGGAATTGTTGTGCACTGAATACCACCCAACTCATCTGCAGAGTTGCACATGAGGTCTTTGTGAGTTGATCGGTGTCTGTCTCTCACACACACACACACACACACACACACACACACGCTCAGTAGAGATGACCATGCAGGATTTAAGCCTCGAAGTAAATCCTGTTGCCAACCAGGTTAAGCCTTGTGCAGTCTGGGTCAGATATGTGTGTGAGATCAGATGACGAGACACAACAGAACATAAGGCAACATGTTTCGTTGCTCTGGATTCTAGTGATCCCCTCAGTCACGCTGCCACTTTACTAATCCAAAGTTAATTTCCCGGTGCATCTTTTTGCCGCCTTTGTAGATTTCCGCCCAACTTAAAATAAGTTGGTGGTCAATACACACGCTGGTGATTCCTGCGTGACCTGTGCAACTTGTTGCGTGTCCCCTGTGCTGCAGCTCCGTGCTCACTGTGGCCTGTGAGCAGACCGAGGTCCTGCTGTTTGATCCCATCTCCTCCA
The DNA here is from genome assembly GCF_046127955.1 of Nelusetta ayraudi. Classification (NCBI taxonomy): domain Eukaryota; kingdom Metazoa; phylum Chordata; class Actinopteri; order Tetraodontiformes; family Monacanthidae; genus Nelusetta; species Nelusetta ayraudi. The sequence continues at coordinate 95,201 of NW_027466167.1, forward strand.
GACACATCAAGACGCTCACAGAAGCCCACGAGGACTGTGTCAACAACATCAGGTCAGTTCAAAGAATCAAACTGGGAAAAAAAGAGAGCACGTTCACATCCAGCTCGTCTTCATGCAGGCGTTCTTGTTGCCCGCAGGTTTTTGGACAATCGCCTGTTTGCCACGTGCTCCGACGACACCACCATTGCGCTGTGGGACCTGCGGAAGCTCAACTCCAAGGTGTGCTCGCTGCACGGCCACGCCAGCTGGGTGAAGAACATCGAGTACGACACCAACACGCGGCTCCTCGTCACGTCGGGCTTCGACGGCAACGTCATCACGTGGGACACCAACAGGTGTGTGTGTGTGTGTGTTCATCCTGGGTCTGACGGCCGCGCCTCAGCGCGATCGATCATTGTATTTTCTTTAAATTATCATTTTTATTTTTATCCTACAGTGGGGAAATTGCAGTGTCACTTGATGGTGTCGTAAACAATGTCAATTCTCCAAAATAACAATGTCATGTTAATAGCGTAGTGTTAAGAAACAAACATGCAGTAATTAAAAAGAAATCCGAGCACCAGACAACAGTCACTTCTGTCCTTAATCCCGACTCATTTAATCTCTTTCTTCTGGTGAACATCAGAAAACACGGGACACATTTACCTCAAACCTTTTTTAGATTTGCCACAAACCAAATGTTTTATATTTCCTCGACAATGTTCCGCGAGCTGCACCTAAACGTTGCAACCAGTACAAGGCCGCAGTAAGGTGGACGTAGCTGATTGGTGTAAACGCCGAGCGGGCGTGGATGAGTTGTGCTGACGTCTCCCGGCCGCCACGCAGGTTCACGGAGGACGGCTGCCCTCACAAGAAGTTCTTCCACACTCGCTACCTGATGCGGATGCGTCTGACGCCCGACTGCTCCAAGATGCTCATCTCCACGTCGTCGGGCTACCTGCTCATTCTGCACGACCTGGACCTCACCCAGTCGCTGGAGGTGGGCAGCTACCGCATGCTGCGAGCGCGACGGACGCCGCTCAGCTCAGGTTTGTGTCGCCGCCGCCTGCAAAATCGAAAATGTCAAAAAAAAAAATATATATATATATATATTTTCGCATGTCTAAAAATGGAACATGTCGCCGCTCTGTAGACGGGGGCACCTCGGCGTCCCGCTCGGCCGGAACTCCTCGCCACGGCAACGACTCCAGCAAGATCCACCCTCACAGAGAAGGTCAGAGGTGGTGACGGACAGGGCAGCAGCAGCAACGCGCGCACACACATTTTTCTTTTGGGGGGGGGGGGGGTGTAACAGAAGGACTCTATTGCTGATTTTAAGACGTAGCGGTGGGGTGCGCGGAGGGAGCAGCGCACTTCTGACAGCACCTCGGTCACTCGGTCAGCCCGAGCGTCTGCACCCAGCCATTCGTAGTTCGTGCTTACAAGTGAACCTACGGCAAACTACGCAAAGGCGGTTCGTTCTTTTTCATCAACTTTGCCAATAAATGAAAGACTCATGTCGATTTTTTTAAATATATGTTTTGCTGTTATTATCGCCGAGGACAAAGGTGACAAGGAGGCGTGATATTTTCTTTATCTCTGATACCCAGTGAGCACTTGCGAGTGGACGTTAGTTAGGCTACAACACATCGTTCAAAGCACCACTGGGTCACGTGACATCTCTCGTTAAAATACGCTGCAAAAACGGAACGGAAAAATGGAAAAAATAATTCACTAACAGGTCGTGGCCGGGGGAAGCATACAGAATCACTTCCTGGTTTTAACATCTGCTGTCGCTAGGACAACTACAGATGCGAGTAAACAAAGGTAGCCAGTTAGCGTCGTAGCGAGTTGATCGGAAACACCGATCTTTCGTCCTCATGTGCAGCCCGCAAAGCAACACGCTGCTGCCACTCTGGCTTGTGGTGTTTGCCAGGTGTTGGAAGAAGTTTGTCGTGCTTCAGTCTTTAGCAGATACCGCCTTCAGCCATACATTGCAGCGGGGAGAGGAAAATCGATTTTACGATTTTCCTTTGTTCCAACGTCGTCTTGACTAAAAACAAAAAATCGGATTTTGATTTAATCGTTTAACACACACACACACACACACACACACACACACACACACACAGGAGGTCAGCGGTTCTCAAGAGTCGTCACTCTCACTCTGTTCCGTCTCTCCAGGCCTTTCGCCCAGGAACAGCCTGGAGGTCTTGACCCCGGAGATCCCCGGAGAGAGGGACCGGGGCAACTGCATCACCTCCCTGCAGCTCCACCCTAAAGGCTGGGCCACGCTCATCAGGTGCTCCAGCAACATGGACGACCAGGAGGTGAAACACACACCTTGGGGCTCACTGCCGGCTCGGCCAGTCAAAACTTCAGCGTGTTAGACCAGAGGAACGTAGGCGTTCTGTCCTTCTAAATACTCCAAAGGCTGCTGGTCTTTTAATGCAGGGTGCTGGGTCTCTGAGTGGCGAAGCAGTTCTGAAGGCTTCCTCGCCTCATTGTAGAGCCAGTCGCCGCATGTTGAGCAGAGTGGGCTTGTTGCGTAGGAATCTTCTCTTGAGATGAAGTTAGTGGCAGGACGTTGCGTTCTGTTCCTTGGGAGTCGTGGGCTCTGGGCATGCGTCAAGAGTTGAGCCATAGATGGATGTAACGGAGAGAATCCGTCTTAATTTTTCAAAATAAAGTTGGTACCAAATGACCCACTGGTCTAGTGGAAGAGTGTCGGCCCGTCGACTGGTAGGTTGTGGGTTCGATCCCCGGCCGGGTCATACCAGACACTGTAAAAATGCTACCCACTGACTCCCTGCTTGGCACCCAGTATTCTGGGCTGGAATTGGGGGGGGGATGACGGGTCAAATGCGGGGGACAGATTTTGCATCCTTTGGGATGTGACAACCGCTGGGACTTTACCTTTATCTTTCTGTGTCTTATTTATTATTGTAAATCTCAGGCGCACTGCAAATTTGCACACTGACATGTGCAGATGTCAGATATTGTGTTTCGCAGTACTTTCAGCCCACCTGTGTGCAGAACTTCAGAGTTCTTTCTGGGTATATTTTTAGCGTCTTTCCCTGAGCTCTTAGCTTTACTTTTCTTCTTCATGCGCTGCTACTTGCTCCTCCCCCAGTGCTGCTGTATTAGCCAAAGTCTCTGCCAACGGGGATCAATAAAAGCTTATCTGGTGCCCAGGTTCTAGTGGAGAAACAAATGAAATTCCATCTTCTTTCCTCCTCACTGCTCTGTACTTATGTAGAGTGTTTGGAGTACAGCTCCTGATGGACGGTCTCTGAGACGCGAATCGCAACAGTAACGTTTTGACTCATGGGTCACAATGGGTTTCTAAAACTTCACATTGGGGGCCCGGAGCAGGAGCAGATGGATGGAGAAAAAAAATATAGAATTGATATTTCATGGCATGTGTAGAAAACGTGTCGTTAATGTCAATTGAAAATGAACAAAAGTGTTGCAACAAAATCAGTGTTGTTGTTTTGTTTTGTTTTTTGAAGCCCCGCGTGATTCGCTCTTTATTGAAACGATTCTTAAAACACTGGGAAAAATGGATGAAACACAGCTATTTTAAAGTAATTTCTTCAAGTTCAGCGGGCCGCATTGTAAAGCCTTACTGGGCGGCATGAATTAGCCTGCGGCGTGACTCCAACGTCCTCTCCTTCTCTTTCTTCCCAGTGGACGTGCGTGTACGAGTTCCAGGAGGGGGCGCCCACGCGCCCCCTGGTGTCGCCCCGCTGCTCCCTGCGCCTCACCCACTACATCGAGGAGGCCAACGTGGGCCGGGGCTACATCAAGGAGCTGTGCTTCAGCCCCGACGGCCGACTCATCTGCTCGCCGTACGGCTACGGCGTCCGCCTGCTGGCCTTCGACGAGAACTGCGGCGAGCTGGCCGACTGCCTGCCCGTGCAGACCAGCTGCCTCAGGGAGATCCGCTCCATCTACTCGCACAGCGACGTGGTGCTCACCACCAAGTTCTCCCCGACGCACTGCCAGCTGGCCTCGGGCTGCCTGAGCGGCCGCGTGGCCCTCTACCAGCCCAAGTTCTAGTCTCCACCGCTGCCAAAGACCCGCCGCGCTGCAGATCTGGGTCCCGACGAGCGTGCGGACGGCATCGGCTCTACCTGCCCTCTGTCCTCCATCGAAGCTTCATTCTTCCTTTTGTGTTTTTGTTTTTGTTTTGTTTTATCAGCGTCTCTCGTCGCTCAGCTCACGTCTCTGTCGGGGGAAGAAAACGTCCTCCTCGTTGTCTTTTGGTTTCAGTGAGATCAAAGTGTATAGGAATTAAACAAACAGAGATGCCATGTTATGCAAGGTTATTTAAAGGGACACGAGGAGGAAGACTTTGTGGACAACCTGGAGGAGATGAATCGTGGTTGGAGACCCAGATCTGCTGCTGTGAGGGACAGTCGGAGGGGGAAAAGACTTTTGAAGAAGAAGAAGAAGAAGAAAACGACGATCGCGATGGACGTCCCAACCTGGAGGCCCTGTGATTGGTTGAACAAGACGCGTCGCGAGCAAACTCGACTGTTCTCAGTTTGTGGCTGGCAAATTTCTTCCTGGTGTTGTTGTGGCTTCGAGCCACGACGACCACCCGGAGGACACTGAGGACGCGGTGGGACAGGGGGGTGGTGGTCTGATGCTTGTTCCTCCGCCGCTCTGCTTCACGCCTTCATGTCCCTCACAGGTGCCGCCTCACTGCTCTCTAGCGCCGGCCCCCTGCCCCCTCCCTTGCCGCCTCCTGTGTTTCCGCCAGCTCTGCCTTCAGCCTTTTTTTTTTCGTTTTTGCTACGTCAGGTTTTTTTTTTTTTTTTTCCAGAGTTTGGATTCCTTCCTTCACTCACTGTCTGTCTGACTGTTGTCTCCGCACCGTCTTTGTGTTTTTATATATTGATGCTACGGACTGACTGACTGACCCGGTGGCTCTGACTTTTTAAACATTCAATCGCCTCACACTCTTATTCTGTGCGTTTATCCCTCTGCAAAAAAAAAGAAAAAGAAAAGAAAAGAAAATATAACGGCATATCTAACCAGTTGGAGAACAAACAAGTGATGACTGGTGTTATTCCATGTTTTGTGTCATGACCTCTCCAATCCCATCATTTCAGCTCCCGCGTTGTGTGTTTGGGTTTGTCGCGAGTTGTGCAGGAGCAGGAGGTCTGGGAGGGAAGCTGCAGTTTTCCTCTTTCTTTCTCTCTCTTTCTTTCTTTCTGTAACCGAACCACAGCAAAAAGAAATTGCCAGTCTGGTCACATTTTCACAGGCCGAGTCGGGCCACTGAGTTGTTGTCGAACGCGGCGACAGTGTGGAAGCCGTCCAGCCTTGGCCCCGCCCACCTATACATTCAACCCCCGCCCCCTCTCGACGGCCGTGCCATGCCGACGAAATGCTTCTTTCTTTTCAATCGGCGGAGCTGATTTTATTGCTGCAAAAGCTCGCACGGAGCCGGCCGCCTGTTAGCGTAGCAGCTCCCCCAACACTAAGGAACGAAGATGAAGGAACAAAAAAAGAAACTCAATGTAAAGAGATAAAAAAAAAGAAAAAAAGAAAAAGGATCTGAGTACTGTTTGTGAGCACTGTGTGAGTCTCAGCTCTCACACCGAGGGTGGGAAAAAAAAGAAGCCTTTTTACCTCATTCCAGTTTCACAATGGGGGGATTCTACCGCCCCCTTGTGGAAAAGATGATGTCCTCTCCACTGCTTGATTTGCTCTCACAACATTTCTGACGTCGAGTCTTACCTGCCGTCATCACTAAAAGTCCCCCCCCCCCCCACCCCCTCTTTTTTTGTTTTGTTTTGTTTGTTTAACATTGATTGATCGGTATTCTGTTGTGGATTAATTGAATGTTTTCTCCTCGGGTTTTTGCTGTCACCTGACCTGCTCCCAGCTGGAGGGGGAGGGACTTAAATAATTTGAAAGCCTCACACTAAAAAAAAACAAAAAACATTAAAATGGTACTTTGTCATGACTAAAATTAAAAATTCCGTACATGAATATATTAGATTCCTTTGCATCCAGAATTGTTTCAGTCAATGAATCAACAAGCTATATATATATATATTATTTTTTTTAAAGAGAAAAAAAAAAGCTTCTTGCATGAGGAGAAATTGACCACTAGAGGGCAGTAACAACGCAACGCAACAAACAGTGTTTTTTTTTTTTGGAATCTTTTATTGGTCCAGTCAGACCTAAGTCACCAAAAAAATGCTAAAAACGAGTCACATATATCAGACCAGCTGATGTTTAAATTTCAACTCAGTCGTCTCACAGATAAAATACAAACAAAACAGCATCCTCAGCTGCACTGTCAGGGGGTCGGGGGGGTCACTAGACACTTTGAGGGAAGGTGTCTGTCTTTGGGAAGATCTGTCACTCAGATTCTACACCTATGTTTATCTTTCTTTCATCCTTTCTTTTTTTTTTTTGAAAAGAAAAAGGCCAGTGCTCTTTTAAAGTGAGTGGTGTGGAAGATGTCGGTGCAGTCTGGTGCTTGGGATTCTTATCGTCAAACAATCCAGTCAGTAACACGCCCTGGCCTCCAGGGGGTGGTGTTCTCCGCACCTTCACGCCCTGCGGGCTCTCCTGGCCCGCCGCTGCCTCTGCTGCTGCTGCTGGCCCTCGCGGCGCCGGTTGACGACTTTGGTGCTGGCCCGGAGCTTCCGCAGCCGCAGCGCCCGCAGCCGCAGCTGCAGGTCCTGGGGGATCTTCCCGCCCTTGGCCCGGATCTCCTTCAGCCGCTGGATGGGCGTCGGGGTCAGGTTGAAGTCGCAGATGGTGGCGCGGGGCTCCATGCCAACGTGGCACTGACGCTTGGACGGGAAGTAGCCCTCCGCCCAGACCACCACCTGGTACTCGCCCGGGTTCAGCAGGCGCCAGTAATCCCCATCAGCAGCTGACGACACAAAGGGTCAAAGGTCAGCTGAAGCTCAGCGACTCCCCGTCGCTCAGCAGGTCTCGTCTGCTTTCAGCGTGTCAGAGCATGGCTTGGCCAATCAGCAGCCTCCCCCTAGCTAGCTAGCTAGCACACACGGCTTAACTGTTATTGGCTTTGGGCTTACTTCTGCATTATGTGGCCCATAGAGCATGTAGCAGTAGTGCCATTACCCATCGTGTCTCTGTAACACACGTGATACATGAGGACGCATCAGCCAATCAGAACGAGTCGAGACACAGCAGCTGTGACGTAGCGCTGGCAATATAAAACTCTTTTCTGGGGATTTTCTGGCCTTTGTCATTTTTTATTAGATTTCTTATGAACCACGTTTCAGGTCAAAGGTCGTCCTGTCAGCCGTTTTACAAGCGTTTACTTTTATATTGCGGTCTGAAATGCTTTTTGGGCCACATGGGTTTTTTTTGTCGGCTGCAGTACCTCGAGTGGCCACTGGATAGGTTTGTGACCCACCTGATCGGATGTCGTGGTCGTGGTCCTCCACCTTGATCACAGCGTCAGCGATCCCTCGTTTGGTCAGCTTGTCTCGGATCACACCCTTGATGCCTCTGTGAATCTGAAACACAAAACAGCAGCAGCGTCCTTAACCTTTCGCTTCCTGCCGAGGTGGTATTTGATCTGAGTTTGGGAACCAGTCGGTTTTTTCACCTGCTCCATGTAGAGCAGCAGCGACTCCCTGTTGTTCTCCCACTCGACGGGAAGCTCGCTGGCGTGAGGGAACTTGTCACAGGACAGCTCCACCGTCACCTCGAAGCAGTTGGTGTGCAGGTAGCTGAAGTCGTTCATGCCTGGAAGAGACGTCCGCGATGCAAACCCAGACAATAGAAAAAAATGATTCTTAAATCAGGTCGGGAAGGGAAGAAAATAAGGATATGATTGATGTTTAACAGGCCTCTGTAACCCATGTGATGCATCAGGACACATCAGCCAATCAGAATGAGCTGAGCCTAGGAATGTAAAACTCTTTTTTTAATGATTAAACTGTGTTTTGAGGCCAAAGGTCATCCTGTCAACCGTTTTACGGGCGTTTATTTTGGTGTTAGGGTCTAATGGGGGGAAAAAATGCTTTTGGGCCGCGTGCGTTTTTTGGTTGCAGTACCTCGAAGGGCCACTGGGGTGGGAAAGCTGCTCCGCCACATTGCCACCTTGGCATCCAGTTGTGGGGACAGTGATTTTTTTCCTCGCGGGATTCTGCAGTTTCGCAAGTTTCACAGGCATCAGTGGCTACTTTCTGTGTGTGTGTGTGTGTGTGTGTGTGTGTGTGTGTGTGTGTTGCCGGGAGACACGGGGGGGGGGCCTCCGGTTGGGACTCACTGCCCGGGACGGTGTGCCAAGCGCCACCGTTGATGATGTTGCGGTGCTGCTGGAAGTCCTCGTAGTGGCAGATGCGGCGGTCGGGGTTGGCCATCACCAGGTTGGTGGAGGCGTAGACGGTGGCCAGCCAGCGGAAGAAGGCGTTGTCGGCGGTGGGCGTGTCCTCCTGCGGCGCCCAGTCCCGGGTGCAGTCGAAGGGGTAGGTGATCACCAGCTCGCCGCCGTGCAGGTTGGCGCTCAGCACGAAGGGGATGTCCTCCATCCAGCTGATGACAGCGCGGGTCTCCGGCGCCACCTGCAGGTGGATAGATGGGACGGTGGCGTGACGTTTAATGAACGAATGGAGAAAACCTTTGAGAATATATTTTTTAAAAAAAAAGTGTTTATAATTTGGAAGTAAAGATTAATTATGTTAAAAGTTATGTAATTAATTTAAAATTGCAACAACAACAACAACAACAACAACAACTACATTGCTGCTGGAAACATCAGCACATGCTTCTGTTTTAGCAGAGAAAGTGTGACTCAACACTCAAACTCTCCTTCCTGTGGGCAGGGAATCATTTCCTGTCTCTGGACCCAGACTCGGTGGGAGAAGCTGACTAATGACCTACAAACAAAGTGTCCTACATTTAATCTGCAAAGTCAAAGTGGGATGGGGCTTTGCTTTTGGTTTCTTTGCTTGCCTGAGTCTGTTAAAATAACTGAATTCTGATTTGTTGCTTTTTCCGTGGAATTGCGAAGTTGTTTCATTTTTTTTTTTTTTCCATTTTAATCTGAACTTGTGTTATTTTCCCATTGTCTTGTGCCGGGGCCTCTCCCTCCTCACCATGGCGTCCTCCTGGGTGTAGTACTCTGGGATGGGGATGTAGTGGTTGGGCGCCTTTTCTCGCTCCGACATGGCCTCCGCCGTCTCCTGGCTGTCCCACATGATGTTGTTGAGGTCGGGGAAGTTGTGGTTCAGGTCGATCCCCTCGAAGCTGTAGCGTCCGTCGGCCCACCCAGCCAGTTCAGAGCCCTGCAGGTAATGAACACCTTCATATTTAACGGCTCCTCTCCACTCTCTCGTGTTGTTTGTTGTTTTTTTTCGTACTTGTGGATTCTACATTGGATACATTTTTAATTTGCCTTTGCATCCCGATCATAAAACTGCCAGACATCTGCCACTCTGGTCCGAGACTGTGGAGCAGCCCTGCTAGAGGGCATCTGGACTGCAGAGACTGCTGATGGGTTTGTTTTTTTTAAAAAGGAAGCTCAACGCTCACCTGATCAGTTTGGCCTTTTACTGATAACTTTTACCTTTAACACTGTCTTTTAGCTTTTAAAGGCCATTGTCCTATTTTCCATTGTATCTTAGCGTTCTAGGTTATTTTTATCGTGTTCTATTGTCCTTTTGCTTTGACGTCTTTTTTTATTCCAGTGTCTTTTAGATGAGTTGTTTTTTTGTTTGTTTGTTTGTTTTTAGCTCCAATATTTTCTCATGAGGAACACCCTCCACACCCGGTGGTGTGTCTAGTCCAGCGTTGTTGGGATTACTCCATAAAAGTAACCCAACTACTGATTACTAATGACTTCTTTTAAAAGTAATCAAAGTACTTCTTTAACTACTTTGTTTCGAAAGTAATCAATTACTAATGACTTATTACTTTCGTTAAAAAAAAAAAAAAAGATAAAGTAACAGTTGAGAGCGTCTTGTTCCCTGCACATCACGTACAAGGAACCACAATATTCTTTGATTTAGACGAGATGAACTCAAAATCATGTTTGCATTTCCAGCTGTTTTTTTTTTTTTTTTCTTTTGCCGCCGCCCCGCTTGTTTGGGTGCGTCGTCACACATCAATGACTTTGCATGCACGGGCTACATCATCAATCTGCGACATCTTGGTTTTTGGTTGTTTTTCTAAATTTCAGACATTTTTAGCTTGCAAAATATTTCAGAAAAGTAATGGAATCGTTCCTTGATAAAGTCATTATGATATAATCACCAGTTTTGCCACAGTAATCCCGTTGCATTACTCTGTTACTAAAAAAAAAAAAAAAAAAAAAAAAGCATCTCAATTACAGTAGTGGATTACTTGGTAATAGATTACTCACCAACACTGGTCTAGCCTGCCCACAAGAGGGCATCATCCTGGGCACCCCTCTCAGTGTTGATGCTCTCCTCCCCCAGAAGAGGTTGTTTCCTCTCATGGTTTCTCAGTGACCTGCCATGTTGCTACACTGACTGTTTCTGTGGCGCGTGGTGTGTGCGTTTGGGAGGAGGGTGCGGCTTTTTAATTCACTAACTCAACGCATTTCTGTTAAACTTATTTATTTTTCGTCAAGCACTTTGTATTGTTTTTTGTTTTGTTTTTTTGTACCAAAGGTGCTATATAAATAAAGTTTGATTTGATTCAAAGGACAACTGCCTGTGCACTGCCTGGGCGGGTCATGTGACCCACCTTCACGTAGGCTTCTTCGTATCCGTCGGGGTTCATGGAAGGCAGGAGATGAATGCGGGTCTCGGTCACCAGCCGGACAACGCGCTGGTTGCCCCTCTTGTACTCCCGGCAGAGGTACTGCATGAGGTTGAGGACCAGCTCCCGGCCCAGGGCCTCATTGCCGTGCATCCCGGCCACGTAGCGGAACTCCGGCTCCCCTGCGAAACGAGGAAACGTTTAACCCAGACCAACGGAGGTCTACGTGGCCAGCCACCCATTTCTCATGAGTCGGCCAGACTTTGAATTCCTTGACACTGACTTCCGAGATCCGCTCCGGATTTGTTGGAACTTCTCTCTGAGTGAAATGCAAGAAAGATGCGTCTCTCTGGGTTTTAGTACGCCCGTTAATTTGAGCTGTGAGAGTGCAGAGAGATTTGAATCAGCCGTTGTCATCACAATCCGAGCCGCACCATTCTGGAAGTCTCATTTTTGTTTTCTTTTTGCATCGGGTGTGGCTCTTGTTTCAGAAAAAAATATATATTTCTCCGCATTAATCAAATAAGAAATGAGACTTGGCCTGGCCCGAGGACAGGTTCACGTGAAATATGGTGTTTTGTAAGGAGAGAGAAGGAGAAAGTGTGTGTGTATTCACACCAGACAGTCCCTGCGGGCCGAAGCTGTGGGCCCTGGCTAAATGCTGCAGAGGCTGGATCTGCTCCAGGATGAACCTTAGGCCTCTCGGTAAAAGTTCCATACCTAATTCATGCTTGCTGGGGTTGTCCGAGATGACCATGACGTAGAGCTTGAGGCCCGTGTAGCTCCTCCCGATGGTGTAGACGTGGGTGATGTCCGGACACTGGTCCGTTACGGACTTCATCAGCTGCACGATGGAGGAAGAAGGCCGAGCTGAGTTGAGCCCAACCGGGACGTCTCAGGAGGGTTTAAAACACAAAAAGTGCTGCGCCGCCCTCACCTTCCTCATCTCCTTGTAGTTGTGGTGCCTGAAGTCCAAAGAGTCTCGCGCTGCCGCCAAGTCGTCCTCTAAGGCGTTAGCATCTACGAGGAGAGACGCAGACAACAAATTATTTATTTTATTTTTTCAGTAAACGAGCTGCTGCATCTCTCCGCTGCCGCTCGTTAGCAGTGAAGACTGGACAGGAGACACCCAGGACTCAGACCTTTGACGCGGCAGCCGAGGATCTCGGCTCGCAGGCAGATGGTGCCGTTGACGTACCACGTCTGGGGGTTGATGCGGATGAACCGTGCTGCGGTAGGAGTCGGCAGAAGAGCCAGAACCGGCGTCTCTGGGTTCTGGTTCCCTTCAAAGATCTGCAAGATGGTACGTGACATCACATGATGCAGGGGTGGCTGTCATGTATTTGTTCATTTTTGGCTTTTGGAGGCACAAATGAGGTTTTTCTTGGGGTTTTGTTTTTTTTTAAATTCCTCCCAACTACAGTCACTGACTTTTGTTCTCATCTTGAGGTTTCTCTCCTCTGTTCTCTATCTGACTCAGCTCTTCAGAAATGTGTTTTCAATCTGCTCTGAGCTCCAACCGTCACAATGCCCTCCCACCCACCCACCACCGCCACCACCACCGCCACCGCCACCATGTCGCACTCTGAGCGGCTGCTTACGGCTTCTTCTGTCCCGTTCATGCAGGTCTTCCAGCTGACAGAGTCGTTGCTCAGCTGGACTTTGTAGGTGTGGACCCAGTCCCAGCTACAAGAGGGGACACAGAAGCGGTCAGTCCGTCAGTGACACTGTGCTGCGGCGGTCTAACGCTCGGTCCGGTAAGCCTAGGTGTGGATCTGGGTACTACCTGACCTCCAGATGGAGTTCCTGCCCTGCAGGATGACCCCGGTGAAGAGCGTGAGGTGGATGGCGTCCACTTCCAGCCACTGGTGCCGGTCCTCGTTCCGGGCGCACCAGGCGCCATCGTGCATGTCGCCGTCCTCGATGCCCGACTGAAAAGATAGGTGGCACAGAGAAGGTGGGTGTTTGTTTTTTTTTGTTTGTGCTTCACCTCGACAGGAACCGTAGCGAAAGATATGAGCGCGGACCCAGACTGGGACGACAGAGGGTGGGTTGAAGCTGAGCAGCGACAGTGCTGATTGACTGACTGACTGCGGAGCTTGTGGAGTGTAGTGGACTGCGTGTATTGAGTGTGAAGCGTGAGGACAGAGGTGGTGTGTTCAGCACAGTCCTGGGTGTCAGTGGGTGAGTCGTCGTTGATAATAATGCTGATATCTCATGTTCTGCAAGATTCAGTCACTCAGGCTCAGAGTAATCAGTGTCTCCATCCTGTCAGTCAACCAAACAACAGAGGAAGGTCCCCTGTTCTTGTCGTTTCCGGCCATGGGACTCAGTCCCTTGTGATGTCACAAAGGGCACTGAACTGACACCTCCCTCCGGTCAGTGACCACACCTCCAGGCCAACTGCTGCGTCCGCCCTCTGAAAACCACTTTCTGTTTAACCCCTTCCAAACGTGTGGAATGTCCAAGCGTCAGTTTTAGCAGGAGGATGTAAACACAGGGCTAAATGTGCTGGTTTCTGTGCCCCTATGCAGACTATCAAGTCCTCCGGGTGGTGTTCTGTAATGTTGCTGATGTCTCACGTCTATTCAGTCGTGTCTCCGACGATCCCTCAGCCTCAGCTGAGATTGTGATCTTCTCACGACTTTCTGTCTCCTGTTTTTGCTCAGCTCTGTCGACACAGGCGGCTCGCTGCTCCTCTGCCTCTAAAGCTTGTTTTTACAAAGTGTGACCCACCTGGATGTTCAGCCTGCCCCGGTGAGGACCCAGGCCCATTCGCTGGAAGGAGGAGGCCTGAAGCTGGCTGTCGTCCACCCGCAGCGACTCCAGCCCGAGGGGAGGACAGTCTGGTAGGAACAAAGCCAGCAAGAAGATTGTGAACCTTCACAAGACTTTGTGTGCCAAGAATCCTCATTCTCTCCCCTGTGAGTCAGCAAAAACATGGCTGGTGCGTAATAAGAGGTCCACACAGTTTCTGTGGAATATTTCTGATCACATCGGAGGGTTTGGAGGAACTCTGGAGGCCCTTCTCCAAACAAACTGCAGAATGTAATCTGAGCCCTCCATCTGCAGGGCCTGCACAGAAAAATGTCCCGCAGAGTGAGAAGACAAGGGTTACAGCTGCAGGCTCTTTCATGGGTTTGGGGAGGGGAAAAAAATAAAAGCCCATCAATCGCAAACTCTTTTTTTGTACTGGCAGAGCACATCAGGCCCCGTTTGTTCTCGGTTGGTTGGGAATCACCGACATCTTGGAAAACTGAGGAAGATCAGTGAAGCAGTGATTGGTCAACGGTTGTTTGGCAGCAACTTCTGTTTTGTTTTTTGTTTTTTATATATATAAATGTCTTATATTCTTTCTTTTTTTTACTATAAGACTGCCGACTCGGGGTACAACGCACACGATTCCCAATGTGCCTGGAATGTCTGTTTTATGCACAAATGGCAAATAAAGAACGTTGAACCTTGAACCTGTTATCTATTTAAAAACAAATGATTGAGTAATGAGAACAAATGCACCAGCCACAAAATGAAGGCTGGTGTGACTAATGTTCCCATCCATTAATTACAATAATTCACACCAACGACGAGGTTCAACCAGCGACGCGACTCGGCCCTCCTACCCAGTTTGTCGTCCTCTCTGCTCTTGTCTTTTTCTTCTTTGCCCTTTTCTCCCCCTCTGCCACTTCCGCGGTGTGACTGTTTGCCTCCAGAGGTGGTGGTGCTGGCCGGCCTGGTGGGAGCGGCGGTGTGGGGATCCTGCACAGTGGCAGGGCCTGTGGTGACGCTGGTGGAGGTGGAGGTGGAGGTGGAGGTGGAGGTGGAGTTGGTGGTGATGGTGATGGTTCTGATGGTGGTGGAGGTAGACGGTGAATAGACCTCCGTCGGTGCCTCGTCCGTCAGCGCTGCACCCAGAAATCCTGCGAGGAGAAGCAGAGCAGCCGGTGAGCTCAGGAACTTTTCCATCGTTTCCTTTGTGCTCTGCTGCAGAGTGACGGGGGGAAAAAACTTCCCCTGGAAGTTTATGCGGATTTGGGAGAGCCATACCTCCATCCACATCCCTCCAACTCCTCCTCTTCCTCCTCCTCCTCCTCCTGCTCCTCTGTTCTACCACCGCCCCTCTCCTCTCCTCCCCTTTCCTCCCGCCAGAGTACTCACACTTTATGTAATGTGTGTAATGAGGGCATAATGCTGGGAAGCAGGCTGCCCCTCCAAAAACCAGGAACTTACTCACTGACTCAACATGAGTGTGTTTAAGATCTTACTTAATTGTCCCACTTCTGATGAGACATCCGAGCAAGAAACAAACCCCACATGTCGACTTTGGTTCCTTCCGCTGGGCATTTTTGTGCTCCAAAACCAAGACCAGATAACAAAACGCCAAATGCAACCTGGTGCATCTGAAGCTTTCGCTCCTTTCACGGATTAATATGAAAAGAATAAACAAACACAACACTCCTCATTAACGTAACTGACAGTGAAGATGCCATTCTTGTGTTTACTTTCACCCACATCATATTTTCACTTTGTCAGCAACATCTGTCTTGTGTGTTCTGTCCTGAACTCCACCCATGTGGAAATCTGCTCAAATCCAGCGATGTTGCAACGCAGAAGGACTTCCAGGAAACAGATGGCCTTAATGCATGTGCACATAAACAGAGCATAAATAACGGTGCTGCCTTTTCAACTCCAAACTTCACCGCCATAGAGTCTGCTGAAAGTGTTTAGACTCCAGCTGCGGTCCAGTTTCCAGTTTCATGATGGTGAAAGTGACAGCAATTGTTTTTTTACGTAACGTGTTGAAAAGCCTGTTTCATTGTAAAAATCCATCTTGAAGAATGTGATGAGGCCTCAGTCATCATCTCAGAACACAGATGCAACCAGTCTCCCACACATATAGCGGGGGGGGAATTTCCAAATTGCTCATATCCTTTTCTGAAGAACTACAACGGAATCAAAACGTTGCTGCCAAATGTTGGGCTGCTGATGTCATGACAGTGAACTTGAATCTCAAAGAGATCTCCAAATGTCCAACATGATCAAACTGTTTCTCGTAACTCAGATGGCCACATGACCACCACTTCCCTTCAGTTCTGAATCACGTTTTAAAGATAACTTGGAATAAAATATTTCCAGTGTCATTCTCGGTCAACTGTAGCGTCAACATTTGTGTCTGGTAGCGTAAACATTTGTGTCTGGTAGCAGCTGTGCCCGCAGTGGTTCCCCAAAACAAGACTTTTACTCTGAAACTAAGAATACTCGATCCTGATTGGCTGAGCAGCTCCTTGACGAGTGACCCGGAAATGGCCACGCAGGCGAGCTGATCACAACATTGCGAAGGAAGTCTTCGTATCCTGGCGTATATTCTCTAAACTCGGGCACTTGGTGACTTTCTCCTCCCTCATCACTCGTCGTCTCTCTCCGTCTGTTCATGGACGAGCGGAAGTGAGCCGACGACGAGCCTTTTGGACGCGCAGTCATTTAAAAGATGCCGCTGCTGTGTGTGGGAGCTAACAGGCAGCAGCAGCAGCAGCTAGCCACCAAATGGCTGCTCGGCGGTGATGTCCGCCCGTGTGCAAAGTAAGTGCAGCCGCCTGAACTCGTCGTTAGTCCAACTTAAAGTGTTAATGTGCACTCTTCGCCACTGCCTTGGCGGCGCTCAGCGAGACTTGAATGCTGCAGCTCGTGGCTAAACGTCGCCCTGACCGAGCCCAAGCCGCGGTAGCGAAGTTGGCTTCAGGTTGGATGTTGTATCGCTCACCACTGAGAGAGGCGCCGGTTGTCCTGTCGATTTTTACAACCTTTTTTTTTTTTCGTTTTCTTTTTTTCTTTTCTTTTTTTAGGTAGTCTTTTGGTTTGGGGGTTTAGCTAAACGTTAGGGTCAGAGTTCGGCTCGTTTAAACCAGTAGTTGCTGCTTTTCTGCAACTAATAGAACCTGATTTAGTGGCTCAATGATAGATTTGAAAACGCAGT
Source organism: Nelusetta ayraudi (assembly GCF_046127955.1). Taxonomy (NCBI): domain Eukaryota; kingdom Metazoa; phylum Chordata; class Actinopteri; order Tetraodontiformes; family Monacanthidae; genus Nelusetta; species Nelusetta ayraudi. The sequence continues at coordinate 111,882 of NW_027466167.1, forward strand.
AGTGTAGCTGCTCATACTGTGATACCACAAGAAAAAAATAATTTAAAAAAATGTTTGGTTTTTTTTCACTTTTCTCTCAGTTTTTTTATTTTATTTTTATGTACACTAGATATGTAAACATGTCCTAAGAGGAAGACCTATTCATATTAATCCTAATGGAACCATCTGCCTAAACCGCTCCTTCTGTCTCTCTTTGCACATTTCAGATGACAAAACGTCGAGCAAAGCAACTTGGCAGTTAAGCCAACAGCATGTGACAAACTGTTTCTCGGCCAGATCGACTTTTGTAAGATGCCTCGTCTGGACGAGTTGGCCAACGTGGCCCTCAGGGTGCCCAGCATACTGCTCCTGGACCTGTTGTACAAGTGTGACATGGACGGCTTGACGGAACACCTGAAGGCCAGAAACGAAGACATGCTCTTCAAATACAAATATGTGATCTGGAACATGTACTACCTGGGTAAGTGTGCCTACCGTGAGGTGAGACACTTGCATCCTGGGTCTGCGGTGTCTTTACATGAACTTGGCCTGAGCTGCAATACTTGGTTGCCTTGCACACTTGCAGATTTTGTATTTCCATCGTCCTGTGTCACGGTGATGCAGCTTGGTTTTTTTCCGGCTCATTTAATTTGACAGTGAAGTCAATACTGCCCTCTAGCTGCCCAGCGTTCAAAGTGTTCCCAGTGTTGTCCCCTGTTTAGAAGACACAACCGCAATGAATATTTGACAGTGCCTATAAATGACCCTTATTTGCCTTTTTTATTGCAAAGGAAACTGTTGTTTTCAATGAAATGCCAATTTTGCCACCTCGCAGGTCATGTGGTCAACGTGGTGGTGCTGCTGCTGCCGCTGAGACACATCGTGACGCTCTACCTGCACATCCTCGCAGCCCTTCTCCTCTACATGGGCCACCAGATCTCCAAGTGAGGCCGCCGACACTGCTGTGCTCCAGCAGCGGCTGGAACTGGGACCGAACATCTTCTCTTAACGCCCTCTGCTCTGTAATTTAGGGATTACGTCCGTGAGGAGCAGCAGTACGGCTACGAGGGGGCGCTTTACCTGGACTCCGTTGCCTTCAACAGATTCGTCTCTGCGTTGACTAGTAAGTCTGGACGTTGACGGCTTACGCAAAGCGAAGCAAGTTTCTTTTGCGCTCAACGAAAACACGTCCAGTCAAAAGTCATTCGAAACGCGTCCCCGTTTTCACCTCCAGGTCAGATTATTCTCAGTACACTGTGTGCCTTCCTCATGAAGACCAGAAAGGTGTGGCTCTTCTCCATCCACATGCTCCCCCTGCTGGCCAGACTCTGTGCCGCACCGCACGCCACCCTGCTGGCCGTCAACACGCTGTCGGTGGGGCTGACTGCGGCTGGCGTCGGCCTCTTCCTCCTCTCCAATCTCTTTGTGCCATATCGCCTGGCCAGGGCGGCCTACTGGGAGCTGCTGCAGCTGGAGGTAGCGCCCCCTGCTGACGTGCTTTGTTGCACGCTTGACGTATCCTGTCTGTCTGTCTGAGGAGTCGGCGGGCGATTTAACTCTATGTTATTGAACCAGGGGTCCCCCCCCCAAACATTACACACTGGACCTTACGGTTGACCTGCTATGCTGACATTGAACAAATCTCATTTCCAACATCATGAACAATGTTGATAACCTGCTGTCTGCCTCCCTTTCCCCCCCGCAGGTGATCGAACTCTACCGGCTGCTCGCCGTGGGAATCTCTCTCTGGAACCAGTTTGCCGTCCCAGTGCTCTTCAGCGCCTTCTGGTTGGTTCTGTTTGTCGTCCAGCTGTGCTCCGACACCATATCTGCCAACGCCACTGCCGGCCATCAGGGAATCCTTTTCTTCCTGCTGTCATGGTGCGACCCTGTCGTTGTGTCTGTGTGTGCGGGTGCCTGACTCTTTATAATTTGGATCTTTCTGTTGCACCGCAGCGTCTCTGAATGTTGCGCCACGCCGTACTCGCTGCTGGGCCTGACCTTCGTGGTGTCCTATCTCGCTCTGGGATTGCTCAACCTATGCAAGTTCTACCTGGGAGGCTACGCTGCTGTTCAGAATGAGAACGTCATGCACAGGTGGGGGCGTCGCTGCGCGGGTTACACAGACTTTGTTCAAACTAGGGATGTTAACAATTAATCGATTATCGATTAATTGTCGATTAAGAATTTAATCGATTAAATTCAATTAGTCGCAATGAATTGAACATTTTTCACACGGGTTGTTAATATCATTATGACAGTGTAGTGGCAGTAAAGAGCAATTTAGATACTGTGATGGTCATAATATACCTAGAACAAGTTACTTTTAACAGCTTTTTTTTTTTTTTTTTTTAAGTTGAAATATGAGCCAGTAGAAGTCAACTTAAAGTCAGAGGATAAATGTTGAGGGTGTTTTTACTGTTCTCTAATGTAAAAATGGGTGACATTGGACTCTCAACACATCCTCACACATTTTTCATTGTGAAATTTAGGTGCTCATCGATTCATCGCTAGTCGATCGATCGTGTCAATCGACTAACGATGAATGAATTCATTGATAATTTGCATCCCTGGTTCACACCTCAGTTTTGCTGGGAGTGTCTGAGGGAGGCAGTGGCAGTCGGTGTGTGCGTCTCGCTTGCCTTGCAACACGGCAGGCGTGCTATACAAGAGAGAGTCACTCAAACAGTAGGCAAATCTAGCATCAAGGACACAGATGGCCACGACTTGAGCTGCGCTGTCCTGCTCCCCAGAGGGGTCACCGAAGGCGTCACGCTGCTGCTGCTCGCTCTCCAGACGGGCCTGCTGGACATGCAGGCGCCGCAGCGGACCTTCCTCCTCAGCATCATCCTCTTCATCGTGGTCACCTCCACCCTGCAGTCCATGATCGAGATAACGGACCCGGTCATCCTGGCCCTGGGGGCCTCCAGGAACAGGTACTGGCTTCAGCCACACTGGGTCAGAAGGTCACGCAGGAAGGCATCGCCCGCGCCTTGACTTGTGCTCGCTCTCGACTTGCAGGAGTGTGTGGAAGCACGTGCGCGGCCTCTGCATGTGTCTCCTGCTGCTGGTCTTCCCGGTTTACATGGCTTATAAAATCTCCCAGTTCTTCCACATGGACTTCTGGCTCCTGATACTGGTTTCTAGCTGCATGTTGACTTCTCTTCAGGTAAGATTGTGTGTGTGTGTGTGTGTGTGTGTGTGTGTGTGTGTGTGTGTGTGTGTGTGTGTGTGTGTGTGTGTGTGTGTGTGTGTGTGTGTGTGTGTGTGTGATTACCTTTACTGATCCAATAGTAATGTGATTTGGCTTCAACTTCTCCAAACCTTCATGCACAATTGCTGGGTTTCAGTCACGTGGTTATGATGTTGGCAGTCCGATATACATGCCTGACTGCTGGTGTATTGTTTTGTTTTGTATTGTCTTATCATGTGACTTTTTATATAATTGTTTTTAAACCGTTGTACGGTGACCTTGAGTGCCTTGAAAGGTGCCTTATAAATTAAATGTATTATTATTTATTTATTTATTTATTTATTTATTTTAAGTTGGCGCAAAGTCTTAGAAATGTAGTTTGACCAGTCAGAGTGATTGGACCAATCGTAAAGTACACAAAACAACTGCAGCAGCTAACCTACTTTTCACTTCCTGCCCTGCAACTCCAGCCTTGTGACGTCTCCTGAAATCAACTTATACAATTGAAGTTTTTGCGCCCCCCAGTGGTCATTTAAAAAAAACAAAAAAACACCACACATCCGCTTCCCATCGAGAAGATGTTGACGATGTCATAATCCTATTTTGAAGCGGACCCAAATGCATAATAATCCTAATTCTGTCTGCTCAGGTCACAGGCACCATGCTGATCTACTCGCTCTTCATGGCGGAGCTGTTTCGCAGCGACCCCATCGAGAGCCTGGACGAGGTCATCTACTGGGTCAACGCCGTCAGCCGAGTGCTGGAGTTTGTCGTGGCGCTGTGCGTGGTGGCGTACGGCACCTGGGAGTCGCTGTTTGGCGAGTGGAGCTGGATGGGCGCGTCGGTCATCATCATCCACTCGTACTTCAACGTCTGGCTGCGAGCTCAGTCGGGCTGGAGGAGCTTCCTGCTCAGGCAGGAAGCGGCCAAGAAGATCAACTCCCTGCCCAGAGCCACGGCCGAGCAGCTGCGGCAGCACAACGACGTGTGTTCAATCTGCTTCCAGGTCAGTGCTAAGCACACCCCCGCATGTGCGCAGAGTCCCGTAATCTTTCTTTCTTTCTTTTTTTTTTTTTAATAATTATTATTATTTTAAATGTGTGTTTGTGTCCTGGAACCCTTTGGTGCAATTCTGAACAGCTGGTCAGCAAAGCTACACCTGGTGAAAACTGTTATATATCCACCAACCCCATGCCTCACTGCATGTCACTGGCTCATAATATACCAAGAACAAGTTACTTTTAAACAAATTTAAAAAAAGAAAAGAAAAAAGTTGAACTGTGACCCATTAGAAGTCAACTTAAAGTCAGAGGATAAATGTTTAGGCTGTTTTTACTGTTCTCTAATGTAAAAATGGGTCCCATTGGACCCTCAACCCTCAACCCTCAATCGTTACTCGATCGATAAGGTCAATCGAGTATCGATTAACGATTGAATGAATAATTTGCGTCCCCGATCAGGAACGAGACCTCCAGTCCCGATCGAGTACTTTGCGCAGACCGATCTGGAATGTGTTGCATGACTCACAAGCCTTCAGTGTTGCCAGCGTGGTGACGCACACTACAGTGTGTACACGATAATAAGAAGAGGCTTTTCCAGTCTTTCCAGTCTGCCTCCGACCCCTTTGGCTTGTTTGCAAATGCTTTGAGTTTTGCCTGTGTTGTTGACGGGTTGACAGGCGTTCGTTCTCAGTGACAACAGTGACGCGTTTGCCGGGAAAGAGGTTTGGACCGGCTGCCGGTTTCCCGGTCGAGTGGCTCTAGAAGTTTTAAGAAACGAGCCGAGACGACGGCAGACTCGATGGGAGGAGGACTTTTGAAAGTGAAAACCTGGCACTCTGTCGACACCGGCGGTTCTCAGAAACCACTTTTTTTTTTTTTTTTTTTCTCTCTCCTTATAACAAAGTTGCCGCCCAAATTTATTCCACAAAAATAACAACGCTAGCCCACTTCCCATTGTGTCTGGTAAATAAATCTTCGAAAGGTTCAAATCATTTCAATTTCAATTCAAAAATTGAAATTATTGAGTTGAATTGTGTATTGTCTCCTACAAAATAAATGCCCATCATTTAACAAAAACAAAAATCCTTTCATTTAAAAATAAATAAATAAAAAAGAGAGAGAGACTAAAAAAAGGGGGTTTGGGTAACGGGGGTGAAACTGCCCACGAAGATGGACCCAATCACATGGTGGGCTGCGACCCACTTTTGAGAAACTCTTGTCTACATATCCCAGTGAAATGTGAAAACCTGTTTGAAGGAAAAGCTTCGACTCATGCTGTGATTTTGCATTTGACTGAGACAGTGAGAGTGTGCAGATGGCGTTTTGTGCCGCTGCTGCGATCGTGAACCTGTGCGTCTCTGTTGGGGCAGGAGATGAGCTCTGCCGTCGTCACACACTGCGGCCACTTCTTCCACGGGTCCTGCCTCAGGAAGTGGCTCTACGTCCAGGGGACCTGCCCCATGTGCCACCAGACCGTCCGGCAGAACCCCTCGGATCAGAGCCCGGCTGCGGGCCACGCGGCGGCAGGTCCGGCCCGGGGAGAGGCCGGACCGGATCTCCCCGAGGACGAGGCGGATGGGAACCGGGACGGCGACGTGTCCGGCCGCACCCAGAGTGAAAGCGCGGCCGCCGGGGATCCCGTGGAAGAGCCGGCGCCGGCGGGCGGTCTGGGCTGCGGAGACGACGGCGGCGGGAAAGCAGAGCCGCCAGCGGAAGCTAACGACGGAGTTCACGGCCTCTGTTTCAGCTCCACGGGAGACTTTGTCGGGTTCTCCGGCCCTGTTCCCGGCCCCGGCCGCCCCTCCGGAGACTTCATCCACGAGGCGGCGCCACGTCCGTCCTCCGCCGGCACCGCGCTTGAAGGACAGCCGGACGACGTCGGTGCACAGAGTGAAGCTGCCGGGTGCCCCGACGGTGACGGAGGACACGAACGGACGAATGGCCTGAGTTCAACTCATCCCAGCGGTGGCGGGAACGGCGAGACGTCCGGAATCACATCACCTGTTGAAAGCCCAGGACTGTTTGTCATCCGTGTTGATGATTCTCAGAGTCGTGTTGAGAGCGGTGCATTTTCACACCCGCGCCGCCTGCCGCCTGCCTGCCCTCGTTAGTGCCTTGAAGGAGTTTGACTGGCGCCACAGTCTTTTCACACAATTCAGCACGTTTGCCTTCTGTCTGTGAACAAGAGGGGAGGGGAGTGTATGTATTTTTTACCAGATTGTGTATTAAAAGCGAGGCAAAAAAGGTCCACTTGGAATAAAAATAGACTCATTGTAGTAAATGTTAATATATGAAGAAATCAGTACATATAGAAATTTAGTTACGTGTAAAAAAAAAAACAAACGTTGTGCATCACTGTTGTTTCCGGGTTAAGTTAATTATGTCGGGTCATTAAAATATGTTTTATTTTTTTGTCGCTTGTTGTGATCTATCTGGCGCAATAGCAGCTTGGGGTTTTTGTGTCGATGGGTTTCCTTGTTCTTTCATCAATTCATTGGTCTCGTAAGAGTGCTTGAAAAGATGAATCTTTTTCAATATGTTTTTTTATCTCATGTGGAATAATTAAAGGGAAAAAAGAAAAAACAGTTCCACAGTCAGGGAGCCGACACAACACTTTGTTTGCCAGTGTCTTCACAACAGACACTCAGTTCCACCATCACCACAATATTGACTGCAGCGAACAGCTGAGAGGTGCATGTTGTAAACATTCAAGATGACAATTTTTTTTTTAATGGAATTTGGGCCAAGGTGATCAACACTTAGCGAACAGTTGTCTACATTGCTTGCACGAGGACGCACTTGAAAATAATTAATTAATAAATAAATAATAAGATAAAACACCTTTATTAATCCCACGTTGGGGAAATGTGCCTAATTAGAAGGAAAATTATATTCACTAAAAGGAAATAAGATATAAAATATTTGTAGAGTAAGAAAAGAAAAGAAAACGAGATATTTACGTCTTATAAACAGTTAAATTATTTACAGTAACTAAATAATTATGTGTACAGTTTAATCTACATTCCAACTGCTTTCGGGGGTATTTCAATATTGTTACGTCATAACAGTACAGATTCGATATTATTGTCCAACAAAAATGCTGACATGTCGAGACTGGTTTGTCAAGTGTACGCGTCAAGCCGCATGGTGACCAATCAGCGTCCACAGTCTCCCGATCAATCATCCCCTGAATGCCCCGCCCCTAAGACAGGAGGTTTCAAATAGCCCTGAACAGGCGACCACCGTTCCACTGCTTGAGACTTGATCCCGAAGTGAGGACGCCTCGTTTTCTCGGGGTCTCTCTTTTGAAACCGGCACACGTTTAGAATCATTTCGAGTCGGAAGGACAGCCAGTCTGAAGAAGATAGTACGCTACCAAAGGGAAGTTGGATTGTCGGAGGACCGTGTTACGGCTACCATCGACAGAATTAAGCAGGATTACGGAAAAACAAGCTAGCTTCGACGGCGAACTGTGCGCATACGTCGTTTTAGCTCGCGGGCGAACAACCTATTAGCTCCAGAAGAAAGGCCGTCGAGTGGACCGAGACGCCCGTCGTTTAATCGACTGGAAATCATCCTGGAATATCGCGGTTACCCACGGCTCCCGAGATTGGTACAGTCAGAGAAAATTAAGAAAAGAATCGAGCGAGGATGGCTATGAAACGGATAACCAGGGTAAGATAATATCGGGGCTAACCGGAGTTTTCCGCGCTAGCCTCCCACAACGTAACGGCTGCTCTCGAACATACCCGTATCTCGTTTAACACGCTGGTAAATATGATCGACGTGGTGTTGAGTCTGTCTTCGTTGTATTATACACTTGATTGGTGTGTTTTATGTGCGTTAAATTAACGACGGTCTCTTGGGATTGAGTATACGGGCTAGCTCAAAGTAGCTAGTTGACGTTAGCTAACGGTTTCGGTTACAGGTTTGGCATGTTTGTCGAAGCAGTTTGACGGCGAAAAAGGCCGCATGTGTTGCCCAACTCGGCATTCCTTTATATAATCACACACGCGCCGGGTTATTGTTTTTGTATCTACAACTATTACACTTTTTGAGAGATTGTTCTTTTTCCACATTTCTTTCTTTGTACTTTCCGGAAACTTTTCACCACTGGTACGACGAGCTGGAGGTTTCCCGAACTCATGAGTCATAATCGCTCGCTGGATCTTTGTTGGCAGACGAAGCTTTGTTCCCGAAAGACTTCCTTCGTGTGTTCAATGTGTTTATGTGACTGGACACTACAACAGGGTGTGTTCTCGGAGGAAGTTGTCGACACTAGTCAACCACGGACCGAAGAGCGCCTTTATTCACCGAGGCTCAATTTGAAGAGAAGCTTCTGGAAGTTCGCTCGCCGGGTTTACTTGTTTCGGCGTCGCCCCTCCGGACAGGGTGGGGCGGGAGGACTCCGGCTCACTTTAAACTAGCTTCATCTAGCTATATCCAGCTTATATGACTGTTAACAATGGCGACAAGTGGGTTGTTTTTTTGTTTTTTTTTGTCGTGAACGGTTTTTTGTTTTTTTAAAGACTGGAACGCAGCAATGCGGAAGTAGATCCGGATGTAGGGGAAGTAAAGCAAACACACCGCGTACTGCCGCGGTGCTCTCTGCTGTTTAACACCCAACTCCTTGAGTTGCCCACGGTTGACTATTTGGCCCTGATTTTAAATATAATTATTTGCACACAGGAGCTCAATGACATGTCCCGTGACCCCCCATCACAATGCTCAGCCGGCCCAGTTGGAGATGACCGTAAGTACCATCCATTTCCCTGTGCTCTGATTGGTCGAGGTGTGTTTGTGTCAGCCGTACAGTGTTTTGATTGTTGAAATTGTGTCGCTGGTGTCGTAAGTAAGCACTAGGTCATCAGTCGCGTTGGGTTCCTGGTCCAGAGTTTAGCCTCACTTGTTAAAGATTAATGTTCGGAATATAAAAGCCCGGGGCGCGATTTCTAAATGGCCTCAAGCTGTTTTATGGCAGCACTTAATCTGCCGCTGCCCTGTGGTGAACTGCTGGTGGTGGTGGATGCCAGAACAAGATGGCCTTCTTCTCTTTCAACATAGCCAAATGTGCACAGTGCAGCATCACTGTGTACGGTTTAAAGGCAGAGGTTGACGAGAAAGTAAATGTGGTTCAACTGCGAAAGCCGCCCCTCCCCCTTGCCGGGTTCCTAACTTTTGCTTTCTGTTCTCTGCAGTGTTCCACTGGCAAGCCACCATCATGGGACCTGTGAGTAAATGTTTGTATTCTGCGCCGCGTTCGGCCGCCGCCAAACTCGTGTTGTTCTTGGACGCTTTGACTGTACTCTGAGCTGACAGCCAAAACTGGTGCTGCTATGTCAACGGAGAAATTATGTTTTTAGAAGTTTTGTCTAAAATGTTACATTTACAAAGTGCACAATTTGAAATAATATAATGAGAAGGCAAAATACTCGTTTGGCCATTGTAAGATGTGTCGCAATAAAGTGACTGTGGCTTACAGGAAGCTGTGAAGTGAAACATGGCTGCGTGACAGTTCTTCAGTCGCCTGAAACTTCTTTTCAGTTTCCAGCGCCGCACACCGAGCTGATGTTCAGCAGGTGGAATTGCATCATAGAATCCGGCGTTTAGCCGCTGGGAGTTCGTGCTGCTAACTGCTAACTGTTGGTCCTGCTGCTTCTGAACTGGTCGCCTGTTGTCATTTCAGTCTGAAAGTCCGTACAGTGGTGGGGTTTTCTTCCTGACGATCCATTTCCCCACAGACTACCCCTTTAAGCCCCCAAAGGTAAGTGCGGGCATCGCAAGTGGAATGGTTTCACTCTACACTCGCTCGGAACCACCAAACAACGTTGATGGCCCGTCGTCACTCTAGCAAAGGAAATGGTCGTACAGAGATCGGGGATGTCCCGATTTGGGCTGTACGATATATCGTGAATTTATCGTTATTGCGACATCAACATGTGCGATAGACTTAGCGTTAAAAAAAAACTGCGATAAATAGTGCGCTCATCCATTCGCGGCATGTAAAGAATCTTGGCCAATCAGATTGAGCCTTACTGCGATAGAGGCCCGCCTCCAAGTCACTGCTGACATGCGAGGGGATTTGGAGAAGCAGACGGCCACAACAAAACCACGTCTTCGATTCTGTACTTTGGGCCGCAACGAAAGCCTTTTGGACGCAGCGCAGAGACAATTTCCGACTGACGCGCAGATCATCGGAGGAACTCTGTGGTCTCGTGAAGGTGGGCGGGAAGCGCCGTCGTTCTGTTTGAACTGGCGAGTTGTGCAGAGCACCGTGTCGTTGCAAACCCTTTTTGAAGGACACAGATCCGCTGAGAAGGTCTGCATAGGAATGCAAAGTGTCCTCGGTTCTACACAAAGTTGCAAAAGCGCCACGCGTTTCAGAAGCTTGTGTCTTCATTGGTTTTGTCCGGGGGGGGGCAGACACAGCCTATAGTGGCTGTTCTCCCAGGCAAGTGGAGTGTAACTGCGTTGTTACAGATTGTGGATAGGATAGGATTCTTATTTTATTTTTTTATTTACTATAAAGATTTCTCTTCTCATTATTTCAGTTTTGTGTCTTGTTTGTTTACTCAACACCCCCACCTCATTCCCCAATGACTTGTTGGCAGAGGTGGATTTAAATTCTTCTGCTCACAGTTCCTCAAGATTTAAGTTTTATAGTTTTTTTTACTCTATTTTTATTTCAGCAATGCAGGCAGTGGGGATGTTTCTGCTGCCCATGCTTTTTAGTGGCCGCATACCCAAGCATGTGTTTTTTTTATCACAAGACAGCTCGTTAGCGCAGCACACAGCAGCTTTATCGCATGTTTTGCTAATATCGTGCCGCCCTGGTCGCCGTGCACCGGGCAGTCGGCCACAGTCTGCAGCAGGCAGGTTGCCCGAGGAGCCGCGAGTGGAGGTGCCGAGCCTTGTTGCGTTGCACACACTGCCACTAGACAAAGTCGACGTTGTATTTACTGAGCAAATGTGAGTGAAGTCATCACCAAGCTCCCACTGCACTTTGGAAGTAGATGTGTGTACTTTATGAGCTCAATTTGACATCATTATTTATTTAATTTGTGTTCTATGTAGTAGAGTATGATCGTAGTATCATGGACTGATCCTTGAAGCAAACGGTCCAATTTATTTTGCAATGCGCCAAGACAGAAGTCTGAATCCAATGGATTGAGTTTATTCAAGGTCAGAAAAAAGATCGGATCGTCGGTATAAAAAAAAAATCAGCTTTGGATCGGGACCACAGAACTGTGATGGGGACGTCCCCAGCGAAGAGGCCGTCTATTGTCACGCAACTTTGAGATTTTTGTTTTGCTCTCTCCAGGTTGCTTTCACAACAAGAATTTACCACCCAAATATCAACAGTAACGGCAGCATCTGTCTGGATATTCTCAGATCGCAGTGGTCTCCTGCACTCACTATCTCTAAAGGTGCGTATCACGACAACCACCACCACCACAAACGGCAGCAAAAGCTGAAAACGTTCCCGTTTGCCTGATTGTGAGTTTCCTGTGTTTTGCAGTTCTTCTCTCCATCTGCTCACTCCTGTGTGATCCCAACCCTGATGACCCGCTAGTCCCAGAGATTGCACGCGTCTACAAAAACGACTGCCGGAAGTAAGAGAAGGAGCACCCCACCCCCCCACACCCCCCAGACCCCCCGAGAGCTCTTACAGCTTGAAAATGCTACATGCGTAGTCTGTAACTCACTTTCGCTCTGTCAGGTACAATAGGTTAGCTCAGGAGTGGACAACCAAGTATGCCATGATTTAGGGTAAGGCCTGGTGACAGTGCTGCATCTTGGGTCAGTGCTGATTGGTTGGATGTGGGACTGTGTTTGGAGCTCGTACAGGAAACCACTGGCGTGATGGTACTAATCCTTCCTTAGACCCTTTCACACTAAAACATGCAGGTCAACTTTTTTTATTTTATTTATTTTTTTTTTTAAATATTAATAAAAAGCAGGTCCGTCTGCTAGTAAAAGGCACCTTTCCCACTGGCCAAAATCCCTGCATGTGATGGGCACCCGGCGAGCTGTGGAGCTTCTAAACCCGACCACACTGCGCGGGACGACCGGAAAGACGCCACGATGCGTCACATGTCGTAAATTGTCAGCTCAGCCCAGGTGCAACATTCCTGCTTGGCGCTTATCAGATGTAGCTCATTCTATTTTTAAAGTGTATGTTTTTTAAGTGAACTGCAGAGTCGCCTAACAGGTCGGTGACCTGTTCCCGCTTCCCTCGGAGCCTAAAGGTCAACAAGTTCAAGTAATGCCTGAGTCAGGACTGATAACGAGGGCTGCAGCTATTGAATACTTTGGTGATGGATTATCCTACGGAATATTCCATCGAGTGATGGAAGGAAACGTGCGTCAGCTTCATTGAAGCCCGCTCCAAAGTTCACACCAAGCGTCCCACTAGCGTGAAGCCGCGCCGCCGTGGTACCGTTGCCAAAAGACCGCTTCCATCGTCTTCTACCGATTTGCATTGGGTGCATGGCCTGCGACAGAAGCACGTTGTGTGTCACACTAAAAAAAGAGTCCGTGCGAAACGCGAGCCTTGGATTGGATGAAACGGCGCCTCGAGGCCGGAGAAACTCCTCCCTTATATATTTTTTGCAATCGAGTTCCTCGAGGAGTCGTTGCAGCCCCGCTGATAACCCAGCGGTAGCGCAACGTTTTGGTCCGGCGTCTGTCCAAAGGTGAACGGCACTGGTTCTAACCGCAGTCGATCGTTCAACATCAGTTATACCATCTGTTGAATTCTTTTCTCCCCCCTCCCTCCTTTTCAGGTATTTGTCCGTGTGAAGGCATGCTACTGACGGTCCAGTGTGTAACATTTTAACAGTTTTGCGCATTTAAATGCATTGAAGTCAGCTGCAAACAAGTTTCCATTTGCTACTGGCTTCTAATTAGGACGGCTGTTTCTTTTGTGAGGGCAGGACCGCCGTGTGTCAGTAACGCCTTTAAAAATAAATAAATTTAAAAAAAAAAGCCTTGAAAGTGCTGCAGGTGTAAGAAATGGGACTGAGTGATGCATTAATTGAGATTAACGTTAGTCATCATTTCTTTACTGTTGGATGTTGGTTTACTCTCGCATGCCCAGAGACAGCCGCTACCATGACCCATCGTAATTAAAAAAAAGAAAAAGAAAAAAAAGATGGTATTTTTTTTTATTTCCATCTCTATGTTGCTTTATTTGTATGCCGATATTTGCAATAACAATTTGCACTTGTGCTGAAACGCATTCTTGGCCAGAGTTTGTGCGTTTGTTAAGCAGCTGTGTTCCGCTCTGCAGGTACGTCCAGACGGCAAAGGAATGGACAACCAAGTATGCAACATGATTCCGTCAGTTGTGAAGCTGGAAGGAAAGGCGTTGCTGACATAAAAAGAAAATCCAGAATTCTGTTCTCTTCAATTTTATTTCCTCGGGGAGTCTTCCTCTGTCCACCTTCTTTTTTTTTTCTCTCTCTCTCTCCCCCCCCCCCTTCAGAAAACCACCTCCCTTTCATTTTTCCACCAGGCGCTCATACGAACATAGTGTTTTCTGTCTAGGACACATCCCACCACTTTCTGTGAAGTCTATTTTGTAACAAGAGTTTTTAAAGATGGTTCTGAACTGTTGATGTTTGTCTTTTGCCCGGCGCGGTCAGTCTGACATCATCGGTTGCCCGACACCACTTCCTGTAATCAGCCCACGATGATCATCTGCTCAGCCTCTTTGTGTCTCTCAAAGAAAACTACTGGATTTCTCTGAGCACTTAAGTGACTTCTCAACATGGTTGCACTTTTTTGCCCCCCCCCCCCTCCACCCTCCCTCCCAAAATTGGCTAAATTAATCTGCATTTTATTTGATGGTTGGACGCTCCAAGAGACATGCAGCACTGGTACGTGGCTCCAATTTCAGACTGGTGTGACTCTGGTTGCTCTTCTGCTTCTTAGTTTAGGATTCGATTTCCTGCGGAAAGGTTTAGTGTGTGCGTGCGTGTGTGTTGCTCCACTATCAGGTGTGCGCGTGCGTGCGTGCGTGCGTGCGTGTGTGTGTACAGAGAAGCACAGCAGTGTATATCAACATTAAGGAAACTATAAGAAGTTTAATGTTTATTTTATGCATGTCAATAAAGGGTAGGCTATTATCTGACGTTTCTGCATACTGAGTGGTCTGTAAAGATGGAAGTTGGAGAATGTTGGTTCCCCTGGAAGACTTTTCTCTTTTGTTCTTTGAGCCAGTAGCCAAGCTGTTCGTTTTATGCCCACTCAAACACTGTCTTCTTGTAGCCAATAAATATTGATGCAAAGCTAATCGTTTTTACTTTTCCCTTCAATAAAGTCACTTAAACCATTTAATAATTGCTCTGGTGTGCTTCATTTCAGTCTGTCGGTATCATACTGTGGGCCTTTTTAAAGTGTTGTTTCAAAGGTTGATGCGGGCAGTCTAGATACTCCAACACAGGCGACGCTTGTACACACCGTCAAGTATGCAGCACTTGTCCTTCCAGTTTTGTTGTGTCTTTTTCAACGTTTGCTTGACAAACTGCCTGACAAGGTCTCTCCCCCCCCCCCAACTGGAACCTGGAAAAGCAAGAGAACGCCACTGAGCTGACAAAGGGGCACGAGACTGCAGTCGGGATCCAGGGAGTGAGTCACTTCAAAGGCTCTCCGGCTCCTTTGCTCTCCTACTTTAAAGCCCGCCACAGAGGACTTTTAAAAAAAGCTCAATACACGTTCAAGCTGTCATTACTACGTGACACACAAAGCTGACGAATTTTGTTGTTTTGAAAGTGGTGACGCAGACAATGCCCTGACCGCTCGTCCTTTTTTTTTTGTTTGTTTTCAGTTCACCTCAGTCCAAAACCACCGAGCAGCTCGTCACCGCTCGGGAGACGACAAGCGGCGTCCTGAGTTCCAACCTAGTTGGCAGGATATTTAGTTGTTTCAGCTTTGACACAGGAGAGGATCATGGCTCTGAAAAGGATCCACAAGGTGAGCGGATGGCGTAACGTGACGTCGACCAGTCGCCGACGCGTTGCCGCTGCGGCTGCGCCCCCTGCTGGAAATACACCGCGGAGACAAAAGCGCATATTAAAAAGTTTCATCCGCCGAAACAAGCGGGTGGTTGATGCGTGGACGTCTCAGTTGATCGTCCCTCCCAGTCAGCTGGTAACAAGCTAGTTTAGCTTCTATCTCAGCCATTTTGTCAGGCGCGAACCTGCGCGTTTGTGGCGGTGAAAATAAATTGGCGTGGTGTCAACGTCAATGGTGTGGCGCTCTGTCGTCATTTGACATGTTTGCGGTTGAGCTCATGACTTTGTCGAGTTGTAGAAGTGGTGGGTGGGGGTTTGCCGAGTCGTCATGTGTCAACCGCCGCGTCTCTGTTTCCAGTCGGAGCTGTTTCGATGAAACACTGCGGCCGTGTTGTCGGAAACAACGGTCTCTCTTTCCTCCAAAAGTGTTCAGAAATAACCAAATCGTTCAAAAAATAAATAAATAAAGTAATATATTTTCTGACTACAACTACTACTGGGACTTTATCTTTATCCAGAGTCGTGTTGCACAGCAGCAGCCGATGTTGGCGTACTAGTTAGTTTAGCAGGTGTCGCTTACTCTGGCTTATTTCATTTGTTTGAGAGCGTATATTTCATCCGTCTCAACTCGAGTTATAATTAAACAAGTGTTTTGTTTTTGCCTCCACTGCGATCTTAGATGTTGTAAACTTCATTTATTTGTGTGCAGGACAGGAGCTGCATCCGTTTGGCTTCATTGATACCATTAAGTTCTAATACTATTATTCATCGCCACTCTATCTTTTCAACGTTCACAACACTCTTGGAAAAACAACAAACAAAAAACTGGCTGCCCAGCACATTTAACCTCCCAGAAAAGTTGATAGAAGCGTGAAGGCCTCTGACTCTGAAGGTCTTGTGTATTTTGGCACGTGATGTGAAAAGGTCAGGTCATGTCTGACATTTTGGGACACAGCCTCACTGGACGGCCTCCTCTTGTCTCTTCTCTAACAGGAACTTATCGATTTTTCTCGCGACCCTCCAGCGCTTTGCTCAGCTGGACCCAATGGAAGTGACAGTACGTTTTGTTTTTTAAGTGATTCAATCAAACGCAACACTGACCATTTCTTTATAACAAAATATATTCTAGTCACTGAATATGCACATAGAACTCTGTGTTCTGTTTCTTTACATTGTACCCTCCACAGTGTTTCACTGGCACGCCACAATCATGGGACCTGTAAGTTGATTTTATTATTTTTTTTAACGAATTTTAATTCAAGTTGCCGTTGTTTTTACCAAACTGTTGTTAAATGTTGGTCTTGTTTCAGTCTGAGAGTCCATATCACGGAGGAGTTTTCTCCTTGACGATTCGCTTCCCCACAGACTACCCCTTTAAACCGCCCAAGGTCAGAGGAACCCCATCTGAACATTCACAGGCTGAGAGCGACGAGAACTGTGTGGCAACAGCATGTGGCCCGACTCAGACAGTCCTTCACATTAACAAACTGTGTCATTGATTTGTTTCCCCAGGTTGCATTCAATACAAAAATATACCACCCAAATATCAACAGTAAC
The DNA here is from genome assembly GCF_046127955.1 of Nelusetta ayraudi. Taxonomy (NCBI): domain Eukaryota; kingdom Metazoa; phylum Chordata; class Actinopteri; order Tetraodontiformes; family Monacanthidae; genus Nelusetta; species Nelusetta ayraudi. The sequence goes on from NW_027466167.1 coordinate 128,630, forward strand.
GGCAGCATCTGTCTCGACATCCTCCGATCACAATGGTCACCTGCACTCACTATTTCTAAAGGTGTGTTTAGCCCTGATTTCCAAACTCTTATAGTGTAGATGAAGAACCTTCATGAGAGAACTGACTAGAAGGAGGAAGCACAGTAAATGCAGCAGTGATCCAGGCTTGGAGGTTGAGTGTAATACTTGGTTTGGTCTTGCAGTTCTACTCTCCATCTGCTCCCTCCTGTGTGACCCGAACCCAGACGACCCTCTGGTGCCAGAGGTCGCACGCATCTACAAAACAGATATTCAGAGGTAAACGTCTCATTCAAATTTGTTTTATGTGATTATGTATGCATAGATATATATATATGTATATATATGTATGGTATGTATAAATTGTGTGTGTGCGCGCGCGCGCACGTGTGTTTGTGCAGTATTCCCCGTCAGTGCAGGAAGTTTGGCTTTAAGTGTGAGTTCAGGACTTTCTTTAATTAATTATTCACTTTCTCTTTTCGTAGATACGACAAAATAGCACGAGACTGGACAAATAAATATGCAACGTGATGTTATTCTTCAAGGAGTCTATTCTTTCCCCATTTATTTCCTTTTGGTCTACTTTTTTCCCCCTTGTACACGTATCGTATTTATAAATGTCCAATGTTTAATTTCAGCTGGGTTGTATTTGACTCTTTTGCCGAACAAAGGCGGACAGCAGTTTGTAACAATGCTAAAGAAAAACCACCACATGAAACTTTGTGTTGTAAGTCAATAAAGGTAACCCACTCTACCTGATGTGTCTACAAACTGGTTGGATTCAAATGGTTGTTTGTACTTTTTTTTTTTTTTTTTTTTAATAAACTGAAGCCAATCAATAAGCCACACTGGTCTTTTTACTTTTATTGTTTCATTCTTAACAGCTGTCAAACCATATTTTCTATCCATGATGTCTGTAAATCAGGCAAAAGTATTTATTGTTACGTTGTCATTTATTCCTGAAGGGAAATCCCATCACCACCAAGTAGACCTGGAATATTTTTTATAAGATCAGATAAGATAAGATAAGATAAACCTTTATTCGTTCCACGACGGGGACATTTAGGTGTTACAACAGCCAGGAGATAGGGCAAACAAGAATAAAGTGAACAGAGCATATAAAAATAACCTAAAATAGTGCAAAACAGTATAAAGAAAGAAAAAAAAAAAGTAAATAAACAAGAGCCTATAGAAATAGAAATAAGTGAACAAGAGCCTATACAGAGAAAAACAGTGAAAAATAGTTTTATATTATATAATGGCAAATATAATGCCATCTTCAATCTTTTGGGGGCCATGGAAGTTTATCTGTAAATAAAGGGGGGGTTGGAGTTTGGTTAGTAAACAAACAAAATTAGTGAAATTGAGCAAATTAAAACATACTAAGTTTAGAACAAATCAGACGAGAGATACACACGTCAATGGGGCAATAAGGAAGTTCCGCTCCAGTCACATGACAAACCCGGAAGCGGTAGTAAATATCAGGCAGCGCTCAGTCGTACCTGCGATGCTTCACGCAGCGGAGTCTGATGGCCGTACGCGGAGACCTCGGTGGCCTCATTGTGTCGGTGCTGCTATGCTGCTGCTGCTGCTGCGTGTGCCAGGTGTCCTCCGGACTTTCTTCGGCCCGGTCGACGCTCCTGGACGGTAAATGGAAGCTGTCGAACTCGAACGGCTCCCTGCAGCTGGCCGCCGCGGTGCCCGGCTGTGTTCACTCTGCGCTGCAGCAGCAGGGATTCATACAGGCAGGTTGCTTTTGTCTTTTCAAGGCAGCCACGTGAGGGAAGAGTGTTTTGAGTTATACTCTGCCAAAACTGACAGTATATCATCGTTAAAGTAACGATTCCATGACTTTTCAGCAATATTTTTTGCAAGATTGACATATCTATGTAACTTGTTGGCGTAGGAGGAGTAGGATTAGATAGGTTTCGACTTCTTCCCCACTGCTTTTTGAACAGATAACTTTGTTTAAATCATTCTTTTGTTGTTGTATTCTTTATTTTTTTTCAGAAAAGTTCAAAAATAAATCATAACTTCGATCATCGTCATCAAAAACTGAATCATTGAAGGACAATAAAAGATTTCAAAATGGATTACACTCTCCTCTGTATCTGATTAGTTGTTTTTTTCCTAGAAGAAGTGGAAGAAAACCCCCCCCCAAAAAAACCAACCCTTGCTGCCTGCATAAACCATTTGTGCGGTTGATTTTTAGGATCCGTATTTCAGGTTCAACGACTTGTTGTATCGCTGGATCGCCTTGGACAACTGGACCTACACCACGACATTCCCCTTCGCACGCCTGAGGTTGGAGCCCTGATGGACCGCCTCCTCTTCATGAACCATGATCCTGATCTGATAATGATGTGCTCTGATCGGCTGCCTGTGTGTACATGTGTTGAGCAGAAAGCAGAAGGTGCTCCTGGTGTTCGACGGGGTCGACACCGTCTCCTCCATCAGTCTGAACGGAGTCGTCCTCGGGACGACAGACAATATGTTCCGCAGATATGTACGTGGACGGGAAGGTGGCGGCGGCGGCGGTGGTGGGCTGCTCCAACTGGTTGTACGTCATCGTTCATCATAACCCTTCCCGCAGGACTTCCCAGTGACGGGGCTGCTGAAGGACGGCGGGAACGTCCTGAACGTGAGCTTCCTGTCTCCGGTGGTGTACGCCTCCGAGCGCCGCAAAGCTCACGTCGGTGCCCCGGTTCCTCCCGAGTGTCCTCCAGATGTCCAGAAGGGGGAGTGTCATGTCAACTTCATCAGGAAGGTAGGTGTGTCGGCCGCAGTGTGTCCCGGCTCTCATGCAGCCTGCCCGGTCCGGTACGACACTGCAGTGCAGTCGCACATGAGTTCCGGCCTCATTGGGGAAAAAAAAAGATTTTTTTAAAATTTGTGAATCGATTCTTATTTGGCAGTGTCATAATTGCGATTAATCTAAGAATCCCCCCCCCACCCGTACTTCATTCTGTGTGTGTCCGTGTGCGTGTGTGACTGCAGGAGCAGCGCTCGTTCAGCTGGGACTGGGGGCCGTCCTTCCCGTCCATGGGCCTCTTCAGAGGGGTTCGCCTGGTGACCTTTGACCTCCTGCACCTCGTCCACATGTCCTGCATCCCCCTGCACAGTAGGTCCAGCACCCAGTCCCTCACCCGTCACTGGCTGCTGGTCAGTGGCTCAAAGCAAAGTGGATGCTGCTGACTGTCTCTTCTCGTTGAAGGTTTTCTTCTGCTCTCAGACTTTGTCCACACACAACGCCGGTATTTAAAAATAAAAAATAAAAAATCAAACTTTTTTGGCCTCTGGTTACAAAATAAAATCCCCGTCCACACCAACGGCGTGATTAAAAACTGTCTCGGCCCGCATGAAACGGCAAAATCCGCCTCAAGCGATGTAATGCGCATGCCAGAGCAGTAGGTGGCGATATCACTCCCTAACAAGAGGAGCATTTTAGCCAATCTCAAGGCTGGAAAAATGTATTAACGGAAAAGCGACAACAATGGCGAACCAAAGCAGGGCAGATGCTTTCTGCAAAATCAACAGAATTCAACAAAATGTGGACTGGGAGTCAGTCAGCTCCTCTCTAGTCAGTTTCTAGCAGGCCATGGGTAAACTACGGCCCGTTGAACTTCAAGAAATTATTTTCATACTAAGTAAGTAACAAAATGGCTGTGTTTCCTCCATTTTCTTCAGCGTTTTAAAGTCAAGAGTTAAATACCGTGGGTCTTCAAAGACACGGATTTTGTTGTAACGAAAAATGGGAATGGCAAAATGACCTTTTGTTCATTTTCAGTTGACAGTAAAGCATGTTTTCTACATATCCCATTTATATGATTTTTTTTTTTCTCTCCTATGAAGTGGGTCACAAAAACACTCCATCGATCTGCTCCAGCTCGGTCCTCTCTTGTCAAATTTTAGAACCCATTGTTGGCCCACCAGTCAAAAGGTTTGCCCAGACCTGAGCGAGCGCCTCCACAACGTCCCCTGTCTCAAGAGAGACACCTCGCCGTTCACAGTAGCACACTGTTTAACAATGTCAACAAGAGATTATTGCCGTTTTCCTGTCCTGAACCAGACTTCTCAGAAAAAGTTCACCCTGGACTCCGGTTATAAAAAAAAACCCTCCGGTTTCAGGAGCCTACTACTGCAGTTACATGAGGATGAAAGGCCAAAAAACAGAGAGAGAGAAAAACACGGTTTAATTTAAAAAACAAACATGTTGGTGTACACTGCCCCTGAGAGAAGACAGTAGTAGGCCTTCACTGGGTTTTGGGTTTTGTTCTCCTCTCCGTGGCTGCTGGTGGTGCTCAGTTCATTTCTAGAGTCGCTCCCCCATGTCGGCCCTGCAGATTCACATTCAGAATAAAATAAACTGTTCCCAGCCCTTCCCCGCGGTGTTGTTTCTGAGCGTCCCTCCTCCTCCACGGTCTCTGCAGACGCCAGCTCCTCCACGTGGACAGTGCAGGTGGAACTTCTGGTCGAGGCGGCCCAGGAGACCAGCGTGCTGCTCACGATGTCACTTCCTGAGCTGCAGGCGGAGCTCAGCGTCCAGAGCCGCTTCCTCCCGGGGAGGAACCTGCAGCGCTTCGCCCTGGACGTCGGCGCGGTACTTCTGGCAGAAACATCCTCCCTTCCCCCCGTGTCCCTCTCTCCTTCCTCTCGTCCTCCTCATGTCTTCTGACCTCCGTCTCTCTTTCCTTCCTCCAGGGGGCAGAGGTGAGGCTCTGGTGGCCTCGCGATCACGGAGAGAGACACGGCTACCGTCTCGCCGTCAGAGGCCAGCGGGACTCTGACCTTGTCATCAAAGCAGAGTCGAAGGTCAGAGGTCACTTCCTGCCTACGTCGCCCCCTACTGTGTGTGTGAGAAAAAGAGAGAGAGAGAGAGATGTATACATGTACATATGTGTATATATAGTATGTATGTCTGTCTGTCATTTTTATGTCAATGGCATTGCACGAAGCCACGCCTCCTGGGCACTAACTCTGATTGGACGCTGCCTCGCCGCGCTCCGCCTGCAGGTGTTCTTCCGTACGGTGGAGCTGGTCCAGGAGCCGCTGGAGGGCTCCACAGGGCTGAGCTTCTACTTCCGCATCAACGGCCGGCCCATTTTCCTCAAGGGCTCCAACTGGATCCCGGCCCACTCCTTCCAGGACCAGGTGACCCCGGCCGTGTGAGTCCCAGTTCTTTCTTTCCTTCCTTCCTTCCTTCCTTCCTTCCGTTACGAGGCTGATGATTGGCCGACGGCCTCCTTTCTGCTCCGCAGCCTGAAGAACCTGCTGCAGTCGGCGGTCGACGCCAACATGAACGTCCTCAGAGTGTGGGGAGGGGGCGTGTACGAGCAGGAACTTTTCTACAGCACCTGCGACGAGCTGGGAATCATGGTAACGCAACGTGTTGTCAGCTCTTTGTGATTGTCTGGGTTGGTCAGACCTTCAGCTTCTGGTTCTGGAGAGGAGTCGATGGTGCTCACTTTAGGGGCACGAGGGTTGTCTTCAGGGTAATGACGTGGGGATCTTCTTTTTTTTATTATTATTCTTGTTCCGGCTGGTCAACGTGTTGTTGTGCAGCGGACGGAGCCTCAGAGTTGTGTTTCCGCAGGTGTGGCAGGACATGATGTTTGCCTGCGCCATGTATCCCACTGACCAGGACTTCATCGACACGGTGAGGGAGGAGGTCATCCAGCAGGTGAGCACGAGGGAGTCCAGAAGTCAGGGAGTCAGCAACTGACTCAGTGACCCTAACCCTAGTGAGTCAAGTAGTCAGTTAGTTAGTGAGTCAGGGAGTCAGCAACTCAGTGTGACAGTGAGTCAAGAAACAGGGAGTCAGCGAAACAGGGAGCCAACAAATGAGGGAGTCAGTGAATCAGGGAGCGAGCCATTCAAGGACTTAGGGAGCCAGTGATCAATTAGTCAGGGAGTCAACGAGTCAGTGATGAATCAGTCAGTAAGTTAAGGAGTCTGGGAGTCAGGTCGTCAGCGAGTCAGCGAGTCGGAGCGACAGTGAGTCAAGAATCGGGGAGTCAGCGAAACAGAGACAATGAATCAGGGAGTCAGTGAATCAGGGAGTCAGGGAATCAGGGAGTCAGGGAATCAGGGAGTCAGGGAATCAAGGACTCAGGAAGTCGGTGAATCAGCGAGTCAGCGAGTCGCCTATTTGCCGCTCAGGTTCGCCGCCTCAAGTCCCACCCCTCCGTGGTGGTCTGGAGCGGCAACAACGAGAACGAGGCGGCGCTGGCCACCGACTGGTTCCACATCCCTGCGTCCCTGAAGCCCCGGTACTTGCACGACTACGTCACGCTGTACGTGGACAACATCCGAGTCCTGGTGCAAAAGGTGAGCAACCGCTAGCCAGGTGAACAGGAAGCCAGGGGAGAGGTCACGTGATGCTTTGACCCCCCCCCCCCCTCCCTCTCCCCTGTCCAGGAGGACCCCAGCCGCCCCTTCCTGGTCTCCAGCCCCACCAACGGCGCCGAGTCCCAGCGGGAGGGCTGGGTGGCGGCCAACCCCTACGACCCGCTCTACGGCGACACCCACTTCTACAGCTACACCGACGACTGCTGGGATTGGACGAAGTTCCCCCGGACGCGTTTCGCCTCCGAGTACGGCTTCCAGTCGTGGCCGTCCTTCTCCGCCCTGCAGCCGGTGAGGCCCGAGCCTGCGGTTTTTAATCATTTCCATCCTTCCCCTCTCAATACCCGCTTGTTCTCGCTCTCAATGCCTCGGGGCTCTGCTGCCAACCCGCGACCTTCTGCGACCTTCTGCTTGTGAGACGACAGTGCCGCCCTTTGAATCATTTATTTATGCTAATGTTTTTCACCCGTTGCCTTTTTTTAATTCACTGCACTTAATTACAGGATTCCAGATAGGATTTATTTTTTATTTTTTTTGCTTGCTTGTCACATGACATTCGGGATGCACTGAAAACACTTTTCTACAGAACGAATACGAGTATTTGCATTTCAGTACTCACTTAATGAAGCCTTTACACAATATAGAATTACTTTTTGAAAGTGTCAAGTTAAACATAAGGTTTTATAAAAAATAAAAGGTTAAAACAAATGAGTTCTAAACAATGGACTACTATTATTATTATTATTATTATTATTATTATCATTATTATTATTATCATCATCATCATCATCATCATCATCATCATCATCATCATCATCATCATCATCATCATCATCATCATCATCATCATCATCATCATCATCATCATCATCATCATTATTATTAGTAGTAGTAGTAGTAGTTTTAATGATAATCATAATAATGAGACGTGCAAACACGGCATCAGCATCAGCAACCTCACATTTGAACCTTGAGGCTTCTGCTTCTGTTTGCTTTTCTACTTCTCGCCTGCACCGTCCGTCTGTCCCTCCGCCCCGCATGCCCAGGTGTCCGTGAAGGAGGACTGGAACTACAGCGGCTCTTTCTCCGCCCACCGCCAGCACCACGCCGACGGCAACCAGCAGATGCTGCAGCAGGCGGCGCTGCACTTCCGGCTGCCCAACTCCAGCGAGCCGCTGCAGACATTCACAGACACTCTGTACATCACTCAGGTCGGGACGCAGCCCCCCCCCCCTCCCACACACACACACACACACACACACACACACACCACCTCGCCCGGCGGCTGGTGACGTCACTTCCTGTCGCCCTCAGCCTCTGGTCTCCCTCTCCATCAGGTCATGCAGGCTCAGTGTGTGAAGCTTCAGACGGAGTTCTACCGGCGAAGTCGCAGCGAGATCATCCAGGGCAAAGGTCACACCATGGGCGCCCTCTACTGGCAGCTCAATGACATCTGGCAGGCGCCGTCCTGGTCGTCCATCGGTGAGTCCCAGCCAGGCCGCGCCATCATTTTCTCAAAGATATTTGTGGACAAATGGAAGAAGTTGTCAGAAAAAGGAAATACTCAAGTAAAGTAAAGATACCTGAAAATCCACTTCAGCGCAGTAATGCAGTATTTGTCTGCTCTGCTCTGCTCTGCTCTGCAGAGTTTGGTGGCAAGTGGAAGATGCTGCATTACTTTGCGCAGAGCTTCTTTGCTGCCGTGCTGCCGGTCGGCTTCGAGGACGACGACGGCTCCTTCGTGGTGGTCGCGGTGTCGGACCGCCACCACAGCCTCAAGCTCCAGGCGGTGGTACGTCTCTGACCCGGGTATCCCCATGCTCCTCCCACCACACACCAGCTGACCTTCAACCTCCTCCTCTGCATTTTTTTCGTCCATCTTCTCCTCCTTCTCCTCCTCATCCTCCTCTCCCTCTCTCTTCCGCCGCCTTCGTCTCCCCCTCTCTTCCTCTTCCTCCTTGTCGTCCTTTTGCTCCCCCTCACTCATCCGCCTCCCTCCTCCTTCTCCTCTTCCTCCTCCCTCTCCCCACCTCTACCTCCTCCTCCCCCTCCCACTTCTCTTCTGCTCCTCCTTGTCCCCCACCTCCTCCTTCTCCTCTTCTTCCCCCTCTTCCCTCTCCTTTTGCCCCTTCACCTCCTCTTACTCCTCCCTCCTTCTACTTCTACTTCTCCTCTTCCTTCTCCACCTCCTCCTCTTTCTCCTCCTTCTCCTTCATCCTTCTCGTCTTTCTCCCCCTTTTCCTTATCCCACTCCCCCTCCATCCTCTCCTCTTCCCCCCCTCCTACTTCCCCTTTTCCTCCTCTACCTCCTATCCCCCCCCCCACACACCAGGTGACTGTGTACCGCTGGAGCAGTCAGGACTCAGTCTGCACGCTGCGCTCTGATTGGCTCTTGGTGCCCGCCGGCAGCGCCGTCACCATTTTCAGGCGTCCCGTCGCCGCCCTGCTGGAAGGGTGCGAGCGCTGCACCCGCCGGACGTGCCTGATCACCTTTCACCTGGAGGGCGGCGACAAACGGCAGGAGGGTCCCAGCAATCACCACTTTCTGGACTCGCCCAAGGACGCCGAGGGACTGCAGAGACCCAACATCACTGTGAGAGCAGCCGCCCAGTAGCACCACTGGTCACACTGGTCTCCAGTCTGAGCACGGCCTTCTCCCTGTGTGTGTGTGTGTGTGTGTGTGTGTGTGTGTGTGTGTGTGTGTGTGTGTGTGTGTGTGTGTGTGTGTGTGTGTGTGTGTGTGTGTGTGTGTGTCCAGGCTGAGGTGCGTCAGGTGGGTCAGAACCTCACCGTCACCCTGCACTCGGCCGCCGTGGCTGCCTTCGTGTGGCTGGACGTGGGCTCGGTACCGGGCCGCTTCGACTCCAACGGCTTCCTGCTGGTGGAGCGCAACAGGACGCTCGCCTTCAGCGCCTGGCGGTCCACCAGCGTGGCGGAGCTGACGGCATCCATCAAGGTCACCTCCCTGAGGGACGTCTACTGACCTCTGACCTCTGGGTCTTTCGACGACTCGCTATCTTTCATCGAGAGAGAGAGAGAGAGAGGGAGAGAGGGAGAGAGGGAGAGAGGGAGAGAGAGAGAGAGAGAGAGAGAGAGAGAGAGAGAGAGAGATTTCCTCAGTCTTGATTTGCCAGCAAAAGGAAGAAGAATAAAGTGAACTTGAATCAAGTTAATTCATGATAAAAAGCATTTCTCTTGATACACTGCACACACAATTATTTGGCAAGTAAGTAGTTTCACCATTGCATCTTTCTTAAACAGATTTCTCCAACTCCAAGCTCTACAAACTTGGAATGCTTATGGGATTTAGGTACGGAAGCGCGTTGCATTCACTGAATAAAATCAAATCAGGCACCGGGATCTCGTAATTACGAGATCGGGATCTGTTCTCCGTATGTTCGTAATTTGGAGATCCTGGTGCCTGATTTTATTTTATTCAGTGAATGCAACGCGCTTCCGTGTTTAAGTGTATGAGGCGATGTGTATTTGTGTAAAGAGGGAGGGTGCGGCCTTTGGAGATTAACACTTTATATCAAGGTGTGCGTTGGCATTGGGCAGCTTTTTTTCCCCAGGCAAAATGGGCCAAAAAAGAGAATCAACTAACTGAAAAGTCTTCCAGAGGGATGTAAATTGTAAATATATTTTGAGTTTTTTGTTTATTATTCTCACTAACAGATGAAAATTAACAAGTGAGATGTGAAAACACTGCATAGTCGCATAATAATTCTGCACATTAATCAAATAGACCTTCTCCTAAAAAAACAAAACAAAAAAAAAGCCAAAACCTCATTTTTACTTTATTAAATTTTCAGGTTTGAGGGTTTACAACTTGCCTACTAATCGTGCGCGCAGTGTTTTGCCTGGAGAATGAAAAAAAAACAAAACAACAACAACAACCAGTGCTTCAAATCAGCACCTGCTCAGATCACAGCTTTATTTTTCTACGATTTTCACCCGATAGTTTTCCAGCGCACAGAGGTTCCGCTGGTCATCTATGATCCGCCATTCCGTGGTGGAAGTTTCACAGCTGACAGTGCAGCGGAAGTTTCGGGCGTCCCGTTGAAAGCAACACAAAGTGAAAGGGCTTGTTTTTTTTCTAATGTCCTGTAGAAAGTGCAAATGTTTGAGTAGAAATGTACGGAGTCGAGGTGAGAAAGGGAAATACTCAAAGTGCAGATACCTGAAACATCGACTTCAGTACTGTAGCAATCTGTTTGTACTGTACTTTCCACCTCTGACCAGTTAAGCCAATCAAATGATAATGAAATGAGAGAGAGAGTGAGAGTCAGCAAATGTATCCTCCGTCTCCAGTGTCTCCATCTTGAGTTGTCAGAGAAAGAACCTTTTCTGTTGTTGTTGTTTGTTGTTTGTTTTTTAAACAATAAATTGAATTTGAGTCAAGTTAATTCATGACAATAAGCCTTTCACCTTTATATGCCTGGAGGTTGAAAAAAAAAAAAACCTACCCGGTGAACCCTTTGATGGGAGTTTATGGCGACCATGTACCCAAACACCTTTTTACAACCATCACATCCTGTGAGCAGGTGACTTCAAACCAGTACAACATATCACAACAGTGGACCAGTGGGACCCGCCTTTTAATTCCTTCCGGTGAATTTTTATTACTTCCCAAGTATTTTTTTTTTTTATTATTGATATTGTATTTTATGATACGCTAAGCATTTTTTTTTTTTTTTTTTTCAAACCTCTTGTGAGTTATCGAAAGACTTGGTGAGCCAATAAATGTGTGTTTTGCTGCGTTTCCAAGCCGGCCTCAGTCATCCTGGGCTGCGTTGATTTTCTTTTGCCGCCAGGCGGCGACAGTGATGAAAAGAACGCTTTGGCCACGTGTTGTCATGTTTACATTTTTTTTTGTTGTTGTAAAAGAAAGAAAGAAAGAAAGAAAGAAAAGAAAAAAAGGAACACGTTTGAATGAACGGCGAGGTTGAGTCTCAGCCACACGCGCGCGCGCACACACACCGAGGTTTGGTTTTTGACTTGCTGAGACTCAACCTCGCCGTTCATTCACGTTGCATCCCGAGAACTCCGTCCCAAAAGGGGGAGGGGTGTGTGTGTGTGTGTGTGTGTGTGTGTGTGTGTTGCGGCAGAGAGAGAGAGAGAGAGAGAGAGAGAGAGAGAGAGAGCGTGCATGCGGTCGATCACCTCCATTTGTGTTTGGTATTTTTTCTCCTTGGCTCCTGATCTTTGGACTGGATCCGCCTCAGAAGAAGAAAAAAAAAAAAAGTTCCCTCCGAGGCTTTAAGGACCCCCGGAGCTCCGAGCGGAGGAGCCCGCCGCCCTGCCATGGCTCCAGTCCCGCTGGCCGCAGGCTGCTAAGAGAGACTTGGTCCAGTCAGACGACCAGCCAGCAGTCCCATCAGAACCGGACCCGGACCCCCCGACCCCCGACCCCCTCACCCCTACTCCCTCTCTCCCTCTCTCTCGCTCTCTCTCTGCCCGCCTCCAGCATGCTCGCCCTCGGCCACCCTCTCCGCTGCCTCCCGCTGCTGCTGCTCCTCTGGCGGCCGCCGCTCGGCTGCCTCGCCGCGCCGCGGGATGGAGCCTCGTTCCTGGAGAACGTGCTGCTCTTCTACGGCGAGAACAGCTCCATCGCCACCGGCACGCTGGATGAGCTGCTGCTGCTGCTCTCCGCCAGGAGGTCCGAGGAGGTCTCCGCCGAGGGGAACCCGCTGGCCCAGCACGAGGTGGGGAGCTTTCCATGACAAATGGCTCAACTTTAGTTGGGGGGGGGGGGGGTTGTGTCACGTCTGAAGCACATTTTTAAATTCAATGATCTAAATGAATTAAATAATTGAAGTAAATTCATCTTAAATTGAAATAATTTATTTTATTTTTTATTTTATTATTTATATATTATTATTATTATTTAGTTTATTCCTGTATCATTTTATTGGCATTATAAACATGCTGTCAGTGTTATTATCATACTGAACCCAGTCATGTTCTGACATGACTGTGATTGTATTTATGCTCATGGCAGCCCTGAGGTGAACCACCGCTAAGCCCAGTGCTGCTTTTCTAAACCAATTATTAAGTAATAACCAAAGGAGAAAGAGCAATGTTCTGCAACTACATGTGCAGAATTTGTCTTTTTTTTCTGTTCTTTGCTCATGTCGGCCTGCGTGTCCGCCACGTGTTTACACATGAAGCTGGAACGCTGTCCTGTCGCCCCCTCAGTGTCCCTCATCCGGAGAGATCTTGTCCCACTTTGGGATGAGCAACCTCAGCCGTTTGACGGTGGGGGACCTGGAGACGATCTGTCCCGCCGTGTTGACACAGGTGCTGCTGCCCTCCTGCCCCCACACCGTCCAGGAGGAGTCGTACCCCTTCCGCTACTCCGGTCAGTTGCTTCATCCCTTTGTTTGTGCAGCCCCCTCGCAACTCAAATACTTGGCAGGTCACGGCGGTTTGTTGTTCGCTGTCGGCGCTGCGGCCTCGCGAGGATGTGAGTTCGGCTGGAGTTTTCAATGAGTCTGCGGCTTCACATCTGACCCGGGATCAGCCGGAGGTCGATTCTCCGAGCCCGCGGGGGGTGGGGGGTGGGGGGGCAGAAGGCAACAAAGTCTCGTCCCCTCTGTATTTAAAGATGTAATAATAAGGTCCAACCCATCATGGAAATTTAGATCAAATCAAACATTTAGAGCAGATAAAATATTGTTTAGTTGAAATCGAGAAACTGAGAAATTTCAATCGTGGCGTTGGTAGGATTTTATTTTCTTATTTCTTTTTTTTTTTTTTTCCCCGTCGGCAGGATTTAAATCTCTGATTGGACCTGAGATTACGATGTTGACATGGGAGGAAATTCAGCTTCAGTTTTTTGTGTTTTTTTTCCCCATGTGTATGTGTGACTGAATATTTGCACTGAAGGTGGAAACGAGGAGGTGGGGGGGCGATGTGAGGAAGGCTGTGAAACAGTGCAGGGACTCCGGCACCACTTTGTGCTTTGATTAGCAGGCTGTCGCGCAGATAGCGGGAGAACTTTGAGCCCAACGCTGCGGCCCAGCATGAACCACTCACACCTGGAGGCATTGTGGGTAATCAAAGGAGAATTAAAGTGTGACGACGTGACGGTCACCAAAAGTTACATTAACCTCCCCAGCTGGGAACGCCGGTGCCATAAATTTCCAGATAAGATGCGATTCTTCCAAGACTTTTTTTTTTTTTTATGACCTCAGAGTTCTGAATTGTCCTCTTCCTTATGAGCTGCCGCTTGATTGGACCGCGCGTGGATCTGGTGGTAAATGTCAGTGAGTGAGTGTTCCAACTGCTGAACATAAAGTCCTGATCCTGTTGAGGGGCCCAAACAGCCGCACCACTGACTCCAGCAGAGCGCCATCTGTTGGGCTCGGTGTGTGCTGAGCGCTGAGTTCCCTCAAAAATAAATCAATTGTGCAGACAAGTTAAAGATTACAACTCAGAAACTGGGCGGACACTCGCAAATGTTCAATGCGCTCCGAGGTTTAACCAGCGCCGATACTTTTGATGCGTGAATGGACGATTTGGTGGTTAGAATCGTCTCGGGATGAAGTCGTAGTATGAACAAAAAGGACTCCACACAAACATTCAAAAACCTTTCTTAAAAGCCTTTTGTTCAGCTGTGTTTTTCCTAAACTGCCATGTCATGGTTTTAAAATCTTCCATCCACGTTCAGTGGCGGTTTCTCCCTGAGGTCAGAGTCGGAGGGGTCTGCTGGAGCCCCTCCCAACTGTCATCGGGGCGAAGGCAGGGTGACGCTCTGGGCAGGTCGCCAGTTCATCGCAGGGCCACACAGAGACAAACCACGACATCCGCTAAGCAGGCTAGGAATTGAAACCAACCACCTTCTCGCCGTGAGGCGGCGGCGCTAACCACGTTTCAAAATCACGTTTATTCATTTGCCCACAGCATGTGCTCCGTCCCAAAGTCAGGTGGCCGCTGTGCCGGTCGCACTTCAAGACTGTTTGATTGATAAAGCCCAGCAGCAGCAGCAGCAGCAGCAGCAGGCCTGACACACACACACACCCACGGTGACCACTTCCTTTCGCTAACTGCTCACTTCCTGTCCACCGGGCCACAGTGTGGGGCTACGGCTTCCTGGCGGTCACCCTGATCAACCTGGCGGCGCTGCTCGGCCTCTTCCTCATCCCCTTCACCAAGAAGTCCTACTTCCCCAAGGTGCTGACCTACTTCGTCGCCCTGGCCATCGGGACGCTCTTCTCCAACGCGGTGCTGCAGCTCATCCCAGAGGTCGGTGCTGCCTCTCACTCCTGTCAGTCAAACCTGAGCGTTTCCCCCAGCGCCCAGTCGAGCTGCAGCCGTTCTCCTGGTTTGCGTGCAGGCTCTGGGCTTCGATCCCAAAGCGGACAACTACGTGGAGAAGGCCGTCGGGATATTCGGGGGCTTCTACATCCTGTTCTTTGTGGAGAAACTGCTGAAAATGGCTCTAAAGGTCGATAACGAGGTCAGTGAGTTAATCTTTTCTTTTACGCCGGCGATGTGGTCTAATTTATATCACTAACTAATCATAAGTAGCAGGGAAACAATCCTGATTTACGGTCTGGATTTTAGTTTAAAGAGTAACCACGCTGATGATCACACTTTATGGGACTCTCACATCCGAGGGCCTCGTGCTGGCGCAGCACAAAAAAATCCAGTGTCAACAGCAGCCAATCCTTAGATTACAGAACTTTATCACAGATTAGCGGCGATAACTGCCGTCGTTGCGTAGCTGTGGCTTTCTGTCCGAGCGAGTCCAGCACGTAGCGGCATGCATGAAACTGCAGCGCTTACGGACGGCAGGTGTCAAACTCGTCGGTGCGTCACAGTCAAAGAGGGGCTGGCCGTGTGCCATGCTGCACAGTTTGGGATTGATCAGATAAGACGATAAATAAATAAATATCAGAAGATAATAGAATCAAAATGATTTATACATTTTAAAAAAAATATGATAAAAATAATAACATAATTAAATGATAATTAAATCATTCATAAATAAATAAATAAATAAATAAATAAATGGCAACACGTTGGTGCAGTGGTACACACCTCACAGTAAGAAGGTCGTGGGTTCAATTCCGGGCCCCCTTTTTCATCCCACAGCACGGCCACAGCCACTTCTCGGCCGCCGAGCCCGGCGGGAACTCCAACCTCAACGGCGGCGCCCCGGCCAAGAAGGACTCCATCGTCCTGAAGGCCGTCAACACCATCTCCACGGACAGGAGCAGCCCCACCCCGGATCCTCCGCACACTAACGGCTCGACTGCTGAGGTAGCTGGACGCACGTTCACTTCAGTGGAGGCTCTCGTCAGCGGCGCAGACGCTGACAAAAGGGTCTTAGCTTCCTTCTGCGTGATGCTGCCACCATAGAGCATGGAGCAGTAGTGTCACTTCCCATCTATGCCTCTGTCACTCCCATGATGCACCAGGACGCATCAGCCATTAGCCAGAACGAGCCGAGCCACAGCAGCACGTATGATGCCTCGACGTCATGCTGGAAATATAAAACTATTTTCTGGGGATTTTCTGGCTTTTATCATTTTTTTTTTTTTTTTTTAAGATTTTTAAAAATCCATGACTTCAAAATCTAAAAATGTTTCAGGTCAAAGGTCGTCCTGTCAGTTTTTTTTTTTTTTTTTTTTTTTTACAGGCCTTTATGTTGTATTGCTTTTTGGGGCCGTGTAGGGTTTTTGGCTGCAGTACCTCAAGTGTCCTCTGGGAAGGAAATCGCAGTACCGTTAGATTACGGGTCTGGTATCCAGCGCTTACAGTGACGCATCCATGAGGTGGACACGTGCCCCGCGACTTTAGAAATAATTTCTCACTGGGTTCAAGGATAAGGCCTTTTAGGCAGGAGAGAAGTGCGATTACTGCCCCCTACAGGACTGTATTATAAAACCTAAACATTACCAAAATAAGCATCTTATCAGTCACTTGGTCTGTGATTTTCCAGTGTTTTGCAGTTCCTCCGAGCTCGTTCTCTGCGTGTGGTTGGTTCCCTGCTTGAAGAGCCATTGGTTGAGTCGTTATCGGTGACTCAGAGTCGCTGTTAATGTTTGATGGTGGAAACCCTCGGATGTCCCTGCGGTGCAGTCCAGATGCAAAACAAACAGGGCGCGCGTGCCGAGGGTTTCACATCAACCCCCCGCGCCCCGGCCCCCTCCGACCCCTGCCCCCCCAACCCCAGGTCCGGCCCCCTCCTGGTGAATGCAGGAATTGTCTGACATCTGCACAAAGACTCTTTGTTGGGCGGCGGTGGTAAAAGAAGGTTCTGTCACCGCTGTGCACCTTCAGCCGGGCCCGGACTGCTGCAGTGCACGTCTCAGGTTTCCCTGCGCAGCACAACTGCGGCCTTGTGGTGGAAATTAAAGAATTCCTTTGTAGACAATGTCGTCCCATCGCGAAACATCTCCGACCCGGGGGGGCGGAGCTACGTGCTGGCCCGTACCCGCCTCCCCAAAGCAGAGGCATAATTTGAGAGAATTTCCTCACACTTCCACACTACAGCGTCGCAAGTCATGTAAATATGACTTGATGATTGGCTTGGATCTTGTTCTTGGTGGTTTAAGCTGATACGGGTCTGTGAAGAATATTAACATTGGTGAAGATTTGCTGTCCTCTAATTCAGAGGCCGGCTGTTATAAGGTCACACATGAAACATTTAATAAATACAAAGAAAACTACAGCAACTATTGAAGATCACACAAAAAAACAAAAAACAGTTGTGTAGACATTTCAGGTGTGAGGACTTCTACATGACTTCCTGCCTCACTGTGTGTGTGTGTGTGTGTGTGTGTGTGTGTGTGTGTGTGTGTGTGTGTGTGTGTGTGTGTGTGTGTGTGTGTGTGTGTGTGTGTGTGCGTGACTCTCTGCAGGATGAGCAGGCTTCTGCCGTGATGTGCCAGTGGCTGCGCGGCAGGCGGCTGTCCAGCATCAAGACGGTGGCGTGGATGATCACGCTGAGCGACGCCGTGCACAACTTCATCGACGGCCTGGCCATCGGCGCCTCCTTCACCGTGTCGGTGTTCACCGGCGTCAGCACGTCCATCGCCATCGTGTGCGAAGAGTTTCCGCATGAGCTCGGTCAGACTTTTGTCCTTTTCCTTTGTTCCTTCCCATCAACACTTGAGCAGAGCTTCCAAAACTGTGACAGATGATGGCGGAACTTTAGACTTTTTTTTTTTTTTTTTTTCTTAGACGAGTTCAAAACGATATCACCATTGAATCACAGGAGTGCCAAAATTAAAAATAAATGAATAAATAAATAAATAGATATATAGAGGAATAAATAAATAAAGGCAAAACTTTTGTCATTGTTTTTTCCATTGGTGTTTAACAATGATAAGTCAATGACAAAATATACCTTTATATTTCTATTTATTTATTTATTTATTTATTCATTCGTCTTTATATTTATTTATTCATTTTTTCATTTATTTTTTTTAATTTTGGCACTCCTGTGACTCCATATATCGCACGTACAGTGTCAACAGTTAAAGAGAAGGGTTGGGGAAATGTCATCCTTTGAACAAGCAAACATTTCCACTTTTGGACCTGTTTGATTCGAAAATGTGAACATGTGTTTCAAGGCATTAAAAGTGTTTTTGTCAGTTTTAGTTTATATGATGTCTAGTGACCTCTAGTGGCAAACTACCTAGCTACATCCAAAAGCCCACTATGAACTGTCGATTCTCGAGCACAAGAGTGTGATTAGTCAAAGCAAAGGCCTCGGTAACCAGAGGGACTGAAATCTGTGTTTAAGTGAAAATGCAAACACTTTGTTGCATGAGTGCCCCACCCCCACATGGGTTTGTTGGTCGGTTGCTTGAGCTGTGTGTCCGCCTGCAGGTGACTTTGTCATCCTGCTGAATGCCGGGATGAGCATCCCGCAGGCCATCTTCTTCAACCTGATGTCTGCCCTGTCCTGCTACATGGGCCTGGTCTTGGGCATCCTGCTCGGAAGCACCTTCGCGCCCAACGTCATCTTTGCCATCGCAGGAGGGATGTTCCTCTACATCGGCCTGGCTGACATGGTGCGACGCTTTTCTTTCTTTTTTATTTTATGTGCGTTGGACAGCTTAAAGGTCCATCATCCCCCCCCCCCCCCCCTTTGAATTTGGCTCACGTTGAAACACCAACACCAAAGTCTGTCGCGGGGGAAAAGAGTTCTATCTGTGTTTGCTGTGGATGTCGGTATTTTGATTGTGACGATCAAACATCCGACTGCCCCCCCCTCCTCCTCCCCTCAGTTTCCGGAGATGGACGCCATTGCACAGGGGGAGAAGCGAATGTCCTCCAAGGTCATCTTCTTCCTGATCCAGAATGCGGGGCTGCTCTCCGGCTTCACCATCATCCTGATGATCACCATGTTTGCCGGCCAGATCAACCTGGGAGATTGAAAAGACCAGCGGCCCCCCCCCCCCGCTCAGCCTGAGGCTCCGGGAGGGAAGAAGCGGCTCTGTATGTTCCGACGATCAATGAAAGGGATGTTTTATACTCTGTATAAGCAGGGGGAAATTCTTCAAAATCATTTGATGTATGAACTTTTAGACAATAAATTATTTTTTCAGTCTTTCCACCGTGTGAAATATTTGAACGTGGCCTTACCTCGAATGCCATGGTGTGGACCGACAACACGCTGTGTTATTGGAAAACAAACGGCACGACTGCTTGACCTTCACTTGATCTGCTCTGACCTTCACTGCTGCTTTTCTCAGTTTTTTTTGTTTTTTTTTTTGTTTAAATCCACGTTTACAAATGTTTCTAGACATGTTTAAGGTGATTTTTAAAACTCAGGGAGACGAAGTCGAAACTGACAGTCGTCTTGTTAAACCACAAGGTATGTGCACTTTTGGATTACGTCCTTTCCTTTTTGCTCTCACGACCTAAAAATGCTGTAAGATTCTGTTAGCCATCATACATTATACTTTTTGTACACAATCATGTGGCATGCATAAAAAGCCTCTGGTAAAGATTGGTGGAGGTAACCTCCCAGACAATACACCAATCATGTCATGGAAGATTTTAATTTTTTTATTCTTGCTTTTCTAAGTGATGTATCTGCCTTATGATTAGTGTTCCTTGTTATATTCAGCACATTTTGTTGGAAAATCTTCAAAACAAGTAAAACTCAAACAGATCAAACGCAATAAAGAAGGTAGGGTTTTTTTTTGTTCACATTCACTTCACTTTTTGTCACTGACATTATTTTGTCAACAAATGTCAAGGCACACTGAATAAACACATCTCACAAACTCGTGTTTTGGCTCGATTTCTTCAAAATAGAGAATGGGAAACGACTTGAAATAATAAACTGCGAATAATCAACACAAAAAAATTAAAAATCCCTCAATAGTCACCCCAGGACGTTGTGATGACATGAGTCAATAGATTTAGGCTTGTTTTTCGTGGATCACGAGATTAAACGGAGCCAGCAATGTGAGAACAGTCTTCGGTAAACAAGGTGAAAACTTGGGCCAGACGAGACGTTAGTTAAACAGACGGCAACGTTAACAGTAGCAACCAGTAATTCATTTTTCGACTCTGTTGAAAGTAGAACGCAAAGGCGTTGTGACAAAGTTCAAAAGCCTCGCGCGGACGTCATCGCTTATTTACTTGGGTTAGCGTGTGCAAACTGCGTCACGTGGTCCGCAAGTCGCAACAAATCCACGTTAACCAGGAAGTAACGCAAACGGCATTAAAACAACACCACAAAAGCTCGTAATTATCCTGATCCGTTTTTAAAATCCACGATTTGAGCAGAAATATTTCGATTTTGTGTTAGGAACTGCGCAGATATGGTTATAATGGTGATTATATTACACACTATTCAATATGTACATTTGTTCTAGGAGGAACAAAGAACCTGAAAGACGGCTCAGTTACTTTTCCCACCCTCCGGGTCTTCCGTGAACGCAGCACCGCTGAAACGAGGCGACACAAATGAAGCGACGAGATTTCTACTGGAGTACGTCTCACTTCTGGCCACTTTGCCTCAAGTCACTCCCATGAACTCAGCCGCTCAACACGGGAATAAGAACGCACAGGTGAGTCCAATTCTCTCCCTTTTTGTTTTCGACAAAGAATCTCGATGCGAGTTCGCGGTTGTGCCAAGCTAGGTGCTAATGTTAGCAGACCGTGAATCTGTGGGATTATGGTCCCGGGTCAGTGCTCTCAACTTTACTGTCTCAATCCATTCATTCCTTCCGTTCGTCTTTCATTTTGCACACATGTTGATTTTTTTTTTATTTTTTTATTTTTTGCCAGACGTCCACGCCGCGTCTGGTAAAGCTTGCTGCAACTTTGAGGGGTTTGTGTGTCGTTGTCAATGGTTACAGTGTCAGGAGACGGCTGGGGGTCAAAGAAAAGCGGACGCGGAAGTGACCGGAAATAGAAGTTCAACGCAGTGTGTGAAGGTTTTATTTGGTCTAAATGTCGTAAAAAAAAAAAAGTTTAACTCGCTGAACGACGTTTTAGGACAACGGTCGTTTACTTTCCCTTTGGCCAGATCACGACTAGCAGCTTAATATTACAAGATAATGCAGGTTTTCAAAAGCAGAACATTTTCCAAGTAAATATAATGAAAATACTTTATTTCTGTTGTTGCTGAAGAGATTTCATTGTTCATGAGGTTCAGGAACCCTTGCGAGCAACACACCTCGTGTTTGACAAGCACTTAAGGAAAAGGAATCATGTATTGGTGGAACCTGCTCATTTCTCCTGTGACCTTTTCAGAATCCTCTTGACCTTCTGTAGACACACTGATGTATTATGGGTTTAATTGACACACATTGCAGAGATGTTTAATAATGATTTTTAAATATATTTTTGCATGACAAAATATCGACGCGCAACAATTTTTTGAAAGATCCTATGCACTTTCGTTTAATAGTGGTGAACAAAAGCTTGCGTTTGGCATGGATTTATGTAAATATTTGCAATTTTGCAAAATACTTTGATCCGCCTACTTTACAGTTCCGTCATTTGGGTTCCAATGCATTTGGTTCGTTTGTCATAACGTACAAAACATATTATTAACATTGCAAAAAACACACTGAATCAGAACCTCACTCATTTTCTGTCCATTCTTCCCGTTTATTTAACGCTGATTGCAACGCACGCAGCAGCGCGCAGCCATGTCCGCCGTCCAGATCCGGAAGTTCCGCGGTGAAGACGACGAGACGGTGAAGGAGCTGTTCACGCTGGGGATGAGCGAGCACGTGCCGTCGGCCTTCGTGCACATCCTGAAGCAGCCGCCCACCCAGATGGTGCTCATGTGCCTGTTCTGTGCCCTGCTGACCAGCTCCAAGTCCTTCCTGCTGCCCATCCTGGCCATCACGCTGCTGCTGGCCGCCGCCCGCCAGTCCGTCGTCTACATGTTCAACCGCTACATCGACACCAGCCTCCGCAAGGACCTGGACAGCATCAGCGCCACCTACCTGACGGGCAAGGACTCGTGCTTCTGGGTGGCGGAGTGCGACGGCCGGGTGGTGGGCTGCGTGTCGTGCCTCCCCAGCGAGGACGCGTCCGGCTGCCTGGAGCTGAAACGCATGTCGGTGAGCCGCAGCCACCGGGGGCGGGGCATCGCCAAGGCTCTGTGCAGAACGGTGGTGGAGTTCACGCGGGACCGGGGCTTCGCCGCCGTCATCCTGTACACGTCTGTGGTGCAGACGGACGCGCAGAAGCTGTACGAGCACGTGGGCTTCGAGAAGGTGCGGGAGTTCGTCGTCCCCGAACTGTTTGCCAGGATCACAAACTTCACCCTGTTTGAGTACAGACTGGACTTACAGGGAGAGCGCAAACGGGAGTGAGCGACCTCGGAACGGGGAAAAAAAAAAAAAGACTCTTAACCAGTTTCAGAGCTTACTCCTACCCAGCATGCATTGCAGTCAGAGCACCCAAGTACTCATGCAGGTGACAGGAGTCCTTGTGAGCAACTGAAGGTCACATTTAACGTTAATTGTTCCTACAACAAACACATTTTTTTGTTTAGTTTTTAATAAAATGTTACTGGTCTATGTTGACGCTTTTTTTATTTCACTGTCCTGTGTAATTTCTACACCAGGGAGATGTGGATGAATCACATCATACTTTTTTTGTTGACGCTCCGTCATTTAGCCAAAGGACAAAGCTGATTTGTGATTTCCATCATCTAAATATCCCAATAAAATGATTTCCAGTTTTGGTTATGAATTATGAGCTTCGGCAGAGGGAGTGAATTTCTTGTCACTGTTCTGTCACCCTGTGTGGATGAAAATATGCCCAGCCTGAGAATTCGACCTTCTTAATGGCTTCACTCCCCCCCCCTCTCCTGTCTCATATTTTACCCTTGCTCACAGCTTCCTGCTAGAAGCAATGCTTTGTTTGACCCTCCACAGGTTCAGAAGGACAATGAAGGAGGCACTCTCAGAGGGCGGGGACGACAGCTGGCTTGGGGGTGTGGTCAGCAACCTGAAGGAGATGATTGGTACAAGTGGTGCAAGCAGCAGAGGAGGAGGGCGAGGATCTGTTTGGCCTATTTCTAGAAAGTTTACCGAGGATTCTTAGGGGACCTTTAAGAAGTGCTGTACAGGTGGAACTTGTTCAGCCTAATGGGACGATAGAATAATATAAAAGCCTTCATGTGGGTAACAATAAAAGCGTTTTTAACAATCTGCGTAGGCGCAGGTGGGACGGAGAATGACGAGTTACTTTAATCACCTGTGGTCTCATTCAACTCCAAATTACGGCACATTTCAAACTTTGAAAAATGTGCAACCTCTTCGACATTCGAACCCTACAACATTTCTCGGGCCACCAGAGCAATGCCGCCAGCGGCAGTGTGGAGGTTTCTGCCGGGGTGCCAGGGTCCCTGCTCGGCTCCATCACATGCCGGTGGGTGGATGTAGCCTGGCAGGGGCGAATCTGAGCCCTCGACCAATACACAGGACCACAACCGGTAAGAATGACCACAACACGGCGGGGAAACCAAGACACACACACATGTACCTGTCGTTGGTGATGATGATGATGATGATGATGATACAAATAATAATAGTAAAACGAGTGTTTTTGCTTGAAATACGATTTTTGAGTTGACAGCTAGTGGCTGCCTTTGCTAGCAGCTAGTTAGCCAGTAAGCTAACAAACAGGGGAGTGTCCCACTGACCGCAGTAAACAACGCCGGTAGTCACAGATCGTGTTCTGGTGGGATCTGTTAGGAATAAATACATATGTCACAGTTAAACGAGCACTAAATAATTAGTAAAAAAAAAAAAAAAAAAAGTTTTAATTAAGTTTAGTTGGTAGAAACTTTGGGTCCTGGATATTAACCACCCTGAATGGAATGATACTGTTTTCTTCTCATTAAAATAACATTTTCCCGAACCGAGTTTTTTTTTTTTTTTTTTTTTTTTTTTTTTCATTTTCTTCTTCATCGCTCCTAATTCCGCGCCCAATTCGGTTTATTCCGACATTAAATCGTGTCAGTCCACGGATTCGAGCAGGCTGTGAACTGGTCCACGAGGCGTGGCGGCCCGAGTGTTAGTGAGATTTTGCATCGTTAAAGCACTTGGCTAGTGAAGAAGGTACATCAAATAGACTGAGTCAGCAAATTATCAGGCCGCTGTCGTCACTAGATGGCGCCAAATGACAGAATTCAAAAGTTTTTGTTTTTCGTGCACGAAGTTTAAATCTGACGTGTGCACGGATATAAACGTCATAAATGACCGTGAGAAAATATGACGGTTTTACCGTTAACTACTACTACTACTAATAATAAAGCAATATTGACAATCCTCCATAGATTTGCCCACTCGTTCGACATCTTTTGCAACCAATAATCTGATATTTTTCATCATCAGCTGACAACATAACCTGTGGTCATGAACAAATATTCATTCAAAGTTAATTAAAGGATGAAATCGATCGTGACAGAGTTACTTGTGACGCCTTCTTCTTTGCTCTCCACGACGTCTCGCCAAAGACGTCTTTACCTTGTGTGGACTGTTGTTGTTCACCAGGCGGACTCTTGTCGCGTGGGAGATGAAGGCTCCTCCTCCTCCTCCTCCTCCTCATCCTCCTACAGTCCTCTTTGAAAAGGCAGCAGAGAGACTGCAGACTCGTGTCAGCTTGGTGCTATTCTGAAGAATCCTCCAGACTGCGGGGGTCCCAGTAGCACTGGAGGAGATTGCTCAGCTGATGTGTGTGTTTTGCTTTGGCTCTCCCTCCTCCTCCTCCTCAACTCCTTCATCCTCACCCTGAATAATACCCGCACTCAGTTCAGCTCCCATGACTTTGGTGCTGAGAGCTTTTTTTGTGTGCGTGGAAACGGCAGCTTTTACTTGGGCAACGAAATTGGAAATAGACCAAAAAAAAAAAAAAAAAAATCTCTGTGTGCAATCTGGTTGACAAAGAAAGGCCACTAATCCCTACTGTGCTGCATCACCTGGAACCTTTTGTGTTGGGACACAATGAAGCATCATCAGAATGCTTACAGCTCATGTCCCCCCCCCACACCCCCCCACACACCCCCTCACATTTCCATCCACGCCGCAGTTGTGTGTTTTGTTCAGATTGTTGTTCACTGACCGAGGCAGTCTGTCTGTCGGTCTGTCTGTCTGTCTGTCTGTCTCTCGGTCTGTCTGTCTGTCTGTCTGTCTGTCTGCTCTCCAGGAAAATGCCTTTAAACCAGTTCAGGAAAACAGTTTTGACAGTAATTGTGATTCAGTAGTGACAGAAGTCCTACTGGCAAAATGCACAAACTGATGGCCGAGTGAAAAAAAAAACTAAATACCAGACTCGCAATACAGTGTCGCAGCACAGTTACTTTTTGGTGGGCACGTGTGGTACTGCAGCCAAAAAAAAACTCCATACGCCCCCCCAAAATATATGTAAAAAAAAACGGCTGACAGGACGACCTTTGACCTGAAACGCGGTTCACCATAAAACTTTCTATTGGAAATGTAATCTTTAAAAACAATTTAAAGGCCAGAAAATCCCCCCCAAAAAAAGAGTTTTATATTCCCGGCGCGACGTCACAGCACTGCACGTGCTGCTGTGTCTCGGCTCCGTCTGTTTGGCTGATGCGTCCTAAATTGATGCTTCACAAGTGTCACAGAGGCCTAATGGGAAGTGACACTACTGCTATATGCTCGGTGGAGGCTGCATAATGCGGAAGCCGTAAACCTTTATTGCTGTCTGCACCTGGTGAGTGACTCCGTCGAAAGGAAAAGGCCGCCATGTTGCACCCTGAGGGCTGGGTGCGGACAGTCGTTAAAGTTGCGACTTGAGGAAGTGACGCCACGGGTTTATTTTGGGGTTTTCTGTCTGTCTGGGAGGTGCAGCTGCAGGCTTTAGGACCCAGCGCCTCGCTCTGGGACTTCCGCCAGCCTGGGAGGCTGCAGGCTGCCGCTGCTCTGGCGCAGCGCTTCAGACGATGCACCGGCGTCGCACCGAGTCCGGCTGCACGTCTGTCTGCCCGCTTGCCTGTCTGTCTGTCTGTCCGCTGGTCGTCCCCTCGGCGGAGGCGGGGCTCCTCCCACCTGGACGCTTCATCCGCCTGCGTTATCGGACAAGTTCTCTGCCGGACTCTCGGCCCGGAGATGGTGTGAGTGTGTGAGGAGCAGGGGGAGAGAGACAGAGAGAGAGAGAGAGAGAGAGAGAGAGAGAGAGAGAGAGAGAGAGAGAGAGAGACACACACACACACATACACACACGGAGACGCTCCAGCAGCATCGGCCACTTCGCCGTCTGTCGGGAAAACGAGACGAGCAGCTGGAAACATGTCCCAGACCAGGAGGAGCACATACACCCGGGTGAGTGAGTGAGGGAGTGAGTGAGTGAGTGAGGGAGGGAGGGATGGAGGGAGGTCTGATCGGAGATCCATTGTTGCTGTCTGTCTGCTTGATTAGCGTTGCTCTGTCATCTCCTCCCTCCACCAGACCCTCTAATCCATCCCCATCTCCGTCGGCTTTCTGCTCTCTTTGTTCCACTCCGGCATCGCGGCGCCGCTGCCCCCGTGATGCTGCTATAGATAAAGTCAGAGATGAAGCAGGTTGTGAGGGTCCGACAGGCTCTTTGGACTTCCTGTCTGTCATTGGTCTCGGGGTGGTCAGTGGGAGGACGTCAGCCTGGTGGTGGCCGCTCCACCAAACCTTCACCAGTCCTTTACCAAATCCAGTCCTTTACCAGCCCTGCACCAGCTCCACCAGTCCTGCACCAGTCCTTCACCAGATTTACCAGTCCTTCACCATCTCTCCCCCAGATTCACCAGTCCTGCACCAGCTCCACCAGTCCTTACTGGATTCACAATTCCTTGACTAGTCCAGACTAGCTTCCCCAGTTCTTCCCCAGTTCTTCACCAGTTTTTCACCAGTCCTTCACCAGCTCTCCCCCAGATTAACTAGTCCTTCACCAGCTCAACCAGTCATTCACCAGCTTCACCGGTCCATACTAGCTTCACTAGTCCTTCACCAGTTCTTCAGCAGCTCCACCTGTCCTTCACCAGCTTTACCAGTCCTTCACCAGTCCTTACTAGCTTCACAATTCCTTGACCAGTCCATACTAGCTTCACTAGTCCTTCACCAGTTTTCACCAGTCCTTCACCAGCTCAACCAGTCCTTCACCATCTTCTCCAGTCCTTCACCAGCTCTTCAGCAGCTCCACCAGTCCTGCACCAGTTTTTCACCAGTCCTTCACCAGCTTTACCAGTCCTTCACCAGTCCTTACTAGCTTCACAATTCCTTGACCACTCCATACTAGCTTCACTAGTCCTTCACCATCTTCTCCAGTCCTTCACCAGCTCTTCAGCAGCTCCACCAGTCCTTCACCAGTTTTCACCAGTCCTGCACCAGTTTTCACCAGTCCTGCACCAGCTTCACCAGTCCTTCACCAGCTCAACCAGTCATTCACCAGTCCTTCACCGGTCCATACTAGCTTCACTAGTCCTTCACCAGTCCTTCCACCTCCAGCCGAAGTGCTGAAGGAGTCGAGTGACTCTGAATAATTCAGGCCATCGTCTATAATTCTGCCTGAATCTGTTTCCAGCTTCTGTTTCCAGCCGCGGCTCGTGTTGAGATGAAGATGAAGACGAAGACTAGCACAGAACACCAGACTAACGTCATCCATCAATACAAAATCCAACATCCACCATCAATAACAGTCTGCTCCTGACACTCAGGAAACAGGGCAGAGTTTCTTCTGTTATCGACATGTGTGTCAACTGAGTTCAGGAGTCCATGAAGAGAAAGGAGGCGACTCCATTGTGTGGCCAAGAAGAAAATTAATTCTTCCTAAGCGGCGACGCCGTCTCAGGGGAGTGGCGGGGGGGGCTTACGTCAAACAAGGCACTCTTTATGTTTGCACATTCCAGCGTCCTGGACGTCCAGATCCGCTTGCTGCTGCTCCAACACGTGTTCCTCCGCCGGTTCTCCTCCTCCTCCTCAGGAGGCCTCGTCCTCCTCCTCCTCCTCCTCCTCCTCCCTGTCACCACCAGACAGAAGCCGTCCAATGAGTCATTTAATGAGTCTGAATCAGAATGTTTGATTAATCCCCCCCCCCTGAAAAGGGACGTGGACTCCGCCGATGCAGTGAGCTGGAGCTGCAGCAGCAACTTTGAAATTCTCCTCTCCAGGCTCCCAGAGAGTCTTTTCAAATGTGTTTGCAGCCTCCAAGCTGCAAACTTCAGTCAGCCAAGGCCTCTCGAGCTGCCGGAGCCCTTTAATTTATTCATTGTGTGTGTGTGTGTGTGTGTGTGTGTGTGTGTGTGTGTGTGTGTGTGTGTGTGTGTGTGTGTGTGTGTGTGTGTGTGTGTGTGTGTGTGTGTGTGTGTGTGTGTGGTGTTTAGTAACACAGAGCTGCTCTCTGCTGAGTCACTTCAAGACTCAAACTGATGCTGACACCATCGTGGCCGTGACAGAAATATTGCAGCCTGAACGTTTGTGTGCTTTGTTGTGTGAACAAATCTCCGTTGTCTTACTGTTGGAAGCCTCCACGTTTCCGTAAAGTGTGCCGCGCCGCTTCCTTCCCGACGCTCGGTGACTCAGGGCTTCAGAGGTGCCAGAAGTCCTTTGTCCATTTCTCCTTGATCCAAAGTGGTTCTGGTCGGTCGGACCTCTGTGATGTCACAGATGGCCAAACTCACGCACCCCCAGCCAGGTGTTGGCCCCACCTGGTTTTGTTCCCCCCCCCCCCCCACTCTTTTTTTTTAATATATATATTTTATCTACAGGCTGTAAACAGAAGGCTAAATAAATCATGTTTCCAGGGGCTGTTTTTTTTCGCTTTGCTTTGTTTTTTTGTTGTTTTTTTTTTCCAAACATGGTCGGAAAGAGTGACACCCTATACTGAACCTGTCTGTCTGTCTGTCCGTCTCCCTCAGACGCCCAGCAGCGGCAGCAGCAGGATGAGCTCCGACGGTGGCGGCGGCGGCAGCCGAGCGGTGAAGGTGGGCTCCCTGGTGGAGGTGATCGGGAAGGGACAGCGCGGCACGGTGGCCTACATCGGAAACACACTTTTCGCCTCCGGGAAGTGGG
>NW_027466167.1:160000-240000 GCF_046127955.1 Nelusetta ayraudi
TGATTATTTTTTTGATGCTTTATGAAAAAAAAAACCGTGCACATTAATGACGCGTCTTGGATTCGTCCTCGAAACGTGTGAAGAGGACGTCCGAGGGGAACTCGCGCCGCGACACGACACGCAGCATCTGCTGAGCCTCAGTCGTCGCAGAAATCGCTGTTATTTTAATTCAAACTGTGTCGCGTTTCAACATGGCAACCTAGAAAAGACAGGAACGCGTTGGCTCCCCGGAATGACAGCGCATTCTGCCGCCTTAACTGGAGATCTTCTGCCACCTGCTGGCTGCTTGTTGTTGTTGTTGGTTTGTTTTTTTTGCTGCCTGGGCCTGCTGAGTCACACTACTGAGGTGAACGGATCAGCACGACTGGACTCACGATCGAACTCTGTGTGCTGAGACGGAGAGAATTATGGGAAATCTGAGGCCCTTGCACCAAATCCTGGAAAACCAGAATGGAACGGTGTGGTTTTTTTCCTGTATGTTTTTTTTTTTTTTTTTGAGCCTCACATTATTAACGGAGCCGTGATCATAATCGCCCAGTCCCTCTTTTCAACCTGCCCCAGTCAGCTGATTGGTTTCACCCCCGCTGCTGTAATTTCACCTCCTTCCTGTCCTGTCCAGTCAGGGGCGGCAACTCGATACGTCTCAGGCCGTCCCATCATCCCCTCTGTCCGTCCGTCCGTCCGTCCTCCCGCTGGAGGATGATCTGATTCGCCCTCGTTCCTCGTTCCTTCCTCCGTGTCCGCTCGAACTCCCTCATCAGCGTTTCAGCTTCCCCAGGCTGAATCCATCCTGGTCCCCCTGCCGGGCCGAGTGGAGCCGAGGACGAGGACGAGGACGAGGTCTCGGCAGAGTTCGGCGGCTCTCGGCTCGCTAACGAGGGAGAGTCGTGACTGATCCAGTTACTGTCTGATATATATATATATATTTATTTATTTAAAAAAAAAACACTGTCTAATTCCAGATATTTTAGCGCTGCCAGATATCTCATACTTTTTGCTGTGAAATCCTTCTTTCAGTCAGCCAGGACACAGTTTAATACAGTCAATATTTTTGAATAATAATAATAGTAACGGGTCATAGTCCGGTTGCAACGATACTGTGTGGAGTAAAACAGCCAACAGGTAACTGTCAGGAAGAAACAAACCCCGCTGACGTGAAAGAAACAAAGCTGTGATTCAGAGCTGCTTCGTTTTCCTCCACAGCTCCGCTCTCCCTCCCCCCCCCTGCTCCCCGCTAACCTCTCGCTCCAGCCACCTACCCCCCCCCCCCTCCCCCGCCTGTCTGTCTTTAGGGGATGTGGTCGCCAGCAGCAGCCAGACACACAGAGAGAGGGAGGGAGGGAGGGAGGAAGGGGAGGAGGGGGCACAGTGATGTAATGTAGGAGCTCAGCATCAGAGGGGCTGACCAATCAGGACGAAGCAAAGCTAGTGGGAGAGAGGGAGGGAGGGAGGAGGGGAGGGGAGAGGAGGCGAGGCGAGGCGTAGCCTCTGAGCGTCAGGTCGGAGGAGGAAGCCGGAGTGGAAATCCAGGCAGGAAAAGAGACGAAGGAGGAGAGCGAGGACACAGTGATCTCTGGAAAGAGGAGGAGGAGGAGGAGGAGGAGGAGGAGGAGGAGGAGGAGGAGGGAGACGAGGGAGCCGAGGACGGAGGGAACAATTCCCCAAAGCGCTTTTGGCCATTTGCACGGCTGCAGCCTCCCGACCGTCCGTCCGTCCGTCTGTCCGTCCGTCTGACCTGAAGCCGAGCATCTTTATCACCTTCTGTGTGTGTGTGTCTGTGTGTTTCCGTGGTGACCGTCTGTCTCTGTGTCTCTGTGTGTCTGCGTGTCTGTGTGTGTTCTCTTTCTCCTCTTCCTCTTCTTCCTCTTCTTCGGCAAATATGATGAGACAGACACCTGCACCCCGGAAGGTACACAACTCCTGTCATTGTCATGCCTGAAGAGAGTGTTGCTGTGTGATGATGATGATGATGATGATGATGATGATGATGATGATGTCTGAAGTTCATCTGCAGCTTCCTTCCTTCCTTCCTTCCTCCCATCATCACCATTTTTTTCCAACTCCCAGGGCAGTTCTGTTGTCACCTCCACGTGTGTTTTGCGGTACTTTGTTGTGCGTTTCTCCAGAGCCCAGTTGCGTTGACGCTGTTCCTCGTCCAGGCGGAGCTTCTTGTCACACGCTCAATTTTTTTTTTTTTTTTTTTCCTCCCTGGAAGTAGTTGGCGGCGTTGAAACGTTGCCAGGGACATTTCATTTTTTTTTTTTTTTTTTTTTTTGATTGGCTCTGATTGGCTCCGCCTCTGATCCCGAAAACAACCATCACGAGTCGGAACGGCCAGGACGAGCAGAAGAAGAAGAAGAAGATCCACCTGTTGTGACGGGAACAAAACATCACTTCAAGTTTTTAGCCTCGTGAGAAAAATGAGACTTTTTTTCCTCGTGGATTTGGACCAATCAGAGGTCCGCTGGTGGCTTCCTGTCGCCGTCCCCGCCTTGGGGCTGACTGACAGGAAGGAGCCCAGTTTGATAGTGAAGATCTCAACTTCACACCACCGTTCACGCTTCAGATCAGCTGTTGCCGGAGCGCCGGCAGTCTCTTCGTGTTTGACGTCCGATCGGCTGCCGGTCGGAGGCACAATGGGGCCGTTGATGTCCTGGCCGGCGGCGGTACCGCTCGCTCCGCCAGGTCACATGGGTGGCGGTCTGCCCGGGGGAGAGAGGGAGGGTGGGTGAGGGGGGGGGGCGTGGTGCTCAGCGGGCGGGTTTCCGGGTTTCGGCCTTCGTCCATCGTTTCACCTTTTTCTGTAAATGACATTTTTCTTTTCCAGGGTGGAATGAACCAATCAGTGACCTCTGCTGTTTGTTTCCCTTCCTTCCTCCCTTCCTTCCTTCCTCCCTTCCTTCCTTCCTTTCTTCCTTCTTTTTCCTCTTCTTCCTCAGACCACGGCCAGAAGGCCAAAGGTGAGCTCCGTCCTCCTAGTCTCCTGTGTGTGTGTGTGTGTGTGTGTGTGTGTGTGTGTGTGTGTGTGTGTGTGTGTGTGTGTGTGTGTGTGTGTGTGTGTGTGTGTGTGTGTGTGTGTGTGTGTGTGTGTGAAAGACAGAGAACAAAAATCATCTTTTCTCTACTTTAGAAAAACAATATTTTTCTCAGACCACATTTTTCCCCATCCTGGAACATTTTTCATTCCGATCAGTTTTCTGTCATTTCCATCGGTCATCCTCAGTTCTGTTCTCAGCGTTTCCTGTTTCTCTTCTCTTCCATTCAAATCGTCTCGTCTGCTTCTTGATTCATACTATTTTCAACATGCTGCTTTGTTTTGTTTTTTTTGTCTGCGTGTGTTTTTGTTTGACGTCTGACTGACTGGTGGAGCGGAGTCTGGTTGAGTTGGAGGTTCAGATCTCCATGTCCCCCCCCACCCGCCTCCCCAGCTGACTGTCCCCTCTGTGTGCAGCAGGCTGGCCGCCCTGCAGGCAGCGGTGGGAAGGGCGCAGCCTCTGGCTCGGCCTCGGCCTCGGCGGGGGAGATGAGCAGCAGTGAGGCCAGCACGCCGGCCCAGACCCCCCTGGCAGCCCCGGTCATCCCCACCCTGCCCTCCCCCGGGAACCGCCCACCCGCCGGCCCCAGCAAGGTCAGTGGCCACTGACCCCCCTCACTCCAGACCAGTCCGTCTCCTCTGCAGCAGCATGTCCGGGGTTCAGGTCCTGGGTTTAGTTCCTTTGCTCAGTTCCTGGGTTCAGGTCTTTGGTTCAGGTCCTGGGTTCATGTTCTGGGTTCAGGTCCGGGGTTCCGGTCCTGGGTTTAGTTCCTTTGCTCAGTTCCTGGGTTCCAGTTACTCCTACAGGTCCTAGGTTCAGGTTTTGGGGTTCGTGTTCTGGGTTCAGGTCTGGGATTCAGGTCCTGGACTAAGGTCCTGGCTTCAGTCGGTGGCTTCAGGTCCAGGGTTGAGGTTCAGGGTTAAGGTCCAGGGTTCAGGTCCTTGGTTGAGGACCTGGGTTCAAAACCTGGGTTCAGTTGTTGGGTTCAAGCCCCGTGTTCAGAACCTGTGTTCCGGTCCTGGGTTCAGGTCCCGGGTTGAGTTCCTGGGTTTGGGTCCTGGTTGTGGTCATCGGGTTGTTGCTGTGCTCTGTTCTGCTGCCAACAGCTGATGTGCTGAAGTTGCGTCACACGCGACGTTACTTGATGACAGCTTGTCTGAGTGTCCCGCCTCTGTGAGGCGGCTGTCGGGTCGAGTCATGTCTCAGGAAGCTGAGAAGGTCAGAACCGGAGGCAGCTGCTCTCAGACTGCAAGGGAAGCTCAGCTTCCACTCAAATGTCAGAAAATCCGTGGTCAAAGATGAACCGCTGTGTGTACAGTTGATGCACTGAATGTGCCATGGAAGGCGTTCGTCTTTTGCTCAGAATCCTTTGTTCACCCCCTCTCTGCTCTGCTCTGGTGCGCAGGAGGAGGAGATGCTGCGCGGCCAGGTGAAGGACCTGGAGGAGAAGCTGGAGACGCTGAAGGTGAAGCGGAGCGAGGACAAGGCCAAGCTGAAGGAGCTGGAGAAGCACAAGATCCAGCTGGAGCAGCTGCAGGAGTGGAGGAGCAAGATGCAGGAGCAGCAGGCCGACCTGCAGAAGCACCTCAAGGAGGCCAAGAGGGTAAAGGTCACCACAGGTCACCTCCTGAGGTAGCTCAGGAGCTGCTGCTGACTTTGGGTGTGTGTGTGTGTGTTTGCAGGAGGCCAGGGAGGCCCTGGAGGCTAAAGAGCGCTATGTGGAGGAGATGTCGGACACGGCGGACGCCATCGAGATGGCCACGCTGGACAAGGAGATGGCGGAGGAGCGGGCCGAGTCCCTGCAGCTGGAGGTGGACTCGCTCAAGGAGAAGGTGGACGAGCTCACAGTGGACCTGGAGATCCTCAAGCACGAGATCGAGGAGAAAGGTGCCGCCGTTCACCCTGTGACCTCCTGACCTCCAGCCGGTCGGGGCTCAGTTGGAGCTCAGCTGAGTTTCTCCCCCTGGTTCCTCGCAGGTTCTGACGGCGCTGCCTCCAGCTACCACGTCAAGCAGCTGGAGGAGCAGAACGGGCGGCTGAAGGAAGCTCTGGTCAGGTAGGCAGTTCATTCCACCCCATTGGTCGGGTCTAGAGGAACAGTCGTAACTGCATCTCCTCGAACAAGATGACCTGAGGTAGACCTCCTGCCTGGACGTACACAGAAGTCCAGCTGGTTAAAGATTCTGTGCTGAGATGATAAGTCGTTGGACGTGTTTGGACTTCGATGAGTCTTTAGAGCTTCTGTGGTGACGTTTGAGGTTTGAGGTATAAATTTCTACTCTTCTACTCTACTCCCCCCCCCTCCCCCCTTCCAGGATGCGCGACCTGTCGTCGTCGGAGAAGCAGGAACACGTGAAGCTGCAGAAGCAGATGGAGAAGAAGAACACGGAGCTGGACACGCTGAGGGGCCAGAAGGAGAAGCTGCAGGAGGAGATGGCGGCCGGAGAGAAGACCATCGACGAGCTGAAGGAGCAGGTCGGTCACGTGACCTCCGGCTGGCCTCCAACCGGCCTCCGGGAACACGCTCTGAAGGCGGGGCGGGGGGGTGGGGCTCGTTGCAGGTGGACGCCGCCCTGGGCGCCGAGGAGATGGTGGAGACGCTGACGGAGAGGAACCTGGACCTGGAGGAGAAGGTCCGAGAGCTGCGGGAGACGGTCAGCGACCTGGTGAGTGACCAGAGTCGCCACTTGTGGGCGGAGCCTTTGCCCTGTCAAGTCCGTCAATCCACTTGTATTCGTACGGCGCTGAATCGCAACTAAAGGCGTCTCCAAGAGAAAACGAAAGTGAACCCTCCAGAGCAGCAGGGGGCGACGGTGGCCAGGAAAAAAACTTCCCCAGGGGAAGAAACCTGTTGCAGATCCAGATAGATAGATGGATAGAGTAGTTAGAAAAAGATAAAGAGATAGATATAAAGAGATAGATAGATAGACAAAGTAGTCAGAGTGGCAGACAGACTAGAGTGAGTTGCAGAATAAACAACCAAATATGTACAAAGCTCTCAACCATGAAAGTATACCCAAGTATACAATATATAAATATAAACATGTATATGTATAAATGTTATTGTATATACCTTTAATTATTATAACATTTAAATAGACTTCAATATAGAACAGTGAACTGTTTTTCACTGTACCAAAAAGCTTGATGCTGATTGGCTGCTGCCCCCCACCCCACCCCTCACCAACTCCTCCTCCAGGAAGCCATCAACGAGATGAACGACGAGCTGCAGGAGAACGCCCGGGAGACGGAGCTGGAGCTGCGCGAGATGCTGGACCTGGGCGCCGGCAGGGAGCGGGAGGCCGAGCGGCGGGTGGAGGCGGCGCAGGAGACGGTGGCCGACTACCAGCTGACCATCGACAAGTACCGCCAGCTCACCGCCCACCTGCAGGAGCTCAACAGGGAGCTGACCAGCCAGCAGGAGGCGTCGGCCGAGCTGCAGCAGCAGCAGCCGCCGCCCGCCGAGATGTTCGACTTCAAGATCAAGTTCGCCGAGACCAAAGCCTACGCCAAGGTCAGTGTGGCTCCACCCACCAGCGCCGCCACGGCGGGGCCTGAGTCAGCCGTGTGTGTGTTTATTGGCTTACTGAACAAGGGTCCCCATCGGTTTTCACAGGACGTCTTCACGAGACGTTACAATGATTACAAATCAAAATGGGTCAAAAAATATTCACCAACGTTAAAAGCAGAAATAAAAACAAAGAAATTCAATGAATAAATAACCCAAATCCTTATCCTAATATTTGCTGCTGTCACCAGATCTATATCCACCTACGAACAAACTTATAAGATTAATCTAAGATTAATCTCTCGTAATTTTACATAAGAGCCATTTGAATATATATTTCAACTGTGTGTGTGTGTGTGTGTGTGTGTGTGTGTGTGTGTGTGTGTGTGTGTGTGTGTGTGTGTGTGTGTGTGTGTGTGTGTGTGTGTGTGTGTGTGTGTGTGTGTGTCCAGGCCATGGAGATGGAGCTGAGGAAGATGGAGGTGTCGCAGGCCAACCGCCACGTCTCGCTGCTCACCTCCTTCATGCCCGAGTCCTTCCTGCGGCACGGCGGCGACCACGACGGCATCCTGGTGCTGCTGCTCATCCCCAGGCTGGTGTGCAAGGTGAGCAGCTGCTGCAGCTACTGCAGGGAACACCGCCCCCTACCTGCCACACACAGGGAACACTGCCCCCTACCTGCCACACACTGTGTGTGTCTGTGTCTGTGTGTGTGATAGATAGATAAATATACTTTGTTGATGCCTAACTGTGTGCGTGTGCGTGTGTGTGTGTGTGTGTGTGTGTGTGTGCTCCCGCAGGCCGAGCTGATCAGCCGCCAGGCTCGGGAGAAGTTTGATCTGAACGAGACGTGTGTGCAGCGGACGGGGCTGCGAGGAGCTCTGGGGGAGCAGCTGAGCTTCGCCGGGGGTCTGGTCTACTCGCTGAGCCTCCTGCAGGCCACCCTGCACAAATATGAACAGTGAGACCCAAAGAGGCCTTTTCTGTACTGCTTCAGTAGCCTCACACCTGCCGCAATCCTGTGTGTGTGTGTGTGTGTGTGTGTGTGTGTGTGTGTGTGTGTGTGTGTGTGTGTGTGTGTGTGTGTGTGTGTGTGTGTGTGTGTGTGTGTGTGTGTGTGTGTGTGTCAGGGCTCTTTCTCAGTGCAGCGTGGACGTCTACAAGAAGATCGGCTCTCTGTACCCGGAGATGAGCGTCCACGAGCGCTCGCTGGACTTCCTCATCGAGCTGCTGCACAAGGACCAGCTGGACGAGACCGTCAACGTGGAGCTGCTCACCAAGGCCATCAAGTACTATCAGGTTGAACACACAAACCCACGTGCAGCGACGTTGCCCATGGTTTCAGGACCTCCCGTTGTCGACCGTGTCAACGCAACTCCTCCCTTTCCCTGCAGCACCTGTACAGCATCCACCTGGCGGAGCAGAATGAGGACTGCACCACGCAGCTGGCCGACCACATCCGGGTGAGTCAGAGTCAGAACCAGAGTCAGAACCAGAACCAGAGTCAGAGTCAGAATCACAACCAGAGTCAGAACCAGAGTCAGAGTCAGAGTTGGAACCAGAACCAAAATAAAAGTCAAAATCACAGGCAGAACCAGAGTCAGAATCAGAGTCAGAACCAGAGTCGGAGTCAGAACCAAAATGAGAACCAAAATTAAAGTCAGAATCAGAACCAGAACCAGAACCAGAATCAGAACCAGAGTCAGAGTTGGAACCAGAACCAAAATAAAAGTCAAAATCACAGTCAGAACCAGAGTCGGAGTCAGAATCAGAGTCAGAGTCGGAACCAGAACCAAAATGAGAACCAAAATTAAAGTCAGAATCAGAACCAGAACCAGAACCAGAATCAAAGCATTGTGGAGCGTTTTATGTCTCTGGGGTGTGAGTGAAAGGATGGCACTGAACTCTGGCTGATGGAAAAAAAAACAAGTGTTTAATCTCGTAAGAGGATCAAGGGCGTCCAAGACAAGTGGTCAGTGTGGTCAGTGTGTGTGTCTGACAGTTGTTCACCGAGCTTCAGGAGTACAAGTCTTTTATACCACGGAGTAAACATGAGCATATAATGGTAAGATACCTTTAATTTGTAATGTAACTTGTCCTCAGGGATCCTCAGGAAATGTCCCGAAAAGGGATTTTTTTTTTCCACCAAAAGAGTCGGAGTCAGAACCAACATCAAAGTCTGAATCAGAACCAGAATCAGAATCAGGTCTTGTCAGGGACTAATAATGAGTCAATAGTTATATAAAAAAAAAGAAAAAAAAATGGTAAAAAAAAAAAAAAATGATGAGGCTCGTGCATTTCAGCTGCCACCTGTCCCCCCCCCGCACCCCCCTTCTGCTGCTGCAGTTTACCCAGAGTGCCCTGGACTGCATGGCGGTGGAGGTGGGCCGCCTGCGGGCCTTCCTGCACGCCGGCCAGGAGAAGGCCGACCTGGCCGTGCTGCTGCACGACCTGGAGACGTCCTGCAGCGATGTCAGGCAGTTCTGCAAGAAGATCCGCCGCAGGATGCCCGGAACCGACGCTCCGGGGATCCCGGCGGCGCTCGGCTTCGGCCCGCAGGTAACCGTAGGGACCGGGTTAGTGTGTGTGTGTGTGTGTGCAGAAAGGTTGCGACATCTCTCACCTGTTGGCCCCGCCCCCCCCCCCTCCTCCCCTCCCTCCGCAGGTGTCAGACACACTCTCCGACTGCAGGAAGCACCTGACCTGGGTGGTGGCCGTGCTGCAGGAAGTGGCGGCCGCCGGCGCTCAGATGATGTCGCCGCTGGGCGAGCAGGAGGGTCTGAGCGCCGCCAAGCTGGAGGACGTGGCGTTCAAGGCCGGCGAGCAGGTGCACGCGTTTGGGGGTGGGGGGCGGAGTTACAGGATACAGTCGCACACAATATTTCCTCAGGGGTTGAAAATGTTTCTAAATGTTTGTACTTTAACAGGCTGAGATCATTTTGTTATTTACAATCCAAGTTGTACCAATATTATCATTTGTATTTTTTTGTATTTTTTGGAGTTGATCTTTAAAAAAAAAAATTTTTTTTTTTTTTTTTGAGCCATTTTCGTTTTGGTGAGCCGCCTCATAGGAGGAGTCAAAAACATGAACAAAAGCAGTTCAAACAGAATATCTGTCTCTGAAGCCCCACGGTATTGAAGTACGCAGTGCTGTGTATTGAAATGACTCTCGAGCTATTTTAGGACTTACTGACCATTAATATCATTTCTTCAAGTTCGGCAGGCCGAATTAAAAAGCTCACTGGGCCGCATGTGGCTCCTGGGCCATAGTTTGTCCATACCAACAGTTTTCACAGAAGACTTTCCTCCAGTTCTGACCCGCTGGACCTCGTTGCTATGACTTGGGAGTGTGTTAAGGGGGTTAACATGAGGTCGAAAGAGGCATAGGGAAGAACAACAACAATAATAATTTTTTTTCTGGCTCAGCCCCCCCCAAAAAATATTTCCTAACTCCTCCCCCTCCTCCTCCAGATCTACGGCTCCCAGGGCGCCAACCCCTACGAGTGTTTACGGCAGTCCTGCAACGTCGTCATAGCGACCATGAACAAGATGGCCACCGCCATGCAGGAGGGCGAGTACGACTCCGACAAGGCCCAGGGCAAGGCCCCCCCGCCCGTGGACGTGCGTGCGGCGGCGCTCCGGGCCGAGATCACCGACGCCGAGGGCCTGGGCCTGAAGCTGGAGGACAGGGAGACGGTCATCAAAGAGCTGAAGAAGTCCCTCAAGATCAAGGTGGGGCGGGGACGGGAGGCGGGGACGAGAGGTGTAGCCGCCGCCGCCGCCACCACCGCGGTAATGCTTCCCTTTGGCCTGCAGGGGGAGGAGCTGAGCGAGGCCAACGTCCGCCTCAGTCTGCTGGAGAAGAAGCTGGACAGCTCGTCCCGGGACGCCGACGAGCGGGTGGAGAAGATCCAGACCCGGCTGGACGAGGCCCAGACGCTGCTGAAGAAGAAGGAGAAGTGAGTAGCAGTACCGCACCCGGGGGGGCAGGTGGCGCCACATCTCCCCAACTGCCTGTCTGTCTGTCTGTCTGTCTGTCTGTCTGCGCAGGGAGTTCGAGGAGACGATGGACGCCCTGCAGGCCGACATCGACCAGCTGGAGTCGGAGAAGGTGGAGCTAAAGCAGCGGCTCAGCAGCCAATCAAAGATGAGCGTGGACGGAGCGCTGCGAGGGGCGGGCCCGTCAGGAATCGCCTCCATCGTCGGCGGGATAGCAGGAGGTGAGTCAGCGGGGGGGAAATAAAAACAACTAAAAGCAGCTGTGTTTGGAAGAACTTCCTGTCTGATTTGACTCCGCCCACTTGTTCCCCCGCCTCTAATCTCACGCCGGCGTCGAACCCGCAGACGATCAGAAAGGTACCTGAGCTGCATGTCGCTGCTGCCAGTGTGGTGAATGCATGTTGAAGTCTGAACACGCAAATGGACAAAACCTGGACAAAGATGTTGAAGTCGCCTGCAGGTGTCGAGGTCTCTCACTCTCTCTCACTCTCCCTCTCTCTCCCTCTCGCTCTCGCTCTCTCTCACTTTCTCTCGCTCTTGCTCTCTCTCTCTCTCTGTCTGTCTCCCTCGTTCTCTCTCGCCCTCTCCCTCGCTCTCTCCCTCGCTCCCTCGTTCTCTCTCGCTCTCTCCCTCTCTCGCTCCCTCGTTCTCTCTCGCTCTCTCCCTCCCTCGTTCTCTCTCTCGCTCCCTCGTTCTCTCTCTCCCTCTCTCGCTCCCTCGTTCTCTCTCTCGCTCCCTCGTTCTCTCTCTCTCTCTCCCTCGTTCTCCCTCCCTCTCTCGCTCTCTCCCTCGTTCTCCCTCTCTCGCTCTCGCCCTCTCCCTCGCTCTCTCTCTCGCCCTCTCCCTCGCTCCCTCGTTCTCTCTCGCTCCCTCGTTCTCTCTCGCTCTCTCCCTCTCTCGCTCCCTCGTTCTCTCTCTCGCTCCCTCGTTCTCTCTCTCCCTCTCTCGCTCCCTCGTTCTCTCTCTCTCTCCCTCGTTCTCTCTCTCCCTCGTTCTCCCTCCCTCTCTCGCTCTCTCCCTCGTTCTCGCTCTCGCCCTCTCCCTCGCTCTCTCTCTCTCCCTCGTTCTCCCTCTCTCGCTCTCTCCCTCCCTCTCTCGCCCTCTCCCTCGCTCGTTCTCGCTCTCTCTCTCGCTCGTTCTCCCTCTCTCTCTCGCTCGTTCTCCCTCTCTCTCTCCCTCGTTCTCCCACTCTCGCCCTCTCCCTCGCTCTCTCTCTCTCTCTCGCTCTCTCTCTCGCGCTCTCTTTCTCTCTCTCTCTCTCCCTCGTTCTCCCTCTCTCTGTCTCCCTCGTTCTCCCTCGCTCTCTCTCTCGTCCTCTCCCTCGTTCTCTCCCTCTCTCGCTCCCTCTCTCGCTCTCTCCCTCGTTCTCCCTCTCTCGCCCTCTCTTGCTCTTTCGCTCTCTCTCTTTCTCTCTCCCACTCTCTCTTCCTCGTTCTCCCTCTCTCGCCCTCTCCCTCGTTCTCTCGCTCTTGCTCTCTCTCTGTCTCCCTCGTTCTCTCTCGCCCTCTCCCTCTCTCGCGCTCTCTTTCTCTCTCTCCCTCTCTCTGTCTCCCTCGTTCTCTCTCGCCATCTCCCTCGTTCTCTCTCCCTCTCTCTGTCTCCCTCGTTCTCTCCCTCCCTCGTTCTCCCTCTCCCTCTCTCGCTCTCTTTCGCTCTCCCTCTCTCTCCCTCGTTCTCCCTCTCTCTCTCCCTCGTTCTCCCTCTCTCTCTCCCTCGTTCTCCCTCCCTCTCGCTCTCTCTCTCCCTCGTTCTCTCCCTCTCCCTCGTTCTCTCTCGTTCTCCCTCTCCCTCTTTCTCTCCCTCTCTCGCACTCTCTCTCCCTCGTTCTCTCGCTCGCTCTCCCTCGTTCTCTCGCTCCCTCGCTCTCTCTCCCTCGTTCTCTCTCTCGCTCTCTCTCCCTCGCTCTCTCCCTCGCGCTCTCTCTCGCTCTCTCCCTCTCTCGCTCCCTCGTTCTCTCCCTCTCTCGCTCCCTCGTTCTCTCTCTCTCTTTCCCTCTCTCTCCCTCGTTCTCCCTCGCTCTCTCTCTCGTCCTCTCCCTCGCTCTCTCCCTCTCTCGCTCCCTCGTTCTCTCCCTCTCTCGTTCTCTCTCTCTCTTTCCCTCTCTCTCCCTCGTTCTCCCTCTCTCTGTCTCCCTCGCTCTCTCCCTCCCTCTCTCGCTCTCTCTCTTTCTCGCTCTCTCCCTCGTTCTCCCTCTCTCGCCCTCTCTCGCTCTTTCGCTCTCTTTCTCTCTTCCTCGTTCTCCCTCTCTCGCCCTCTCCCTCGTTCTCCCTCTCTCGCCCTCTCCCTCGTTCTCTCGCTCTTGCTCTCTCTCTCTCTCGCGCTCTCTTTCTCTCTCTCTCGCTCTCTCTCCCTCGTTCTCCCTCTCTGTCTCCCTCGTTCTCCCTCTCTCTGTCTCCCTCGTTCTCTCTCGCCCTCTCCCTCGCTCTCTCTCGCGCTCTCTTTCTCTCTCTCCCTCTCTCTGTCTCCCTCGTTCTCTCTCGCCATCTCCCTCGCTCTCTCTCTCCCTCGCTCCCTCGTTCTCTCTCCCTCTCTCTGTCTCCCTCGTTCTCTCCCTCCCTCTCTCTCTCTCCCCCTCTCCCTCTCTCGCTCTCTTTCTCTCTCCCTCTTTCTCCCTCGTTCTCCCTCTCTCTCTCCCTCGTTCTCCCTCCCTCTCGCTCTCTCTCTCCCTCGTTCTCCCTCTCTCTCTCCCTCGTTCTCCCTCCCTCTCGCTCTCTCTCTCCCTCGTTCTCTCCCTCTCCCTCGTTCTCGCTCTCTCTCTCCCTCGTTCTCTCCCTCTCTCTCTCTCTCGTTCTCCCTCTCCCTCTTTCTCTCCCTCTCTCGCACTCTCTCTCCCTCTCGCTCTCCCTCGTTCTCGCTCTCCCTCGTTCTCTCGCTCCCTCGCTCTCTCTCCCTCGTTCTCTCGCTCCCTCGCGCTCTCTCCCTCGTTCTCTCTCTCGCTCTCTCTCCCTCGCTCTCTCCCTCGCGCTCTCTCTCCCCCGCTCTCTCTCCCTCCCTCTCTCTCCCGCTCTCTCTCCCTCCCTCTCTCCCTCCCTCTCTCGCCCTCTCCCTCGCTCTCTCTCTCTCCCTCGTTCTCCCTCTCTCTCTCTCTCCCTCTCCCTCGTTCTCTCTCTCTCTCCCTCGTTCTCTCTCTCTCTCCCTCGTTCTCTCTCTCTCTTTCTCTCTCTCGCTCTCTCTCCCTCGTTCTCCCTCTCTCTGTCTCCCTCGTTCTCTCTCTCCCTCTCTCCCTCCCTCGTTCTCTCCCTCCCTCTCCCCCTCGTTCTCTCGCTCTCTCTCTCGCTCTCTCTCTCTCCCTCGTTCTCTCTCTCGCTCTCTCTCGCTCCCTCGCTCTCTCTCTCTCCCTCTCTCTCGCTCCCTCGCCCTCTCGTTCTCTCTCTCTCTCTCGCTCCCTCGCCCTCTCGTTCTCTCTCTCTCTCTCGCGCTCTCCCTCGTTCTCTCTCTCTCTCTCGCGCTCTCCCTCGTTCTCTCTCTCTCTCGTTCTCTCTCGTTCTCTCTCTCGTTCTCTCTCGTTCTCTCTCTCTCTCTCTCGTTCTCTCTCGTTCTCTCTCTCTCTCTCTCGTTCTCTCTCGTTCTCTCTCGTTCTCTCTCTCTCTCTCTCGTTCTCTCTCGTTCTCTCTCTCGTTCTCTCTCTCTCTCTCTCGTTCTCTCTCGTTCTCTCTCTCTCTCGTTCTCTCTCTCTCTCGTT
The DNA here is from genome assembly GCF_046127955.1 of Nelusetta ayraudi. Taxonomy (NCBI): domain Eukaryota; kingdom Metazoa; phylum Chordata; class Actinopteri; order Tetraodontiformes; family Monacanthidae; genus Nelusetta; species Nelusetta ayraudi. Next base: position 174,225 of record NW_027466167.1, read on the forward strand.
CTCTCGTTCTCTCTCTCTCTCTCTCTCGTTCTCTCTCTCTCTCTCTCTCTCTCTCGTTCTCTCTCTCTCTCACCTGCAGCCAGTGTGGTGTGTGGAGGCGGTGGCGGCATCATTGGGGTCCAGGTGGTGGACTCTCCTCTGCTGACTCAGCAGATCGAAGCCCAGCGGCTCTGCATCAAACACCTGAAGAACGAGAACAACCGGCTCAAGGTACAAACTGACGACAGACAGGCGCCCCCCGGTGGTGACGGGGAAAAAAAACCCTCAAGAGTTTTCTACTGCGCCCCCTGCAGGCGGAGAAGATGCGAACGCAGCTCGCCGCCCTGCCGCCTCTGCACGTCACCAAGCTTCCCTCCAGGGACGGCGGCCGCCCCGAGGTGCTCTCCGGCGCCCTCTACCGCAAGACGGACCAACTCCTGGAGACCCTGCTGCAGATGAGCGCCAACGTCAAGGTGGTGGACGTCACGGGGAAATCACCCGGTACGCAGACGTCGCTACGCATGATAATAATTCACCTCCAAAGTCCAACGTGATTCAGAGCTTGCAGTCATAGTTGGTTAGTCAGACTTAGTTCAGTCCTTCAGGCTCTCACGAGTGCTCATCCAATCACAGGTCGGCGTACGGCACGAGCAACGGCATCGTGCGCACTCGAGATCGCAGTTGACGGTGGTGCGTTCGCAAACAGTGCACAATGTTGACTCTGCTGGCCTCAAGCAGACAACACAAGTTAGCTGAAATATGGCCGTCATTTACCGTCATTTACAACAGTGGAAGCAACGCAACCAAGTACGAAAACAGACAATGGAGAAAACTTTAATATCATACTGTATTTATGGGGAAAAAAGTAGCTTTTCTAAGTATGTTTAGGGCCAGCAGTCAAGGCCTTGCTGGCCCTATTTTTATTTATTTTTATATTTTTAGTTTTTCATAGACTCCACAATGGAATGTTATTTTTTCAGACCAATTAAGTGCCATTGGATAACTCGGGACTCCTACCTGCGACTGAGCGTCCGCTTGTTTGTCCTGCAGTGACACCTAGTGCTCAGCTGCTGGAACAGACGGCCAGGCTGCAGTCCCTCAGCGACACCCTGAGCAGGCTGAAGGTAAGAACCCCGCCACTCGAGTCTCGCGTGTGACTTTGGAGGAGATTCCCTCCGCTAACGGTGGCGCTGACTCCCCGCGGTGCAGGACGAGGTGGCCGAGCACGTGGTCCACCAGCAGCCCGGAGCCAGGGTCTCCTCGGACTTCGCCACCTTCCCCTCCACGCTGTTTGTGAAGGTGACGCGTGCACAAACGTCGCTCACGAACCGGCAGCGTCTCTCACCCCGTCTCACCCGTCTGCTGCTGCTGCTCTGTGTCTTGCAGGCCAAAGAGGAGCGGCAGGGCGACCCGGTGCTGGTGGGCCGGGTCATGGTGTCGTGCCCCCGCGGCCACGAGCAGGTCCACCGCCTGGTGCTGCCGCACACTCAGCTGCAGAGGGTCCACAACCTGCTGCGCACCTGAGCCTCCAGCCCGGACGACTCGCCGGCGCCACCTGCTGGATGAAGAGAGGGAGGCATTGTCCGCGCCGTCGTAGTTTATCGTTCTTTAACGTTTCTTCTTAACAGAGCGTTTATTAATTTATTGATGACTGGGATAGTCTTTATTTTCCGTAAGCGTTGCGTTATTTCCATTCACTTACATTTGAAACTAAAAAAAAAAAGAAAAAAAAAAAATCTTCAGTGATCAACAATTAGCACAGAACGCAACGGTGACAATGTGCTGCTAACTTGTATCGGTGTTTGTTATGGATTCTCACCTGATCGATGGGGGCGAGGCTGCGTGTTTTGTGACTCCGCCCCTGCTGGCCAGTCTGAACCGGTACGGCGTCTCGCTCCCAGAAAACCCGGCCCGGTGTTGTTCAGTGTCTCTATAACTGTTGCTGCTGCTGTGATGACCCGTTTGTTGCTGCCTGATCCTCAGAAAGGGAACCAAGGATTTCCGTTCATTAATTGAAATGAAGGATTTTTGTTGTTTTGTTTTTTTGTTTGCACTGAGCAGCCTGGAAACGACCTGCCCGCTGCAGCTGATTCACCAACTCTTCGGTTCCAGGCGGCGCTGAAAGGTTTTTCTTGACTCGTCTTACCCGCTGTGATCCGCCCCCCCCCCGCCGCTGTCGGAGCCTTAAACCTGCAAAGCCTTGTGGGTAATCGACCGGCCTCGTTTCCCCTCCCTCCTGCTACAGTCGTGACCGGCGTCCCCGCCAAAGAATCCTCCTTTTCTCGCCGCCTCTCGTTCTCGTCTTTTTCGGCACTTTATCGTATTTTGACGCTGATGATGATTTTATGAATTCCTTAGCGGGCGTCGACCGTCTATTTAACCACTTGAGGGAAAAAAAAAAGAAACCCCTGCTGATGTTGTGTTTAGGGTCAGCTGGTAGAGCAGCTGCGACTTGTTTATCCGTCGTCCTCCCGCTGTGGCTTCCTTGCTCCTGCAACCAATAGCTGATCAATAAAGGCATCAAAAGGAAGTGAGCGGCGCTCCCACGGCCTCCAGTGTCTCTGTTTCATCAGAACCCAGGCGGGAGGTTTTCTGAACCCGGTGCACGGGGTGTTCAAACTTCACAAGGATTCAAAAGTTGAAAAATTCTCTTTTAATTTTTCACAATTTATTCATAATTACTATGACACACATGTTGACAGCAGAATATGCTGAAGGTTTTCTGCTCATTCATTTCAATCTTTCCTGCTCACAAGTCTAGACTCTAAAATGTGACACAATTAAAAAAAAACAACTAAACAATGTTGTTTAAATTCATTAATTACACTAAACTGAGAGAAATTCTCTCATGCCTGAGTGAGAAAAAAATATATATAAAAAAGGTGTTTAAAAATAAATTAGCTCCCAGTTTGTGCTCACTCAGTTCCAGGCTGTTCTTCTGTTCACGACTCGGCTGGTGATTTTCTGAAAGGACAGAAACCAGTCGGTAAAACTCGTCCGCCCTGACCTTTGACCTGCGAGAGTAGCGGCGGGTAGCCTCGTGTCCTACCTTGTTGTAGAGTCGAGCGTTCAGACGGTACAACTCGTACTCGGCTTTCCTCCGCTGGTCGGCTCGGCGCCGCTGCACCTCTGGGAGACTCTCGTAGATCCTGCGGACGGAAACGAGGGTCATTGAGGTCTCCCAACAACCTGGGTGCGAGGAGGTTAAACCCAGGACTTCTGCAGGTGAGGCTCAACATGGCAAAAGCTGGGAGTCTGAGACGTCGTTGGTCTGCGTCAGACCGGTCGGGTTTGAACACCTCCTGAGTTGTCGCCCCGCAGTGAACCTGTGCAGAACACTGAACTCACTGTTTGGACCTCTGGATCATCTCGGTCCTGGGGACGGCTCTCCTGAGCAGCACTGCGCCTGCACAGGGACAATAAAACTCCGTTCAGACTTGAGGAGAAAAAAGTCTAGAAAAAGTAGGATGGTGCAGGGCGGGGGGCGGGGGGAATAACGCCCTGCAGGTGGCGCCGTGGCTCCAGGACCTGCAGGCCTCCGTGGCGGCTCCATGCTGTAGACTTCATGCACTTCTCTGTAGAGCTCCTGCAGCCGTCGGTCCTCAGAGCGCAGCGCCAGGCGCTCCACCCGCTGCCTGGACTGATGGATGAACTCTGGCCGGTTCCTCCTCAAGGCCTCCTGCACACCATGGAGAAGAACAACTCTTACATACTATAGTCACTATCATTATCATTATTATTATTATTATTATTATTATTGTTAGACCAGCTCTGGAGCAGAACAGGTCATTACCAGGGCGAAGACCTCAATAGAAATTGTGGCGGTTATGTTTATTTTTACGCTTTGTCTTCACACCTGAAAACTCGCCAAATTCTTTCAAGCAAGTCCGGACTGCTAAGAACGTTGATATAATGCAATGATGACGACTGTAGCTGCTCCACAGCGCCTCCTACAGACAAAAACCCACCAAAAAACAAAAAACAGCAATCACCCTTGTGGCCAGTAGGAGGGTCATAGAGACGGGGGACAAAACCCATGCTATTGTCTCATCAAGACCTATATTTCATAAGATGACCTTTGACCTCTGTATTATCATCATTATTATTATTATCATTATTGACCAGATGAGCCTCGTGGGGATGTTTGAAAGGCTTATTTGTGTGAGATGTCCGACAAGCGGAAGAAGTGAACTAACCTGTAGAGACACTGGTGCTCCAGCAGGGGGCGTGGCCTTGCCCCCGGGCCTGTGGTGATGGCGGTGGCTGCTGCGGTCTTCAGGGACTTGTCTCTGTCGCAGCGGCTCCCTCCACGGTGCGGCGCTGCTGTAGGGCTGGAACCAGGCGGAGCTCCGCCCCCCCGCTGGCCGGTTCTCCTTCCGGGCCTCGGACCGGAGCTCCTCGGCGCTGACGAACCACGAGATGCCTGCGCAGAGAAGAAGGAGTGTTGGGAGTTTGGGCCAGCTGGGAGGAACTGGGCCACTCCTGCAGGGTGACGGACAGACGGACTTTTGGGGAAGATCCTCCTCCTCCGCTGGGACGTCCTGGCTGGGCTCCTCCCACCTCCTCCTCCTCCTCCTCCACCTCTCTCTGAAGCGGCCGAGGAGGAGCAGGAGGGGGAGGGGGCGTGACCCAGTCCCTGGTCTCTGGTGTGGAGCCCAGTCCTGCTGCTCCAGTCCAGCTGCAGGCCGCCTGAGGACACCAGACACCCAGTCAACACGGCTGCAGGGTCGAGGATTCAGTGGACAGAGGTCAGGCCGCTCTGAGATTCTGATTTGGACGCCTCCGATCGGCTTCCTTCTCACCTGCTTGGACGCCTCTGCTGACCAGGCCCACCGGCTTCCTGGCTGCGGGGGTCCGGCGGTGGGACAGCACGGTGAAGGTGCTGGTGGACGACTCCGAGTCGGCAGCAACCTGAGGGAACAAACACAGACGACATCAAGCAGAACCAGAACCAGAGCTGCATTTAAACCTTATAATAAATGTTGAGGTTATACCATTACACCATAACATTTCTTTATACACATCCATATTTATATATGTGCAAATTCTTATGCATGTTTTTTATATTTTCTATATGTGAATTATTTATTTAAACATTTATTTATTTATTTATTTATCCAGGCCTCTGTCGCCCCCTGCTGCTCTGGAGGGTCCAGTTGGTTTTCTCCTGACTGAACAAAGACACCTTTGGCTGTGATTTAACGCTTTACAAATGAAGTGGGATGGATTGATTGATTGATTGATTGATTGACTGACTGGTTCACCTGGTTTCGGAGGAGCTCACCTGGTCGCTGGCCTCTGATTGGCTGAAGCTATCCGCCGCCTCCTCCTTGTTTTTTCCTTCCTTCTGCTCTTGGATGGTTCTGTGCAGTTTGTGGATGCTGGCGCTGGTGCTGGTGCTGGTGCGGAGGCGTCGGACTCTCTCGGCGCCGAACACTCGGGCCAGGCGGGTCGTGTCCACGCTGGACACGGAGCCGGACGCCACGGACACGCTGTCGGCCGGAGCGACGCCAGCAGGGGGGGCTGCTTCCTGGGGCGGCAGCGGGCGAGTCCGGTCCTGGCCGGAGGCAGGGAGTCGTCCTGCGGGTCTTCCCGCACTCGCATCCTGTCCTCCCCCCTCCCTCCTCCACTCATCGCCGCGGCCAATCAGGCGCGAGAGACGCTCCAGCCTCTCCAGCAGCGACCCGTCCCGCTCGGCGCTCAGCCGCGACTCCTCCCGCCGCCACTGGGAGCAGAACTTGAGCCACAGCTGGTCCAGGGGGCCGCCGCCCTCGGAGCCCCCGTCCCGCTCGGGGTCCTGGTGTCTCCGCGGAGGCGGAGCTGTGCCGACAGAACCCTGAGAGGACGACCTCTGACCCCGGTCCAGCTCCATCCGAGAGCTTCTAGCTGCAGCTGCAGGAGCAGAAACACATCTGTCAAACAATGATACAGTTCTGTGTGTGTGTGTGTGTGTGTGTGTGTGTGTGTGAGAGAGAGACCTGTGAGCTGCACCCCCTGGTGGCCGGTGGTCCGCAGTCTCTTGCTGTAGATGCCCTCGGTGTGTCTGATGGAGACGCCGCGGTCCAGCGTCGGGTCTCCTCGTCCCAGGACGTTGGTGCTGAACGGCGGAGCGACGGCGTCGTCCGAGTCTGCTCACAGTGTTAAAAGAAACACACAAAAACAACAACAAAAACAAAAAAAAAAAAACCATCAGGTAGGAGCCTCAATATCTGCACCAACAGTCTCCCTCTCTCTCTCTCCCTCTCTCTCCCTCTCTCTCCCTCTCTCACCCTCTCTCACCCTCTCTCTCTCTCCCTCTCTCTCTCTCTCTCTCTCTCTCTCTGCTCCCCGCTTGGCCTTTTGTCTCCCTCTCGGCCCCTGAACATGAATAATTAATGCGCCGCCTGGTGTCGGTTACAATGGAGCAGCTGCTGCTCTGCCATTGGCTGACAGCCGCGTCCCCTCAGGATCAAGTGTATCATTGACAACACGGACCTCCATGATGAATGTGACAGAGTTTTGCAACCTACTGAGAAACAGAAGTGATTAATTAAAGGTCCAGTGTGTAAAATCTGACTTGGTTTGTGATTTCTTTATAATGGTAATAACTCAATATTCTGGCCATAATTACATTAATAAAAGTGCACATTAGCAGTACAATAAAAGTCATTTGGTTTTTCTGCCCATTCCGGTTCCTTGTTATATATAAGAATAAATGTCGATCAACAAGGTTCTTGCTCCCATATTTCTAAGGAAGCCTGGCGTGGACAATCTTCCCGTCAGCCTCGCATTTTTAAATAAACCAATGAAGAAGAAGGTGGACAAAGGTGGTGTCCGGGTTTGGGTGCGCAGGCCACCGACGCTGCAATCTAAAATGTAACCACCAGATGTCGCCGTCTCTCCACGACATCTCCAACTATTACACGCTTGACCTTTAAGAGGCGTGAGGTGTTTTGAGAGTGAGGCTGTACCGGTGTGGCTGCTCTCCAGCGTGGTGTCTGACTGGAGGCCACTTCCTGTCTGAGGGACGTAGAAAAGCTCCTCGCTGCCGTGAGGCTTGTAAGGCAGCAGGACGGGAACTGCCGGGGAGACGGAACAGCCCAGTGTGAACATGGCATCAGGCTGGACTGAGTGTGTGTGTGTGTGCGGGTCTCACCCGGTGACTCCGAGTTCCTCAGCCTGGCTGCGGTCTCGTCTCTGGGGCTCGTCGCCACCGCGGTTGGCGGTCTGAAGGTGGTGGAGGGGGAGGAGCCCCGGCCCTCCCGGAGGTCACTCGTTGGGTGGAACAGGGCGGAGGAGGAGTAGGAGTGCCGGGCACGCTCTCCGATTGGCTCCCTGTGGTCGGACCACTCTGGCGGACTGGACAAGCCCAGGCCCTCGTCGGAACTGAGGAGCCTGGGCTGGCCAGCAGGGGGCAGGCTGTGTCCCGCCACGGCTTTGGGTAACAGGGTGAGATGGGCGTAGGAGACGTGACCCGGTGTGGGCGGAGACTCGGGCCTGGGCGACCTGGTGACCTCGGGCGGCGGGAGGTCAGAGACCTGAACTACCGGCGGAGCTGCGTCTCCAAGCTGAACTCTGCTGCTCTGACCTGCTGCTGCTGCTGCTGCTGCTGCTGCTGCTGCCTCTACCACTGCTGGCTGATTCATCAGGTTCAAGTCAAGGCCGAGCGACGTCTCTCCAGAGAGCTGGCTAAGGTGAAGCGGCTCGGGGACGGGGCTGAGAGGAGGTCCAGGTGAGGGGGAGGGCGTGCGCCTGCGGGTTGCTATGGTGATGGAGGTGATGGCCAGGGGGCTGGTCCTGGGCGGGGACACGCCCTCTACGGCCTTCACGTCCGGACCGGGAGCTGCAGGAAACTGCAGACCGGTGTGGGACGCCCCTAAACTGAGGCTCTGCTGCCCCCTGTGGTCGGCGGCGGTGACTGCAGCGGGCTGAGTCAGGCCTCCGGCCGTGGAGGCGGCGCTGCTCTCCGTGTCAGTGCTGTCCTGCAAGGAGGAAAAAAAAAGTGGATCCTGTGAGTCCGTGACCCACAAAAGAAGATTTCAGCACAGCAAACAAACAAACAAACAAACAAACAAACAATCTTGACAAACATGCAGCTGTTTACCTCCAGCAACCAATCTGTCCAGACTTTGGGGGCAGACGGTAAAAAGACAGAATGAGAAGCATTTCTACCGTTGTTACACGACTGCAAACACGTCGACAACGTCACTTGAACGCGTTACAACAATGGGACATGCGTTTCTACACGGTCTTTACACACAGTTGTGCCAGCCTGGACCGGTCTCCACTGGGTTATACCGTGATGGGGTGCAGCAGCAGCAGCTCTCTCTTGATCTCCTCGATCTTCACGCGGTCCTCTCTGTCCAGCTCCAGAGGTTCACACTGCTGCCCCGACACCTTCAGCCTGAGCCACTCTGCAACACAACCACAGCGGTCGATGGCCGTTCACCACAAAGTTCCAAGGTAGAAATGAGAGCTCAGCTGTGTTTCCCTCCTCCCTCTACAGGGAGTCATATGTGGCTTAACTCTATTGTGACTCATTAGCCAAAGTAAAAAAAACTAAAACTTTCAGACACTCTTGGCGCTGCTAACGATGTCATTGTGGTGTCATTATTAAAACCTTCCGTCAGCAGGTGGTGATACATTAATGAGTGAATATATAAATAATAATTTTCACATATACATGCATTTTTGTGACCAGTACATATTACACTATACAGAAGCGCATCGCTGCCGTCCTAGGACAAAAAGCAGGGCTCAGTTTCCCGTTATAGTGTGAAACTACCACATTTGTACGTGATAATTTTCACGTTATATAACGTGATACTGAGGGGAACATTCAAAAACGTTCACCTTTTCTAATTTTCACATCAAACCTTTTCCACCTATGGGTCAGTGTGAGCACAATGCATGATGGACACAGCCCAAACCAGCCCTGTGAAGACTTCCTATGCCCTGGTCGTGTGACTCCTCCTCCTACCTCTGGCTCTGCTCCCCTCCAGCTCCGCTGTGCTGGAGGTGCCGGCCACCCCTGAAGATTCCCCCTGCAGCAGTTTGGCCACTCGGAGCGCCAGCGAGCTCTCGCTGCCAGCGTCGCTCATGGCGGCGGGCGTGTTGGCGTCCTCGTGGGGGGGCGGGGAAGGGGAAGGGGCGTGGCCGGGCGTTGGAGCGTCTGGCGGGACCGGCAGCTCCTCTTCCTCCTCTTCCTCCATGGTGGGAGGAGTCTGGACGACGGTCGGCGGCGGGGCGGGGGTGTCGGCGGCGGCGGCGCTGCAGCCCTCAGGCTCCGCCCGCCGGGCTGACTGGGAGAGGGGGAGGGGAATCGGCCTTTCTGAGGCCAGCATGGAATCTGAGGAGGACCTGGCCCACCCAGGTCCAGAAGACACGTCGGAGAAGTCCAACAGCCTGCTGGTCTTCTTCCGCAGTGACAGCAGGATGTCCTCTGCAGACAGAGAGTGAGGAGCAGCAGCAGCAGCAGCAGCAGCAGCAGCAGAGGGCAGCACCTTCTCCGTCTGAGACTGAGATCCCACCAAAGAAGAAGACTCGTCCAGGTCCGAGTCGAAGGCGTCCCCTGGGGGGATGGTGTTCTGGCTGCTGGCCAGGCTGCCGGCCCTCTGCTGCCTCAGGACGGTCTGCACCGTGGATGGGTAGGAGTCCTCGTCCTGCTGGGAGGACGGATCCAGCTGAGCAGCAGCTCCCAGGCTGCCCAGGCTGACCGGGATGGACAGACTGGACTCCACTGACAGGATACTGGATCGGGAGAAGTCTCCTTTCTGGGGTGTGCCGCCTGCACCCGGGAAACAGAACCAAAAAAACAAACAAGCTGCAGATAATTGGGAGAAATTAAACTCATCTATATTTTTTTTCTCACAGAAATCCAATTATAGCGCCGCCCCCCAGGAGGACCCAGTGCAGAGAAGACTCAACACAACTCCCATTCATTTCGATGGAGTTGCTCACCCAGCACAGACACCGAAAAGGTTTTTGGCTTCCGCATTACGCAGCCCATGGAGCGCGCGCGATTCCCATCATGCCTCTGTAACTCCCATGATACATCAGGACGCAGCAGCCAATTAGAAGGAGCCGAGACGCGGCAGCAAGTACGACGCTGTGACGTCACACTGAGAATATAAAACTCTTCTCTCTGGATTTTCTGGCCTTTGTAAAAAAAATTTAGAAGACCAGAAGTCCATGACTTAAATATCTGCAACAGAAGGTCAAAGGTCGCCCTCTCAGCCGTTTTACAGGCATTTATTTTTGTACTGCGGTGTCACGGGCCCTACGTAGAGTTGTTAGCTGCAGTACCTCAACTGGCCACTTGGCTGCCATCACGGCAGTCTGGTATCCAGTTCTCATATCCACGGGACTGCTACACTCAGAGTGCAGGTACCTTCAGAGGGCTGGCTGCTCCTGGTCGACGTTCCGACCGATCCTTTGATGGTGAGAAGGTCGGTGGGAGAGAATTCAGGCTCTCTGATTGGCCCCCTGGGTGCAAATGGATTGAGGATGGTGGCTGGGGACTGGTCGATGCCCAGGTTGTGGAGGTACAACTGTGTTCGACATAAAGACACAAACGTATCAGCACGCACGAGACGAGGACAACCGTCCAAATGTTCTGGTCGAAGGCGGAGCTCTGATCACGTACCGGGATCCGCTCCTCGATGTTGACCTCTCGGGGCCTCGGACGAGGCGGAGGCGTCGACGCGGCAGACGTCCAGTAGGGGGCGTAGTTGTCCACCTCCAGGCTGAGGGTGGACGAAGCTCCGACAGACGTGTCCAGCTTGGCCCTGCTGCCCTGCGAGAAGGACAGAGTGGAGTCTGGGTCTGGGGACACGTCGCTGAACTGGTCCAGGGTCAGCGGGGCCGAGGGCCGAGCCCAGGGGTCCGGCTGCTGTTGGTGGGCGTCACCCTGCAGGTCTGCGGGTGCCTCCCCCTGCTGGTCCGGGTCCATACGGGACTGAGAGCCATGGTGGGTGGAGGCTGAAGGTCCAGGTGCAGACCCAATGCGCTCCTCCTCTTTCCCCTCCTCCTGCCTCTCTACATCCTCCCCTTCCTCAGGAGCACTCCCCACAGCCTCCCCTCTCCACACGGGGGCGCCGTGTTCAGCATCAGGGCTCGGTTTCAGCGAGTTGAGCTTCTGGCTCAGGATGTCGTTCAGGGTGTCGGACACGGCGTCGAAGGCTCTCTGTTTGGGCGAGACGCCAGAGAAGCCCTGCAGGGCCAGAGTGTCGAAGAGCGAGACGCTGGCCGAGCCCTGGTTGGCCCTCCAGGCATCCACCTTCTGCTTGAAACTGACGGTGGGCAGAGACTGGACCTGTGAGGAGGCTCCGTCCTCCTCCACCTCCTCCTCCTCCTGCTGGTCCGGACCAGACGGCACGTGGGCGGGCAGCGGAGCCGCCCCAGTTCCTGACTGGTCGGACTGGTCGGAGTGGATGGTGGAGAGCCGCCCTGCTGGACCCTTGGTGCCGGACGTGGGCAGGGGGGCGGCGGAGACCCCCGGGGTGGACTGGGACTGTGGGAGGAAGTCCACGTAGGAAACCTCCACCCCTGCCTGGCTGGCTGAGGACCAGAGGTCGGCCTCCCTGCGACCCCCACGCACTGCTGGAGACGCAGGCTCTGACGTCGGCCCTCCTCCCCCTGGCTGCAGTCCTCTGGCGCCCTCTACGGGCTGAGAGGGAGGAGAAGGACTTTTCCTCTGCCGGCTCCTGTGGGACTCAGACTGCAGCTCCCGGCGCAGAAGCTCGCTGCTGTCATCGGGCCGAGAGCTGCGGGGCCCCACGCTGACGTTCAAGGACTCGGGCCCGGCGGTTCCTGATTGGTCGGCGTGAACGTGTCCGTCCGGCTGCTCATCAGGTCGGAGAGCTCGGAAGCTATCGGGTGCTTTGGAAGAAGACGCGAGCTTCACGGTGGTTTGAGAAGACGAGGACAGAACAGGGTCGACGCTGTCCTGTTCAGCTGGAGGCTCCGTCCCCAAAGCCGAGGCCTCGTCTTCACCAGCTGCCTTGTCTGGAGGTTGTTCTGGGGAGCTTGACGTCCTCACTCTGCTTCCACCCGCATCCTCTTCTCCGGAAGGCTGCTTTCCTCTGCTTTTGTCTTTTGCTGGCGACAAACTGTGCTGGGATAGAGAGCCACAGCTCATCTGTTCCCCTTCAGAGAGGACGCTCTCCTGCAGCAGAGGATGCTGCGATAGAGAGTTGTCATCTCCAGGCAGACGCCGAAAGCTCTCTGATGCCACGGAGGTGTCAGGGTTGGGTCTGTCAGCAGGGAAACAGATTAAACGAAAAGAATACTTTCACGTGACAAAAGAAACCCCTGCCGATATGCGATATGTTTTTACCTTAGAGGAGCAAAATCGTTGTCACTTGGTTGGAATAAGGAACATTCAGCGAACGTGTTGTCCATGTGAGTGTTTGCAGGTAAGAGAGGCAGAGCTGGAGACAGGTTACTGTCCTGGAAGTCTGAGGGCACAGAGAAAAACAGTGCTGCTGTCAAAAATCACTAATCAGCAGTACATAACTCGTTGTCTCTGTTGTTGTCAACAGAAAAATGTGATGAACAAAGAATGATGACATTTTGGTTTTAGTTATTATTATTATTATAGTTACTGTTTCAACTTGTTTGGAAGCAGAGCTTCATCAGGCAGCAAAGTGATGCTTTATTCTCAGATTAACTACTAATCTGAGAATCACTGTGCAGTGATTTCTCCGCTGTTGTTCAGACCTGGTTGCAGAGAGACTCTCCACCGCTGCTGCTGCTGCTGCTTCCAGCTCTCGGTGTCCTGTCCAGACGGACTCTGATCCTGTATCTGTTCAGGACTTTGACTTGGGTCGTGATGCCAGTCCCGACTGTGTGTCCCCAGCTGGTCTGTGAGATTGTGTTCATCAGACTGAGTGACATCCTCCGTCAGCCGGGCATCTTCTGGCTCGCCCTGCACAATAGATCAGTATAAATCAACTGCACTTACATACAGTATGTCTTGACATCCATGCTCTCTCTGGACATACAGGTGCTACCCGAACAATGAGAATATCCAGTAAAAATTGTTTTATTTTGGCAATTTAACATAAAAGATGAAACCAACAAATTTTATTGAGCCATTACACGCAAATTGACATCTCAAGCAGTTCCTTGTTGTAACTTTGCTGATTAAGATTTTCAGCTTATTAAAACCACAAACTCAGAAAATTATTATAAAATTTGAGGGGTTTTTTTAAGCTGCAAGACCTGATCAGCAAAATCCAAAGAAATAAAAACTTGAAATATATTGATTTGCATATTATTCCTTTATATATGTCAAATTCACCTTTTAAGTTGAATTGCAGAATGAAGAGAGTTAATTCTCACAATATCCTGCATAATTCTGGACACACAACACAGGGAACAATCCACTATTCTATGTTAATCCCGATTCACGTTAGTGAAATGTGTGTGTGTGTGTGTGTGTGTGTGTGTGTGTGTGTGTGTGTGTGTGTGTGTGTGTGTGTGTTAAGCTGATTAAAAGTAACTACGTTGACGTTTAAGAGAGCGCAGGGCCAGTTAGCTAACAAAGCTAATAGCAACAGGTTACGGCGAACTTTGTAGGAAATGCACGTCCACTAAAATGTACATAATGCAAGCAACTCGGTGACGCTATGCCTAATAGTCACCAAAGGGAATAATGTTTATGCATTCCCAAGTCTGTAAAGGCGTCGGGTTCCAAACAAGTCAACTTCACTAGCACTAAGTTAGCAGTTTGCTAGCGTGTTGACAAGCTGGGAAAGAGTTAGCGCGCTGCGAGCTAGTTGGCTAGCTGGCAGTGCACAGCGGTATAATCTATACTGATTCTCCACCGCGGATGTTTGGCAACACGACGTGCGGCCCACTAAAATGTTAAGAACTTGTCATTGTTCAACATCGGTACCTGTGGAGCCTCCATGTCCAGAATGGTGACAGTCCGCTTCCCACGGCTCGCCGTATCCAAGGGGCGTTGCTACGAGCTCGGCATCGACACAAACACGAACGCTCACGAATGGAAATTCGCGCCGTAAAAAAGGGAGGGCGTGGATTTCTACATCATGTAGATATGGGACGGGCATATGGCGTCCGAGCAGTCCAATGAGAGCAGGCATATAGCCAGGCGCATACTCACTTCCGGGGTCCGCAGACTACTGAGAGAGCGCGGCCGTGGCGCCGCCCTCAGAGTTTTGAAAATGTACGGTCACTTTTATCTGAAAGGATTGGGGGGAAATGAAATTCTGTAAACACACACACACACACACACACACACACACACACACACACACACACAAAATTATTTTTTTTGTATGTACATTTAATTTAAAACATCACAGTTGGTCAAGGTGAACAACAACATGGGAACAAATAAAGATCCTCAGCTGTATTTGACCTTTGCTTCACTATTAGTTGCCATTTTGAAGATATATATATATATATATATATATATATATATATATATATATATACATATATATATATATATATATATAAAATGTATGATATATGCATTTGTGTGTCTGCATATGGAAAAAGTATCGTCTTTTTTTTTTTTTAACTCTTACCATTTACACCTCTAGGTGGCACCATCACCGTTCACCCCCTCAACTTCTTCATTCATTCTACTGTTTGCAATATACCGTATATGTAAGATGTCATACAAGATGAGTGACTTTTTTTTCTTCTTTTTTTTTTTTTTTTTACATTACAATGGCACTATTGTTCTGTGTGGTTGTCGCTCAGTGGTGCTGATCTGTAGGAGTATCAACAACCAAGTAGGTTCAGTGGGTTTGACTGCCGAGAGTCTGTCAAATGTTTGAAAGGCATAGAGAGTTAATGCAGAACCAAAAACAGCCAAAGTAAAAAAACAAACAAACGCCGAGCTGATTAATGAGGCTGGCTGGAGACTCGTGAAGTGTGGGACATCCCTTCATAGGAGGTTGTGAGAGGACTCGAGATTCATCAGTCTCACCACAAGAAGTCACATCCTGACAGCAGGAGTCTGTTTCCTGTGGCAGCGTCCTCGCAGTGGTTTGACACCTGGAGGCCGGAGCCGCTCCCTCGCAGATCAACCGGCACCTCCTCACCCGCAGAACGTGGGTGGCGGTGGGATTTGTGCGCACGTCGTCCCCGATGAATCTGCTCTGCTAATAGGAGCCCTGCGAGGCTTAAGGTTGCTCTTGTTTTGGCTGCTGTCATGCAACGCTGCAGGGACGGAGAGCCCAGGTGCAGATTAGGGAAAGAAAAAGAAAAAAAAATCTTCCCAAAGTAGTTGAATAATGAGCTAAAGGTGAGGTTTGAGGGTTGAGCCGGGGCGGCTGCTATGGTGGGCATTAGCCGCTGCCATACCTCACAAAGCCCCTTTGATCTGTGCCAGACTCAAAGAGGCCGCTAACGCTAATGCTGTGAACTCTGGCTGAACCAGAACCACAGCTGAGACAGCACCAAAATGGGTGCTGTGTTTAATGTGATTGGTCGGCATCGCTGACATGCAGATAAGAGGGCGGGGTAGCCGCAGAGCTTCCTTTTTTTAAAAAAAAAAAGATAGATAGTGAGATAAGAGTCAACACATGTAGAAGAAGAGTGCGTTGCTGCAGTGAGTCATTGGCCTGATGTTGTGACGACTGCGTGAGTCCTCTGGCACCACCACATGAACACACTTAAACTGTTGATGTGCCTCTTCATTTAGATAGGCCCACCTTCGACCAGCCCTCCCACCCCCTTAACCGGTTGAAATAGCACAAACCTAATCAGCCAATGGATTGCTTGCTTTCAGTCCTCCCCTCCCTTCCCCGAGCTTGCCAGTCAACTACGGGGGGGGCCTGCGCACACAAACCCGGATACCTTGTCCACCTTCTTCTTCGTTGGTTTATTCGAGGGCGCGAGTGTTCACCCTAAATACGAAACCTGGGCTCGTTTGTCCAGGCTGCATTTAAAATATGGCAACTAACTGGGAAGCAAGACCATTGATACAATTAAGAACCGTTCTTAGGGAAGGAAAACCAAATGACTTTTATTGATCTGTGAGGATACATTACACGTTTGTTGATGTACTTATGGGCAGTTTGTCAAGCTTTTACCAATATAAAACTCATAAACCAGACCAAATTTTACTCACTGGACCTTTAATGGGGGTGAGGACAGGAAATGTGTCCTGTGCACGCAGGAATATTTGAAGTCCTCCACCATGTTGTCTTTGACTTCCACAATCGACCAGCAAGTCCGGCTGGAACAGTGAAAAATGCGGGCGGCCGTAAATCCCCTTGCTGTTGCCTCCAGGACCTCCAGGACCTCCAGGACCTCCAGGACCTCCAGTCATTGATGCCTGTTTCCTCTCCGCGCTCCCACACACCTCATTCACACACACGTGGTCGTCACACAGGCTCGTCCATTCTTCAGACGCCGGCGGTGACACTGAATCCAAAGGTGTCGCCATCAATCTGCAGTTTGCCCCACGGAGGTGATTTACGACGGGAGACACTTGTAATAAAACCCTCGACCCTGCGGGCCTCGCCACAGCCTGGGCTTCCTGCACGGCCCAGACCTGCTTCCTGCGCGCCTGATAATTCTGCACGGCGCCGCAGCTCTTATTGAGAATGATTTGTTTGTGTTTGTGAAGCAGATTAGGAGAAAACCTCCTTCACCACCCACTGCTCCAGGACATCAGCTCACCTTGATTTATACAGCACCAAACCAGCCTGTCTGGCCAGAGCACATCCTGCACCAGTGGGACCAGTCTACTGGGTCAGTTAGCTGCACCAGTGGAACCAGTCTACTGGGTCAGTTAGCTGCACCAGTGGAACCAGTCCAGTGGGCCAGTTAGCTGTACTAGTGGGACCAGTCCACCGGGCCAGATAACTGCACCAGTGGGACCAGTCCAGTGGGCCAGTTAGCTGTGATGGCCTCTGGTCCTTCAGGCAAAACAGGATGTCAGGGACGATTGAACACTTCCTCCTGCTTTGTGTCTATGTTTTAAAAAAAAAAAGGGGGAGAAAAAAAGCTGCAGAGGATCCATTTATTCCTCCCCCTTCCTAATGACCCCCCGCCCCCTTCACCAGACCGCCTCCCACCTCCTCCCACCCCCAGGGATACTGATTCATTACCTGGGAAATCTGTGCTTTTGTTCCATTCTCAGCCTGGTGCCATTAATCTTGTGCTGCCCCCTGGTAGCAGGCCAGGTACTGCTTTGGTAATTACACTTGATCATCATTCAGGCGCGCACGCACGCACACCGTGCACATGTGCCGCCACCGCCTCCTCCTCCTCCTCCTCCTCCTCCTCGCCTGGTGGCCCCTCCTCTGTTGTTGACTGTGATGACCAGGATCTGCATCCAGCGTTTGGCTGCACAACTTCTCCCAGAAGTCAGCGGGGCACAAAGGAGCCGCGGCGCCTGCTGCTCACCTGCCGCTGACGCTCCTGATTAATGGCATGGCAGCGATGACATGGCGGGGACGGACCATCTGGCTGTGACAGGAAGTTGGTCGAGCTCAGGGCCAGATCCACAAAGACATTGCCCGGCTTTTGCGCCAGAAAATCCGTGTAAATAGCGCCAAAAAAAAAAACGGTGATTCCGATCCACAGAGGGGACGCAAACGTGAGAATCGGCGGAAAATGAAATATATATATATATATATATATATATATATGGCTCCCCAAATCTTATATATAGATAGGCATTAGGGTTGCCAACTCCCAGGAATCGAAATACGGGACACCTAAAAAAAAAATTGGGTTTTTGGGCGCTTAACCCAACTGTGTTTTTCTTCCCACCTTTTGTTGTCAGACACGACTCTTCTTCTCCAACCCATCTTCTTCATCTTCTCTTTCATTTTCATGACTTCCAGCAGCAAAAAAAATATATGCATGCTCCCATTACCCGGGATGCCTCTTTTGGCTCACATACGGGGCGTCCCGGGCCAATACGGGACGGTTGGCAACCCTAATAGGCCTGCATAGACTGCAGTATATATGCCAATACTTTCGATAGGCTATGAAAAATACAAATGGTCCTCAGGTGTTGGAAAGAAAGTCAGGACGCAAGACGCGTATAAGTCATCACGTAAAGCGAGACAATCACCGTTGTGGCAGCAGAGGTTAAGACGGAGGAGGCATCGTAATGCCAGGCGAGCACAGCAGCGCCTTTATCGTAGCAGAGTGTCGCCGTTGGACCTCCCAGAACGGGACATGTTAAGGAGATACAGGCTGCCGGCACGCACAATCCTTGCCTTGCTGGAGACAAACTGCTCTCGGGTTGCCAGACCGCAACATTCGCACCTTTTTCAGGTGCCGCATTCTTCGAGGATCCGCCCCTCAGTGTGTTCACATCCAGAACATTCGTCCGCTGCCCTCAGACAGGAGACCTTCACCTGAGCTGGCAGGAGATTCACAGACAGAGTCAGTGAGAGCAGGCAGGTCGCTGCAGGTCAGGAGGGGGGGCGGAGCCGACGGTCCGGACTCTGACGCCGACGATCTGGGTCACACAGCCGTCGCTTCTGTGGTTTCAGAGTCCAGGAGAGGATCAGGAAGGAGACGCTGATTTGCTTCTACACAACCTTCCTACTAAAGACTGTGTTGTGGGCCGTCAGGCTGAGGAAATGAAATTCAAACACGCTCCGACTGCATTGTCATGACTATGACAACACGTTGGTCATGCTTCTCACAAGAACCTGCGCTCACATCTCTCCGGACCTTCCTGACTTTTTGTCCCGTTGAGGCCACTTCCTTACACACACACACACACACACACACACACACACAGGCAGCGAGGCGAGCCGATCCCCTTCCGCTGTTCATTTCTCACCCGGGGACAAAAGAAGATGAACCTCTCGGATCGCCGCAAAGCTGCTCGATGATGTCGGCGGCACAAAAGGCCGGCGAGGAGATACAAACAATGATTTCCGCTACAGCAATTTAATCCCTCGCCGTTAAAATCTGACACAAAAAAATGGACAAAAGGCCAAGGGGGCCTGGAACCAATAGCAGCCCCCCCGCCCCCCCCTGTCCACCCCCCGACCCACACACACACACACACACACACACACACACACACACACCCTCTCCAACACTCCAAAAGCCAATGTGGAGATTAATTGGTGGAGCAGAAGAATGGTGGCTCCTTTGTGTCCGAAGGTCCTTTCAGTGCGTTTGAAGTCCACACACACACACACACACACACACACACACTGGACAGAAGCAGGGACGTGTCAACAGTTTAGCCTAACGCGTCCTCCAGACCTCCATCCCTCTCTCTCTCTCTCTCTCTCCTGCTGTCATCTATATTTGATCGTCCCTCCTCCTGATGAATATTTCACCGTCTTTACAACAGAGACCAAAAACACACAAACAAAACAACAACAACAACAACAGCCACCGTGGCGGCCTGACGAGGAGCATCTCTGAAATGAATCAGGAGATCTCACACACTCACACACTGCACACACTGCACACACTCACACGCTGCATATGCACGCACGCACACCACCAGCTTTACATTGTTGGCCTTTCCTCTCCTGGCCTTTCTAAAGAACCACGGCTGCTGCCGCTCGGCAATGCAGGCGGCTGGAGTAGGAGGGCTGGGTGGGAGTGAGAAGGGTGTGTGGGGGTGGGGGGGTTGAAATCTCCATTTGCATTACATAATTTCATGCATTATTCAGAAGCTCAGAGAATGGTTTCACTGAGACGAGGAGTCCTGGGAGGCGGCGAGCAGCAGAGAACTGCCAGCGACGGGAGCGGCTCATGAAATGCAGAGCGACTTAACCGCCCAATCTGCAGATATTATCCTGGCCTCCCAAAGGAGGGACACACACACACACACACACGCCAGGTGATTTCATCTCCATCAGCTGAGGGGGGAACAGGTGCTGTGATGGGACGCAGATTCTGCTGCCTGCTGTGGAGCAGCAGGCAGCAGCAGCAGCAGCAGGAGCAGCAGGAGCAGCAGCAGCAGCAGCAGGAGCAGGAGCAGGAGCAGCAGGAGCAGCAGGAGCAGCAGGAGCAGCAGCAGCAGCAGCAGCAGGAGCAGCAGCAGGAGCAGCAGCAGCAGCAGCAGCAGCCCTGGTGGTGCTACTGGACGCACTTCCTTTCAATGTACCAAAAAGAAACTCGAAAGGAGAGAAAAAAAACACAAAAATTGAACAACAACAACCCCACAGCGCCACATGAGGGGCCGCGCAGAGACAAAAAGCTCTGCCTCCCTCCGTCTAACCGCAGACAGAGGAGCCCGTTTCATTAAGCCACATAATGGGTGTGTGTGCATTTCATTACCATAGATAACTGGGAATATTTAGATGAGGGATGAGGCTCATAAAGGCGCCCGCCCGGTTGCCACGGTAACCACCCGGCCTCGGCAAACAAAAGGGAGAGATGTTTGCTCGGGGATGGAGGGAGTGCTGGAAGGAGTGGAGGGACAGAGAGGAAGAGGCTCCAGCATCCTGTCCAACCTGAGGGGTCGACTCGACTGCTCTGGAGGTGGACATGGTCGACCAGCAGGGGAAAAAAAAGATTTAAAAAAAAGAAATATGACTGGAAACAATGGGAGATGATGATGGGAGAATTCTCCCAACACTGAATTATGAATCAGCGCGAGAACACCGCAGAATGGCACAGGCAAAAACTAAAAATAATAAGGGGAAATAATAAGAAAAGAAAAGGAGACAATCTCCCTACGGACAGCGGCGTTCTCAGCAAAGTGCTGCTGTCAGCAAAACAGTCGCATGTTGAAACTTTTATCTGTCTGGAGGGGATGGGGAGCCTGTTCTCCACCACACACTGCCTCACAATTACAGTCTGGACGCGTTGGACTGCTGCTGCTGCTGCTGCTGCTGCTGCTGCTGCTGGGGAAGAAGAAGCTCCAGAAAGAAGTTCATGCTGGAGCTACCAGCATGAACAGACAGTCTGGTTAAAGGGGGAAAGTCAAGGTGTGTGTGTGTGTGTGTGTGTGTGTGTGTGTGTGTGTGTGTGTGTGTGTGTGTGTGTGTGTGTGTGTGTGTGTGTGTGGAACCAGACTTCAGCCTCTTCCAATCAGCAAGCAGACAGCTTTAAAAAAAAGTGGCTAAAAAAGTCCCACGCTAGCATGCTAAAATGCTACGCTACATGAAAGTATGACCAACATGAAGAGCGAACAAAACTGGTTTTGCTTCGCTGTGAAGGAACAGAGTAGCGAGCAGCAACATGGATGCTCACAGTTTACTAGCTTGCACACCCCCCCCCCCCCCCAAAAAAAAAAAATCAACTTTCTGGATGATTGATTGTGGATGACAGGAATTTCTCACCTGCTGGACAAACGTCGGTCGCCGCAGCAGCAAAAAAGTTCACAGCTAGCGACAGTTAGCGCGCGCAGTCCATTTAAAAGCAGATGCTGCACACACATCGTTAGCGTTGTGTCGCTAAAGGCCGTTTCCAGCGGAGCAGGGAGAGAGCTGAAGGCCCCCCCCCCTCCTAGAGTCGACTTCAAACTTCAAAGGTGGCGGCAGTGGCGGCGCGCTCGCCTGGCTGCACAGGTTAAAAGCCCGACACGGTGTTTTTCAGGAGCAACGGCGAAGGTTCCTTGAGAAAGCACGGCGATAATCGGGGGGTGCGGGGGGGCGGCGGTGGAATTTTTTCCCCTCCCGCATCATTAAAAAGGGATTGCCTTGTTCTCCTGCCTCCATGGGAAGTGGCGTTAGTTAACCTAACAAAGGTGCGGACCCCCAGAGATGAAGGGCATCACAGGGGCTCAGCAAATCCAGGGCTTAATCCCCCCCCCCCCCCCGGACCTTCATTGTACCCATACACTCCCAAAGCCTTTGACCACTTCCCCGCTCCATAATCTGCAGGGATTTGTGTGCGTTCAACAAGTTTCTGATCCCTGGACCTGCACCTCCCTCCTTTCTCCTCCTCCTTCTTACGCTGCTCCTCCTCCCTCTGCCCCTTCACCACCTTCTTGTCCTCCCCCTGCCCCTCCACCACCTCCTCCTCCAACTCCAACTCTTCCAACTGCTGCTCCTCCTCCTTCACACACTACAAACACACATTGGGCTGTTCCAACCCCAAAAAACTCCTGTAAATGGGCAAACAAAAAAAAAAAGCTGTCCGGCAAAGTCTTGCGAAGTTTTCTTTACTTGAAAAAATAAATAAATAAATTAAAAAAAAGTCATTTTTATTCAGTTAGAATTATGTCTCTTAAGATCTGGACCAGAGGTCCAATCACACGCGTCTTTTGTGTCTTGCATACTAAATCATCCTTAAAAAAAACAACCCAACAGCAGCTGTGTTGTGTGAGTGTTGATACATAATGTTTGTACTGATGCCGTCCACTAGCCAGGGGGCAGCACTGACGTTGGTAATGACAAAGCACTTGACAAGGTCCTGATTGCAGCTTGACCTTGGCTGCTTGACAGTGACACGTGTCCGGGGGTCTGTGTGTGTGTGTGTGTGTGTGTGTGTGTGTGTGTGTGTGTGTGTGTGCACAGATGGGCCAACCGTTAGGGATGAGGTGCCTATATTCCCAGAGGGGAGGGGGAGGTCAGAGGTCAGGGATCAGAGCCCCTCCCCTCCCAGGACCGTGTCGGGGGGGGGGGGGGGGGGGGCGGGGATGGCGAATCGAGCGCTCCTCTGGCCGGGGACACATTATGCAGGTTGTTATACAGTTAATGCAGCGTGTGTGTGTGTGTGTGTGTGTGTGTGTGTGTGTGTTTGCATAGGATTGTTGTGCCAGGCTGATGCAGCTGTGCAGCTGGCATGAGCGCGCCCCCCCACCCCACCCCAACACACACACATACACACACACACACCAGGGGTCTTTTAATGAAGGGATTTGTTAATTTTCTATTCACACTGACAGTGACGAACTGGAAGGGGGGGGGGGGGGTTGAAGAGGGTTGGTCAGGAGACTCAGTGATGTCATCGTGCTACAGATACTACAGGAAGATGTTTAACCCTAGAAGGGGTCTGGAGGGAAGGGCAGGGGGGGGAGTGTCACAGTGGAGGGGGACCTTTTGGTCCCTGATTGGCTTCTGCCAATCAGGGACCAAAAGGTAAAAAAAAAAAGCCCCGGAGCAGCGCAGCCAATCATTCATCTCCCAAACGCTCTCTCGTTCCCTTTGTGCTTGGGGAGCCAGAGGTGACCTTGGCAAGATGACTGTGTGGTTTGTTGGGGTTTTTTCCCCCCCGATGATAATTTATTCACAGCAAGGATGGCTCTGCGTTTCATCCGCACAGGCTGGAAAGCCTTCAGCAACTCTGGGAAGATGTTACACACACACACACACACACACACACACACACACACACACACACTTTAAGGCATGCTAAGGAAGTTAATCATCCCACTGTAGGAAGGAGACAATGAAGAGTCTTGCAAGTACAACTGGCCCTCCATTGTCTTGCTGTGTGTGTGTGTGTGTGTGTGTGTGTGTGTGTGTGTGTGACAGTCAGCTGACAGGCCGTTTAGCAGCTAAAGGCTTCTTTTTAGTCCTGGAGTGTGAGAAACATTGTTTTCTGTCGCTTTGTTGAGGTAAAGGGCGCCCTTTGTGACATCACAGAGGGCTGCTGTTGCAAAAACCTATGTTAAAAAAAACAAAAAACAAACAAACCCTAAAAACAATAAAGTGAGGGTCAAGAAAATGTAAGCAGAGGATGATGGACTCTCCGTTCAGAGTCTCTGATTGTTGACAGAAGCAGCAAACATGTTGGTTCCTCCTCCAGACAAAGACGCCTCCTCCTCCTCCTCCCGCATCATCGCCACCACATCCCACTCCTCCTCCTGGGCCCCCGCGCACAATCAAGTTGAGGCAAGCCACGCCCCCCCCCTGTTTGATTCCGGGGAATTTATCAGAGCCAACAAGTTGAGCGGCTCCTCACTAAACTGGAACCGAGCAGCGGAGCAGCGGAGCTCCCCGCGCACACCCACCACATGCCCGCAGACACAGCGGACATCCGTCTGTGACACCCCCTCCCCGCCCCCCCCCCAACCCCCCCTGCCATGGACGTGTTGGAGCGCGGGTACTTGCGCGCGCCGCCCCCCTGCGACTACACCTTCAACTTCTGGAACGACTACCTCGGCCTGTCCACGCTGGTGGCCCCCAACAAGGGCCACGGCGCGGCCCGCGGACCCAACTCCATCACCGAGTCCCTGAAGGCGACGCTGGGCTTGGAGGACGGCGACCCGCCGGCGTGCTCGTGCCTGGCCGGCCCGGCCAGGGAGGGCGACGGGCCGCCGCCGGAGTGCCGCTGCCGCCGCCGCCGCTGCTGCTGCTGCTCCACGCCGCCAATCTCCATCCATGAGCTCCGGGAGCGCATCTCGCTCCTGCGGCCCTACGCCGCCGCCGGAGACTCCCCGCCCCCCTGCCGGGGCGGCTTCCCCTCCGGCCTGGACGACCACCTGCTCGTCGCCGCGGACCGGCGGCGCAAGCAACAGGGGGCGCCGCGGGGGAAGCCGGAGCCCAGAGTCTGCGTCTTCTGTCGGAACAACGGCGCGCCGGAGGAGGTGTTCGGCACGCACGTCCTCAAGGCGGCCGACGGACGCGTGCTCTGCCCCATCCTGCGCGCGTACACCTGCCCGCTGTGCAGCGCCAGCGGCGACAACGCGCACACCATCAAGTACTGCCCGCTGTCCAGGGAGCCTCCGCCGGCGGCGGCCCGGGGAGGAGGCAGGAGGCTGAAGATCTACTGACGGGCTTTGGAGGAGGAGGAGGAGGAGCAGGGTTGGACTGGCATTGTGGCGGCGCGCCGAGTTCTCCCCCCCAATGGCCACTCGAGGTACTGCAAGAAAAATAAATTAAAAAAAATCCCATTGGGCCCAAAAATACCTTTCCCCCGTTAGACCGCAATACAAACACAAAAGGCCTCTAGAACGGCTGAGAAGACGACCTTTGACCTGAAACGTGGTTCATAGCAAGTCTTTCCAATGCTTTTAGTCTTTAAAAAATGATGAAGGGCAGAAAATCACCAGAAAAGAGTTTTGTGTTCCCAGCGTGAGCGTTGCCGCTGTGTCTCGGCTCCTTCTGATTGGTTGATGCAGCCTGATGTTATCACGGGGGTTACAGCGGCATGGCGTGAAGTGCTACGTGCTCTATGCGCCCTCTAAAGCGAAAGTCAAAAACTGTTTTGCCGTCTGTGTGCTGGGTGAGCATCTGCATTCAAATGTATGGGCCGCCATATTGGAGTCCGGGGGGGGGGGGGTGCCTGGGGGCCTGGAACGAGATGCAGAGGGGCGCAGCGTGCAATGACGCAAGCGCCCTGCGATGGACTCGCTGAACCAAAGTAGCCTGAAATCCTGCAGGCAGGTGGACCTGACCGACACCGCGTGAATGTTGGGCCCGCTGGGTGACTGCTTTCTACCAAAGGAGTCCTCTTTTCTACCGCCGTCTTTCCACTGTTGCTCCTGTGACGTCGCGTGGATATTTTGGAGTGTACACGCGCAGCAGGACGTCCTCCCACTCCGCCGTGGCTCCGCGAGAAGGAGCTCCAAGCTTTTGTTGTGTTTATTTTCGCCGTCGCTACTGTCAGAAGTTTGAAAAACACAGAGGTCGATTTGAATTTTCCTCTCGCGTGCACCTGTAAATATGTAATGGCCCCCGACATTTTTATTTTATTTTTTTTGTCAATGAAGAATCTGATATTCGAAAATTATAAAGGTGTTTTTTACGTGTACTTTTACGTCCATGTATTACTGGGAATTATATTCACTGCACACGAATAAACATGAAATTTGCATTTTTTATTTTATTTGATGGGACTCGGACTTGGATTTGTTTGTCATTGGGTCATAACTGTCAAAACGTTGAAGCAAACGTCTTAACAAACTTTAAAAAAAAAAAAAGAAAAGAAAGAAAGAAACGCGAAAAAAAACAAAAAAAACTGCCACTGTTTCACCAACATGCGATGCAATTCCGCCATCTAGCGGTCAGATTCCGGCAACAACACCCTGATCTTGGGCTTCGGGTCGCATCTTGAGGAGCTTCAGGTTGCTTTAAACGGACGATCTGATGTTACTGCTGCAGTGGACGAATGGCGAGGATTTTCAAAGGACAGGTGCCATGTCACTGTATTCACTGAAGGCACGTTTATGTTATGCTGAGAGACGAGAGTCAAAGGTCAGATGTGTTGGGCAAACTCTGGGCGCCCCCTAGAGGATCAAAGACGATCTGTTGGTTGGTGCCTCACTAGAATTACATGAAACATACTGACTGGTCCGTGGACGCTCAGCCGAGTCAGCACACACACACACACACACACACACACACACACACACACACACACACACACACACACACACACACACACACACGCGCGCGCGGTGGGGGCACAGCAGTGACTCATCAGTTTAGAGATCAATGGATATAAAAGAGGAGTTTAAAGACGACAGCAGTGACATCAAGGTTTGTGTCTGAAAGGACACGCAAAAAAAACCAAAAACACGACAACCTTGAAACGAAAAGGAGTCGTGTTGAAATGAAATTCTCCCTCTCAAAGACTTTCATTACTGCACACACAGGCTTATTAACTGTCTGCTTATGTGACCGAGATAAAGCGTGCCGCTGCGGTCAAGCGAATCGATGCACTCCAGCAGCAGCAGCAGCAGCAGCAACAAATCAGGTTTATTAATC
This sequence comes from Nelusetta ayraudi, assembly GCF_046127955.1. Lineage (NCBI taxonomy): Eukaryota > Metazoa > Chordata > Actinopteri > Tetraodontiformes > Monacanthidae > Nelusetta > Nelusetta ayraudi. Next base: position 200,762 of record NW_027466167.1, read on the forward strand.
TGTTGCCCTTCTCGCTATTAAAAGCGTAATGTGAAGGTATTGATTCCCCTCCAGCTGTTTTCTTCCTTTTCTTTTTTAGTGCGATCAGACCGAGTCCCTGTGTGTGTGCTCGTGTGAGCAAGGGAGAGCGAGCCTGAAGACCCAGCCGCTCTCTCCTCACTGCAGCAGCCTCTGATTGGTCGGCAGGATGCTGACAGCAGCGATGCAAGGCGGGGGATGGGGGGTGGGAGGGAAGGGGGTCCTGGTTCTATAAAAGGCTCCGGGATCTGCAGCATCACTGAGCTGGTGCAGTGCAAAGACTGCGCGCTCATCTCTCACCGATGGTGTGCAGAACAAGGGGGACGCAAAAACCTTGAGAAACTCGCAAAAAAATCCAAAAAAACATCCATTATTTATTCCTTTCGAACCGAAAAAAAAAAAATCATCATGAGCTGTGACTCCCTCCTCTCCTACCGCCGTCCCTGGGACAGCTACAGAGGGTCCCACAACTCCTCCACCACCACCACCTCCTTGCTCCTCTCCTCAGCTCCTCAGATCGGGAGGAGGGTGCTGAGGCTGGCCACCTCCTCCACCTCCACTTCCTCCACCTCCCTGCCGCCGGACCTGGCCGGGGCCTCCTCCCTCAACACGGAGCTGCTGGGCCTTCGCCACCAGGAGCGGGAGCAGCTGGTGGGCCTCAACGACCGCTTCGCCTCCTACATCGACAAGGTGAGGCACCTGGAGGCGCAGAACCGGGCGCTGCTGGCGGAGCTGGAGGGGCTGCGGCGGCGCCAGAGCCGGCCGTCCCGCCTGCAGGGCCTCTACGAGGGCCGGGCCAGGACCCTGAGGGCCCTGGTCCAGGCGGAGGGCGACGAGAAGGCGCGCATGGAGGCGGAGCGGGATCGCCTGCGGGACGCCTGCGAGCAGCTGAAGGAGCAATATGAGGAGGAGCAAGGGAGGCGGCGGCGGGCGGAGGAGGAGCTGCAGAGGGCGAGGGAGGAGGCGGAGCGGGCGGCGCTGGCGGGTGGTGACGCCCAGGCGGCCGCCACCTCGCTGGGCGACGAGCTGCTCTTCCTGAGGAGGGCGTTTGCCGAGGAGCGGGCGGAGCTGCAGGAGCAGCTGCGGGCGGAGGTGGCGGTGGAGGTGCAGATGGAGACGGAGGTGGGACGTCCCGACCTGTCGGCCGCCCTGCGGGACATCCGGGGGCAGTACGAGCGGCTGGCGAGCCAGAAGATGCGGGCGGCCGACGAGTGGTACCGCGGGAAGGTGGCCGGCGTGGCCGAGGCGGCGGCCAGGAGCGGCCGGGCGGCGCACGCCGTCCGGGAGGAGACGGCCGAGTACCGGCGCCTCCTGCTGGCGTGCTCCTCTGAGGTCGAGGCCCTGCGCAGCGTTGTCGACTCCCTCAACAGGCAGCTGGAGGAGGTGGAGGAGACGCAGGCCGAGGACGTGGCCAAGTACCAGGTGACCAGAGGAGGAAAGAGTCATGGAGGAGGAGGAGCTGGTGGAGGAAGAGGAGGAGGAGGAGGAGGAGGAGGAGGAGGAGGAGAAGGAAGGGAGGAGGAGAAGGAAGGGAGGAGGAGGAGGTAGAGGATTAGAAGGTGGAGGAGGAGGAGGAGGAGGAAAAAGAGGAAGAGACGGAGGAGATGGAGGAGGAAGAGACGGAGGAGTAGGAAAGGGGGGAGGTGGTATAGGATAATTAGAAAAGGAGGAGGAGGAGGAGGGCAGGGAGTGAAGAGATGTCAGCTGATCAGTTGATCTAGACAGAAAGATCTCAACCCAGACGCACTATAAGAAACAGAACATGTGTTTTTTAAAAGAAGAAAGAAAGAAAGAAAGAAAGAAAGGAAGAAAGGAAGGAAGGAAGGAAGGAAGGAAGGAAGATAGAAAGAAACTATCACTTGGAATCCAGGAAGACGAGCAGTAGGGCAGCAGGAGGAGGCCACTGTTTCTTGTAGCTCCACGACTCACTGCATCAGCTGCAAGACAAAGTGTGGAGCTCAGCAGGACCACAAGGTCACTGCAGCAGCTGCAGCAGCAGCAGCAGCAGCAGCAGCAGCAGCAGCAGCAGCAGCAAACCTCAACGCTGATCTCACTCCTTCTCCTCAGTCAACAAAATCTCAGAACCTGAATTGTCTCTTTGTCGCCCGACTGACTGCGTTGTTGATGTTCAACCCTGCAGGTGAGGATCAGCGAGCTGCAGCAGAACATCAGCGAGGCCAAGCAGGAGATGGCGCTCTACCTGCGGGAGTACCAGGACCTGCTGAACGTGAAGATGGCCCTGGACATCGAGATCGCAGCCTACAGGTCAGATACAGCTGCTCCTGCTGCTCCTGCTGCTCCTGCTGCTCCATGAGTTTCTTGCCTGCCCACCTGAACGGCCGCCTTCTTCCTTCCTTCACAGGAAACTTCTAGAGGGGGAGGAGCTTCGACTGGATTACCCGCCCCTTCCTGCTCTCACCTAAAAACCATTTCCTACCCCCAGCCCCCCCCCCCCCCCCCCCCTCCATCTCCTCCCGCTGCCATTCCACTCAGTTCTCTCCGGCTGTGTCCTACATCGCCCTCTACTGTCACTATATAGTCAGTATATAGGGGCTACGCTATTTTCTAGCTGTGTCCGAATCCTGAGTGAACATCAGTATTCACCACACAGTCCACTCAATGTGTCCATCGCTAAAAGTAATGTACAACCAATGGTCTCCAGCCCTGCAATATATCCCACCATGCATTGCGCTCATGCTGACCCATAGGTAGAAAAAGCAAGAGTTAATATATTTTTTAACGTGGGGAGACGTATAATAGTAGTTATATATATTATTATTATTATTATATTATAATTAGTATGATATGTACTGGTCACAAAAATGAATATATACATACAGGTGAATTGATTTGATTTTTCATTTATTTTTTTTTTTACCATCAGCCGATCGGACGTCTAAATAATGAGATATTATAGATATTTTTTTCAATTTGGTCAATGAGTAGCGCTATACAGTGAACTACATTGAACTCCCTGTACAGGAAGTTGGGAACTGGTGGGTGATTTGGGACACAGCCCCCCCCCCCCTTCACATCTCCCCAGACAGACATAAAATCCATCATCCTTAAGACAGAAGCGCCCTTGTGCCGCACAAGAGGTCCCACCAGAAGTCCCCCTTCTTCTACACACGTGAGGTCCGCAAAGGAGTGGCTGCACTGCATCAGCCAGTGGCGGCCGCAGGACGGTGCTGTCGTTTTGGCCGGGCAGTTGGAGGACGCAGGCGAGCGCGAGAGTCGCTGTGCAAACATCTGACCAAGTGTTTGTGGAGCGGGACAGAGAGGCCCGTCCATCTCCCGCCGCCCCGACCTCGTCTGCGTCTCGACTCCAGCAAAAACAACGTGCACCGTCACCCCCTGCCCCGACCCCATCACCCGTGAACCAGTGACCTTAAACCTTTATTCTTAGTTCTTCTTCCTCTGCATTTACGTCACACAGGAAGTTATGTTTGGACTCGATAAGCAGACCATGAATTTGGCCCTTTTTTTCCTCAAATTTCTCGCTTCTAATGATGAAACCAAAGCACTCTCTTGCTCGACCTTCCAGTCCTGTAAATGCCGAGGAAGATTTTAATTTTGTTACTGGTTCCTTCTAATGTTCCTGCAATGCGTCTCTCTGTCAACTGGATAAAATGTTCTCTCTAATCTGACCGAGTTAGTCTAAAACGCTGAGTAACTCACGAGACTCGGTGAGAAAAGCAGGGGCTCCTTGTTGTTGTTTATTTCCTGCTGCTTGTAGTTCCAAATGGTGCTTCCACATGTGTGAACGTGAAACTCTGCAACAGCCACACTCCTGTAACAGCCGGCAGCAAGCTGAATAAACCTACAACTGACCTGCAACCACCTCACTTCTCCTTGTTTTGTCCTTGCCGTCCTGTTCTGGGGTCACAGCACCAGCTGGTGGCCTGGTTTGGTCCCAATGATGAGCACACACTCACACTCTACAGTGCTTCCAGAGTCAAACCTGGAAAAAAAAAAAAGCATTTGGAATGTATATTTTAAGTAGGCCAGACAACAATATCACACAAATAAATGCGGGTTTCGTTTGGCTTAAATATCAAACAGCTGGGGCAGCACACACACACACACACACACACACACACACACACAAAATAAGCAGAATAAATGGTGAGTTGTTTTCTATTAGGATTAGGGATCATCAGCTCCCTAAACAGATCTGTTGATCTGTTGATTAAAAAAAACAGAATACCTGGTCAATTTCAGACCAGAATCAGCAGGTTATTTTTTTATAAGAGCTATGCTCATAAATAATTACAAACAACAACAACAACAACGACGACGACGACGACGACATACGCAATAATTACATATCCAAACGGCCTGTCGGCCCCCCGATCGCCGGAGATCAACGGTTGCCAGCAAACGTGCCTCCGCCTCCGCCACCGACAGGGGGCGGTAGAGGCGCTCCGGACGTCACTTGGGCTTCAACCACTTCCGGCGGTGAAAGGGCGCCGACATGGCCGCCGCCTGCCGCCGTCAATGTTAGCTCACCGTCCGTGTGAGTGTCTCCTGACCGCCGTCCGCGTCTCTCCGGGGTTTCACCGACCATGTTTCACGTGATAGGCGGGAGCGGCGCTCGGGCCGCGCGGCTCCTCGCGTCCCGCGGCGCCGCGCTGCTCCAGGCGCCGCACCGCGGCAGGAAGTCCCGCGCCGACCCGGTGGCCAAGTCCAAAGTGGGCCGGATCAAGACGCCGCCGCCGGTCGACCCGGTCGAGATGGTGGTGCTGAAGGAGCGGTTCTCCGAGTACCAGCTCATCATGCGGGCGCTGCGGTAATAATACTAATACTAATAATAATGATAGTAATAATAATAATAATGATAATAATAATAAACCTTATGAATGTTTTAGTTTACCTGCGTTCTCGCGTTTTCTGCCACAGTGATGATGATGATGATGATGATGATGATAATATCCTGAAGTCAAGGCAATGCAACGGTGTGTAGATAATAGAGACACAATTTTGTTTAGTGGCGAGTGAGGCGTTTACGTCCTCTTATTAAGAGCTGGTGAAGGTGTTCCTGTAAACAATGTCACTGCAATTGACAAAACGTGTGAAAGTCGTGACAACAAGTCTTTTCCTCAGATTGAATGAGAGAAAAATAAAATAATCCACCGGCACCGAGAGAGAGAGAGAGAGAGAGAGAGAGAGAGAGAGAGAGGTGTGGTTTTCTCTCCTTTCTGCTGCTCTTTCAAGTCGGATCGCAGACTATAAATGATTAATTTCTCTCACCATCAGCTGAGGGTTTTTTGTTTGAATGAGTGAATGAACTGTGCTTTCCCCGTGTGCCGGTCAGGCTGGAGTTCAAGGAGGAGGTGCTGAGGAAGAAGTACGAGGAGGAGACGGGCTCCCTGGCGGAGGAGCGAGCCAGGCAGGAGGCGGAGGAGCATCGGGCCCTGATGGCCTGGAACGAGCAGGAGAACCAGCGGCTGCTCCAACTGCGGTAGGACGGGATCAGAGTGACGTCAGGCAGGAGGCGGGGCGTTCCGACACACCCTGGGGTGGGGGCCGGGCCCGGGCCCGGGCCCAGGCAAGGTCGTCCCAGCACAACTTACACCAGCGCAATTCAAACCAGAAATCTGTTTTTTTTTTTTATAAAACAAAAGTTGCAAAGTGAAATACCAAGATTAAAAGAAATCTTTTCATGCAGCACGTAAATAATACCACAAACTAGGGCTGAACGATTATGGAAAATGCATTTGTAGATAAACATTTGTGGTCCCCTGCAAGTTGTTTTTGAAACTTCATTCAAACTTTAGCATGAACAACTTCAGTGCTCTGTCTTAATATTGTTGTTCATTAGAACATTTAGGCTGCACAGTTTTAGGAGACATTTTTCCAGTTTGGACCGAGCCATCTGTCAGGGCCACTTCCTGTTTGGGGGCGGGGTGGGGGTTGGGGGGGGTTCCCTCGGCAGTCAGAGGAAGAATGCCTTGTGGTTGGTCGACCGGCTCTGCGTTCTTCTCAACCTGCGTGTTGTTGCACAGGGTGTCGAGGGTCCAGAAGGAGGAGGAGGAGACGCAACGCAAACAGCTAGAGGTCATGATGAAGCGGGAGCAGAAGCAGCAGGAGCTGGTCAGACGGAAGGCCGTGGAGGTCTCCCAGTTACAGGTGGGGTCTTCCTCCTCCTCTTCCTCTTCCTCCTCCCCCACCTCACCCTCCTCTTCTGTGAACCTGAACCGTTCAACTCACGTCTCACTCGCTGTTTGCCAACAGGAGGACGCCAAGAACTTTGTCACCTTGGAGAACCTGGACCAGCGCATCGAGGAAGCTCTGGATAATCCCAAGAGTTACAACTTTGCCATCGACAAGGAGGGAAGAGTGGTGCGACGGACAGTCCTGCAGTGAGGGGGCGACGCTGAGCTCTCGTCTCCCTCACCGTCTTGTTAATTGTTTTTCCAATAAAAGTATATGTGCACATGAGACTTCAGACCGGACTGTCGTGTCTTTTCCCTCTGAAAGCTTTGATGGCAGTTACTGTACACTCAGCAGGAAGTCCACAAAAACTCTCTGAGTTCCAGGAGGATCTTTGCAGGATGCAGAATTATTCTCCTGGACAATAATAACCCTTCCACCAGGGGGCGTCATTTCGCACCTCGGTGTCACACGGCTCATAAAAACACAGTTGGGATCATTTCTTTGAGATGTGTTTTTAAGGGTTCTATAAAATAACCAGGGGGTTTTCAGCGGCCTGCGGGGGGCGCTGTGCGACACGGAGTCCCAACACTGCAGGCAGCTCACGTGCAACAACGTGCGGCCGAGCTGGTAACTAATCCTTGTGGTGTCAGGTGGCGCTGAAGATCACAGCAGCCGTCCTTCCACACGGAATTCCAGCGCACTTTGTAAGGAGCGGGCTGGAAGTGCACTGGCCTGCCCAGAGGATGCTGACTGGTTGGGGGGGTGGGGGGAGAGAGAGAAAAGAAAAAGCCTCAAACTCTTAAAAACTCTGCGGGGAACCTCCTCTTGTATTCTTGGAACGCCTCGAGTTGATTTTGTTGAAGTTTTTATTTTTATTTATTTATTTATTTATTTTCCTCAGTCCAGGCGTAGCAACTGGGCTCATTCCTGGCGGTGCCGCAAAGCCGTGCACGCACTTAATGTGATCGGTGAAGCAGGTTAACGGGATTGACCGGCAAGGAACGCGAGCAGGCAGATTAGGAGGAGCTCTCAGATTAGCCGCTCACTCAAAAACGCTGTTTCCAGGCGGCGGCGGCCGAACGAAGGCGAAGGTCAATTTCCAGAGAGACAAAGAACCGACACGCACACACGCTGCTCTTCTTCTTCTCCTCCTTCTTTTATTGATTGGGTTACTGCGGCTCGTGTGTGTGTGTGGGTGTGCCCACCTACACCTACACACACACTCAAACACATATATACACCAGGGCCACTGGATATCAGCAATAAATAAATTAACTGCAAATGTGTGAGAATCTTACTGACCAGCGAAGCCCAGAACTCAATGCAGCCCTGGTGTTAAAATTGAAATACATTAAAATACAGAAGGAAGTCACGGATGACAACGTAAAAGTAACAATAGCACCTCGATGGTACGGCTGGTGAAATAGTGTTGTGAGGAGGGGAGGCTGGGGTGGTGGGAGGGAATGAAAATAAAACAAAAGCACGAGCACTTGAATATTCAAGTATATAAGAAGCCAAGAGTCACACCCTCCCCCCCAGTACTGACTGAGCAACCTGGGAGAATGTGTGTGTGTGTGTGTGTGTGTGTGTGTGTGTGTGTGTGTGTGTGTGTGTGTGTGTGTGTTTTCAGTTTCGCCGTGTCTCAATTCAGGCCACATTCTATTGAAAGATAAATCTGCACCAGCTTCCTCGCAACCACCATCCTGGGGACGGATTTATTATTTTTTTCAGACACCGGTTGCAACAGTTATGTGCGCTGTGTCAGAGCCCCGCCCCCAGCAGCAGGCCCCGCCCAGCTGCAGCCCTGGAGGGAGGAAGTGGGGACTATGGGAGCTGGTTGCTGATCTGCCCCGGTTGTAACGACTTCTCAAAGCGCTTCTCCGCCTCCTCGCTGAGGGCGTCACCTGTCCAGCCAGGAGAGGGAGGAGGGAGGGGGGAGTGAGAGGAGCGAGAGGAGTGAGAGGAGTGCTGGGGGAACCGAGTGGCGAGGAGAAAATCTGTTCAGGCGTCTCACCAGTGTGGCAGTTGTGCAGCCAGACGCGATGTCCGTCGTACTTGCAGTTGCACTTCATGCCGTTGTTGCTGAAGTCGCTCTCGGCCACTTCCATGTTGGGGTTGATCACGACCTGAGCAGGAGGGAGGGACAGAAAGCAGAGGGAACTTTTGCATACATCAACAAAAAAACGATTAAAAAAAATCAAAAGGTAACTTAATAATTATATAAACATACGGTATATACATCCATATATATACACATATACATACATACATATACATATATATGTTTATAGTCGATTAAAATTTTTAATCGCAATTAATCGAATAGTGTCCTGAGTTAACTCGCGATTAATCGCAAAGAATCGGAGAGGAAAATAAGAATTCCTTTGTGGAAATATTCCATTATTATTTTCATTGGAACATTCCAAAACAATTACATACTCATACTGTCCTGATGCTCTCCATGATCGCATTTGTCAATTGAGATATTTTTTTATTTTGAAATTACTTTGAAAATGAACCGGATTCTCTCGTGTTTCTTTGAGTGACCTCCTGTCCAACTTGACGCGGATCGCTCGCTGCCGCTTGGAGTTTGACGTCAACGACACCATTGGTTAACAAGGGCGCCGTAAGGAAATGGCCGCTTCCGCCTCCGGTGTGAACCCGGTGTTAATTTGGGGTCTTTGGTTTCGACTTTTTGACTCTGACCTGGAAAATGTAGTTTCCCGGTCGGACGTCTGTGATGTCGATCCACTGGCAGTCGATGTCGTGCCGGTACGAATCCCAGCAGCCCACCGTGATGCCCTGGTCGCCAAAGTTGGCGCACTCGTAGCGCTTGGAAACGCCTGCACGGGTACCATGAAAGGGGGCGGTCTCAATGAACGGGCTCCATTACACAACAGGTCAGAGTTATGTTCTCGTTCTGATCGTTGCTCAGTTTACTGTCTCCAGGTTCTGGATGTGGCCGTGGTTCTGTTGGCTCTCACCTTCCTCACAGTCCGAGTCCTCCAGACAGAAGCTGGCCTTGTGTCCTTCGGCCACTCTGGTGCCGTTGGCGTTCAGCAGGTCGTAGTGGGTGAAGATGTCCATGCTGTGGTAGTGGCTGCAGGGTAGTGGGGGTGGGAAGGTAGAGGGAAAAATCAACACACATCTTTACAAACAATACTTGTGGCGGCGGCGGCGGCGGCAGCGGCGGTTACCCGTGGCAGGCGTGCCACACCCAGGAGTGGCGGCCGGCCTTGGGCTTGAAGTCGGCTCGGCCCACGTTGTGGATCTGCGAGGAGAAGCGCAGCAGGCGGCGGTGGCCGTACGGCCAGTTGGCCTTGGCCGCCGACTTGGACAGGCAGTCCTCCTCCGCGGCGCAGTAGAGCATGTGCAGCGGCCGGTCCTCGATGTAGACCGTCTGCTGGACCAGGGAGGCGTTGAGCACCAGGTCAGAGGTCGCTGCCAGAGACAGGAAGTGTCGTCAGCGAGCGAAATCACCCACTGGTTCCCTCCAAAGGCAGCTCTAAGTCGCTAATCTACATAGCGCCACTCATGAGTCCAATTGAAAGAAAAAACTTTGGGACGCTCTTGATGATGTCATCGCAGTCTCAGTAAAACATCCCGTTGGCAGGTGGCAATAAATAGATAAATATATCGATTCATTTACAATTTAGAATATTCAAGATTATACTAACACTTGTTTTTTTCTCACCTTTTCTCCCTATGGTTCAGCGTGAGCACAATGCATGATGGGACATATTGGTTAATTTCCTATATATTGGGGTATATTGGCTAGTGACCATCGGTTGTACACTACTTTTAGCAATGCATTGTGGGATACATCGGGATTCGGACACTGCTAGTAAATGGCGTCGCCCCAATATAATGACTATATAGTGACCCACAGGGGGTGATGTAGGACACATCCAAAGTCCCAGGCAGACAGACAGGCAGGCAGGCAGACAGACAGGCAGGCAGACAGACTGGTCACTTACTCTCAGAGCAGATGACGCCCGCCGCAAACTTAGCCGCCGACTTCTGGCAGCTGACGGTTCGGTGCCGCTGACACTGGCTGAGCGACATCTCGTTGCCAGTGCACTTGACGCCGCTCTGCACCATCTCCGTCACGTTGCTGCCCTCCCAGTACCAGGTTTCCTTGGAGTGGGGGTCGGATGGACCAGAGCAGACACTCAGTCAGTCGGTGGGATGAGCCCGTGCCTCACTTTATCCACATGTTTTCCCACAAACACAACATCCACTTCTGCAGCCACGTAACTTCAGACGATTGTAAGTTTTCTCTATCGCAGACACACAAATATTTTAATGGTTTTTCTCTCCAGATAAGTACATTCAATACATTCCATTGCAGGAAGCTTCCTGCAGGATTTTTCCCAAATTAAAGTCCCTACATTGTCAATGTGCCGCTTTTGTATCTCTTCAATAAAACAAAACTAAACCGAGTGCGCCGGTGTTTGTTCTTGGTGCTCAACCGGGGGTTTCTGGGCTGAGACCTCTCAGTCTCGGGACTCCTACTCACATTGATGGCGTGCATGGCGTAGCCCAGCCCCAGCTGCCTGCACACCACCATGGCCTCCCTGGTGGTCCAGCCTGTGCTGCACACCGTGCCCCACCTGGAGCCCACCTGCACCTCCAGACGGCCCTCGTAGGAGTTGCGGCCGCCCGCTAACCGCACCTGCACATACGGCCCTGCAGGGGGTCAGTGTGAGGCGGTGCAGGAGGCGCTTCCTGTCCCGCCTCGGAGCCACTTCCTGCTCAAGAAGGAGCAGGAGGAGCGCCATTTGTTGAAGCGCCAGAGGGATTTCCCCCCCCCCCCAGGTGAGCTTGTAGCTTTGACAGCTTTTAGTAGCTTTAGCTTGCAAAGTGTGTGTGGAGCCCATAATGTACCGTCATGTAATAATAATAATAATATATGCATACATGTTCAAAACATTTCGCATGAAGTTGTTGCTTCACACCATCAATGGTCCCAAGAAAGCAAAAAGGAAGCAGCGTGTTTAGCCCTCTGTTTGCAGCCTCCTGCTAATGTTGCTGCCAGCAGGAATGACTGTTTCAAAGACCCAGCGTGTAATATTTGGGATTTTTGAGAAGGAACAGCGACATCAAGTGGTTACATTTTGGACTGCAGCACTCTGTGCAACACTCTGCACCCCTGTCACCCCTCCCGCTCCTCAGTTTGCCAGTCAACCTGGATACCTCGTCCACCTTCTTCTTTGCTGGTTTAATTGACAATGCGAGCGTTCACTCTAATTATGGAATGTGCAGTCAGGAGACCTGGATTGTCCACACCAAGCTTCCTTGGTGGAGATGGTGGAGCACGACGGCATTTGAATGGGCAGTGTATTAAGTTTTTACTTCCATGAAAATGGTAAATCAGGCCAAATCTTACACACTGGACCTTTAAGTTATTTTTTCCCAGTAGAGTTCGCTGACTATTAGTGGGCGGCCTTTAACAGTTATGTTTGCAGGCGTAATGTGTTTGAACACGTGTGCACAGAATGTGGCAATAGCGCCCCCTACAAGGCCGATGACGGTACATTATCATATGGCAGCAGCTGCAGAGCGGAGAGGTTAGGCCCCGGTCAGCTTACTTGCACGCCCTGGTTGGCGTAGCCCAGGCCCAGCTGCCTGCAGGCCACCATGGCCTCCCTGGTGGTCCAGGTCTCGCCACAGATCAGACCCCAGCGCTGCGTCCCGTTGGGCTGCGAGCTCAGCACCTCTACGCGGCCCTCGTAACGGGTCCGCCCGCCCGAGAGTCGGATCTGCGCAGGGCCGAGGAAGTTAGAGCGCAGCGGGCAGAGGCACGCGGCAGCAGAAGCGGCAGCAGCAACAGCGGCAACATGAGGCAGAACTCTGCTTTCATCTGGAGGGAGAACTGGTCGAATCAAGGCTTGATTCATAATCAGTATTGATAATTCATTATGTTTTGTTTTGGGAGAAAAATAAAGTCAAATTCATTTTCTGTGGGTGACTTGAGATATTTAGTTGGACAAATGTGATTTTTTTTTTTTTTTTTTTTTTAGTTCCTCAGTTCGGCCTATCTTGTGCATCTGCAGCAGCAGAACATCGCAGATCCAGAAAGATTAAAAGCAAAGTGTCACAATTTTTTCTTTTGGTATCAACCAGTTTCTGTGGATAAAATAAAACATGAAACTCCGGATGTGACAATAGTCAAAACATCCACAGGGGTTCTGGCCTTTTGTGACACAGGGTTACCGAGCATTATGAATGAATCAGACGTTAGCCAGCAACAAAACACTCAAGGGATGACAGAGGACGTGTTCAATCAAGATGTGGAAAGAGTATCATCATCGAGCGTTTCAAAGAGTAAAGGGACTACACCAGGAAACTTCAATTTGTTTTTCTGGTTGTCCGGCTCTGACCGAGGTCTCCAGGCCCATGTAGGGGACGTTGCAGCGGACGCTGGCGTCCTCCGTGTGCTGGCACTCCTCCAAGGTGACGTTCTTAAAGGGACAGTGCCAGATGGACCTCTCGCTGCCCAAACACTTCACCTCGTTCATGTAGATGGGACCCATTCCTGAGCGTGCGCACAGACACACAGACACACACACAGACACACACACACACAGACTGAGTCAAGCCTTCTGCGACTGTCCACCAGGGGGCAGTTCAACAATTCACCCCAAATTCCAGGCGCAGTACGAAAAACATTGATCCACTATTATTTTGTCGTCCAGTAATTATTCAACCCGGTGATTTATCAGAAGTTGTGTTGCGTCGTGGTGTCGTTATTGTTGGTCTGATTGTCCAGTTTGGCTCGGCGCCGCCGCCGCCGCTGGAATCTGCCGTCCTTGTGGCAGCCGGTGAAAGGAATTCCTTCAGCACCACTAGTTTCCGACCGGGCTGCTGCGGTAGGAATGTTTGCTGGGAGGAGGGGCCCGACGGGGGCGGAGGGGTGAGGTGGGCTTTGGGAGGGCGGGGCTCCGACCCCCCACAGAGCACAGAGGCTCACTGATGAGTCGGAGCTCCCTCAGAGAGACGACTTGCAATCTGGGTTTCAGCCGCAATAAAATACTCAGCAGCTTCCAACCTCCTGCTGACTTTAAATGAAAGCCAGTTTCAGGGGAAGGAAGAGTGGCTGGAATGTCGAGAACTTCAAGACTGAAGTGAACTGAGACGGCTGCGGCTGAACCGCGTTTCTTTTTATCACGAAACTGATCTGGTGTGAGTGGAAAAAGAGACTCCCGCCCAAGCGACTCATCCCCGTGACTCACTTTGAAGACAACAAACAGTCCATGAGTCTCTCAGAGGTTCTCCTTCCTCTTCCTACAAACATCTTTCCTTTCCTCCTGCACTGATCAAACTGCATCTGCAGGAACCTGGGGGATCCAGGAGGATCCAAGATGACCCAGGAGGAACCTGGAGGATCATGCAGGAACCTGGAGGAACCAGGAGGATCCAGTAGGAACCTGGCAGAACCTGGAAGATCCTGAAGGAACCTGGAGGATCTTGGGGGTTCCAGGAGGAACCTCAAGGAACCAGGAGGATCCCAGGGGAACCAGGAGAAACCTGGAGGATCCTGGAGGAGAAGCTGCGCTCACCTTGGCCCATGCGGGCGCCCCTCATGGCCTCCTTGGCGCTGCCGAAGCCCAACTCCCTGCACACCACGCTGGCCGACTCCAGGTCCCAGCGGTCGTCGCACACCGTGCCCCACTCGTTGTTCTTCAGCACCTCCACCCGGCCCTCGCCTGCCTTGGCTCCGCCCTTCAGCCGCACGTTGCGCTACGGACAGCGGGGCGCCACCGTTGGCACGTTAGAATAGGTTGTCAGACGTCGTTCATTCGTTCATTCGTCCGTCCGTTTGTTCCTTCGTCCTCACCGACACCTTCAGCTTCTTCTTCAGGCCACTGCCCTGCATGAAGGCCGGCCCAGGCATGCAGCCAACCACCGCCGCCGCGCCGCCCTGGCAGGAGAAGGTGCTGTTGGCGGTGCTGACCACCAGGGGGCAGGCTGCCAGGTGCACCTCCTGGCCTGTGCAGGCCACCGAGTGGACGCCGTAGCTGCTCCGCTGCCGCTCCAGGTAGAGCCTGAAGAGAAGAAGAGCACAGCAGCTGTGGCTCAGACCGGCCCCACTTCCTCCCAGCCCTCTGATTGGTCGGCACGCTTGGCTGGTGTCTGGCTGATGGGTCATGTGACACACTCCCCCGCTCCCACCCCCCCCCCCCTCCACACACACACACACACTTCTTCACGCCTGAATGGTTGGGAGTCCTGGGGTTACCTGTTGGCGCCGCTGCTGAGTTTAGACTTAGAGCTAGTTTTAGCTTTGGATGAGGGCCTGCAAGGTGACAACACGGGTTAGAAGGAAACATCACGATGCAACATCAACAACAACAACACGCACAACAGCAAGAGAGTTTGAGGAAGAATGTGTCTCCTTCAACATCGCAGCTGAATACTGTCAAAACACGGCAGAGTGGCCAGGATTGTTACCTATTCATTCATTTACTCTTTAATATTATTATTATTTTCTATTATTTTATGGTACTTTTTGCTATATCTTTGTTCTATAACATAATATAAACCTATATCTTTATATTACCTATAGTTGTTATAGATTTGTCGTTTACTTTCATCACATGTGTACGTACACGTGTGTAAGTATGGGTCTACGTGAATATATACCTATATTGTGTGATTATTCTTTTAAATATCGATCTGCAACTTTCAAAATTTTTCCGTCAAAATAAAAATGTAATGTAAATAATAATAAATGGCCAGAAGGTGACAGAAATGTCCAACGTGACACAGACTTCATGTCCACGCAAAGACTAAAAGTCACTAAAACACTTTGCCACCAAAAGAAGCTCTCTCTTTATTTAAAGAGGAGAAGAATCCTAAAGTGGTTGGACGTCTCCAGGACACCAGGACCACCAGCAGCAGGTCCCTGCTGACTTTTGCCTCCAAAGTGTGCAGATATTGGAACAGTCAGCGCTTGTTTGTCTGTTAGCGAGAGAGAAGTGAACCAGCGGGAACCCAGTTACAGTTTAGGAGGCTGAATGATTAGGAGGCAAGAGCAGGTGACAGTCAGACACCCTGGGGAGGGTGGTGGGGGGGAGAAAGAAGCCATGCAGAGGTCAGAAGCTCCTCAACTACAGTTAGAAACCTTCAGCGTGAATTCTGAAGGGCGCCCCCTGCAGGAAACCCGCTGTCACTGCAGCAGGGTTGTCCCAGGGATGTCTCTACCTTCCGCCGGCTGAAACATTAACCTTCGGCTGGGAGACCTTCCCAGCTGCTGCTGCTGCTGCTGCTGCTGCTGCTGCTCGCTTTGTCAGATGTCTGCAACAGTGAGACAGCCAGATTCCATCACACACAGGAGACACACACACACACACACACACACACACACACTATCTCTCTAGGGGAGGAACAGTCATTTTCCACATTCCTCAGGTCTTTGGTACTCAGTATCTCTGACTCAGCCCTGTTGACCAATCAGCAGCTCTCGTTGGTCACGTGACCGACCGGCTCCAAGGCGCCCTCACACTCGCCCGAAAGAAAATACACACACACACACACACACACACACATACACACACAGAAACGCACATGCACACAGTTTCCGCTGTCACACCGGCGTGAACCAGGAGGGAATGTGTGGAGTCACTGAGGACGGAGGGAAGGAAGGAGGGGGGAGATTCCATAGGAGCACAGACAGTCTGTCTGTCTGTCTGTCTGTCTTGCAGAACCAGCTCATTGCAACTCCCTGAGACATTTACTTGGTCCACGGAAGTAAAACTGACTGCAAACTCAAACTGGAGAACTGACGGCTGGGGGAAAAAGACAAGAAGAAGAAGAAGAAGGAGAAGAAGAAGAAGAAGAAGGAGGAGGAGAAGGAGAAGAAGAAGAAGAAGAAGAAGAAGAAGAAGAAGAAGAAGAAGAAGTCTCCTCCATTCCCTGCAGGCACTTATCATATCGCTCCCCGTCATCGTCTGCCAGGTCACATGACCCGCGGTAGACACAAACAAAAACATCCTCAGCGGGAAGATAAGCACGCACTCCCACGCACACTTGCACACATCTTGCAGAACACACGTGACCTTCAAACTGCCCCCTCGACCTTCAGACCAACAGGTGGCCGCGCAGGCAGAGCTCACCTGTAAAAGTTCCTGTTGATCTTCTTCTCGTGCGGGAAGCCCAGCATGCCGCAGACCACCCTGCTGTTGCGGGCGGTCCAGCCCAGGTCGCAGACCTGCACCCAGCCGTCCCGCTGCTTCACCTCCACCACCCCCTCCGTCACCGGCAGCCTCTTCTTGGCGGCCGCCACCACGGGACGCAGCCGCACCTGCTCCAGCCGGCTCTCAGAGTCCACCTGAGCCTGGGCACACAAGCGAGCAGGACACTTCACCTGGGTGCTAGGGTCAAAGGTCATGTTTGCCATATTTTTACGCAGACACGCGCACGCACATAAATACACATACACACACACACACACAGGGAGGGAGGGCAAGGGGGCCAGGATGGACCATATGCATGAGGTCACCATGGATGTATTATGAGAACTGGATAGCGGACGGCAACGTGGCAGCGCAGCAATTCTTTTCCAGTGGCCACTCTGGGTACTGCAGCCAAAAAAAAACATATCTCAATGAAATCAATCAATCAATCAATCAAAAAGCATTTTTCACCATTGGACCGCAATACAAAAATAAATGCCAGTAAAACGGCTGACAGGACGACCTTTGACCTATAAGGAGGCCTATAATAAATCTTTTCCAATGTAGATTTCATAAGTCCTGCAATTTTAATCTTCCAACAAATAAACTTTTAAAGCCGAGAAAAGAGTTTCATATTCCACATTCCCAGCGTGAGATCTCAGCTCTTTCTGTTTGGCTGATGCGTCCTGGTTCATCACGTGTGTTACAGAGGCATGATGGGAAGTGACACTATTTCTGCATTTTCTATGGGAGGCTACATAGCCCAAAAACCTTTTCGGCATCTACGCTGGGACCTGGAGGTCACGACCCTGCTCAACAGCTGCATGACCTGAGGCTGATCTCCAGTCCAGTCTCGAGGAGCGACACCAGGTTAACTGGCATCTGGTGTAGATCAGGGATAACCATCTCCATGTGTGTGTGTGTGTGTGTGTGTGTGTGTGTGTGTGTGTGTGTGTGTTGGCCTCAAGTTCTCCCTCTCAGGGTGAGACCCAGGGTGGCACGGCGGTGAATGGAGGAGCAGCAGAAGTATCAACCATTGCCCTTTATGATGTCACAACTGCCTTTTTCATGAGCCTTGAGCGCTACCTTGACAGCCCAGGAGCTCATTCCACAGCTCACCTCGATGACGTTAGAGTCGACAAAGCCGGGGATCCTCTCGTCTTTGCACACAACGCCGGCGTCCTCGTCGTGGGTGCAGTCGCTGTTGCCCCAGCCGCGGGACTTGCAGTGCTCGATGCTCTTCTCGCTGCCGCTGCACATCACGTTGTCCAGCCAGATCTTCCCTGGACAGGAAGCAGAGCGTCAGCAGGCTGTGGGGGAGGTCAGCCGGTCACTCGGCCCAGGTCCGGACCAACTCCCCTCTGCAGGTCTAGACCAGATACCTTCTCCTGTTCTGGACCAGCTACCCAGCTACCTTCTCCTGGTTTGGACCAGCTACCTTCTCCTGTTCTGGACCAGCTACCCTCTCCTGGTCTGGACCTGCTACCTTTTCCTGGTTTGGACCAGCTACCCTCTCCTGGTCTGGGCCAGCTACCCAGCTACCTTCTCCTGTTCTGGACCAGCTACCCTCTCCTGGTCTGGACCCGCTACCCTCTCCTGGTCTGGACCCGCTACCTTTTCCTGGTTTGGACCTGCTACCCTCTCCTGGTCTGGACCCGCTACCTTTTCCTGGTTTGGACCTGCTACCTTCTCCTGTTCTGGACCCGCTACCTTTTCCTGGTTTGGACCAGCTACCCTCTCCTGGTCAGGACCAGCTACCCTCTCCTGGCCTGGACCAGCTCCGCTCTCCAGGTGTCTCACCTTGCCCCTTGCCGTACTTGGCGCTGTGCGTCCACCCCGTGGCCGAGACGAAGCCCAGCTGTCGGCAGAGAACGTTGGCGTTGGAGATGGAGAAGTCATCGTCGCAGATGGTTCCCCACTCGCCGCGGTGGAACAGCTCCACCCGGCCCTCGTTGTGCTTCCGCGGGTGTCCGGCCAACCGGAGCCGGAGCCCAGGGGAGTTCTGGAGCTGGGGGGATGGGGAAGTAAATGGCGCGGAAGAGGGCGTGGCCGTGCGTGGCGCCACCGTCTGCTGGGCCGTAGAGTAGCCAAGTAGCAGCAGCAGCACCTGGAGTAGGTTGACCGTGAACCGCTGCCTGCACGCCCACGTCTCCATGACGATGGCTGAGTGAAGAGAAAGAGGAACTTCAAATTAAGCCTTCAAAATAAGGACAATACTGAATCTGGTCAGGCTGCTGATGGCTAAAAACAAGGCAGAAGTGAAAAAACAAAAACAATTTTCTGCAAATACGATGACAACTTGAAGTACTCTATATGTTGTGTTTTCCGCTTCTACTTCATGGACACGATAAAAGTAGCTGGCAGATATGTTTCATTGCTTTCACTAAAGCTCAGTCATGTGACGGAAATAATGACGTCCCTCTTTTAAATATAGAATCAAAAAGAAAGAAGATTGCACCATACGCTTGCCCTCTCCCCCCAGTGGAGGCACCAAGTAATGCTTTCATTGCAACACACAGACTTTTCCCCGCAAATTGTCCAGAGTTCACCGGTGCTGACGGAATCCATGAACTCAGCCACTCTGGAACTCCAGAGTCGGCTTGATGAGAAACATCTGTTGGCCGCTCTCTTGACTCCCGGGCCAAATGATTACCGGGAAAGTTTTGAGTTAGAGGTCGTTGGCGTCAACGAGCCGTGTGATCAACGCCGTCGCAGCTCTACAACGCGTCGCTTCCTCGTGGATTTAAAAAAAAAATAATAATTTTATGGCACTTTGGAACGTTCAACGTTCCAGGACACTTTTCCTTTCCCGTCGGCTGGTTCAGAACTCCCGGCCGAGCTCGGAGCAGCACAGGCCTGCTATTGAGACCGCCGCCAGCTTTTAGCGAGAGTGTGTGTGTTTGTGTGGGAGACACAAATACAGTAGTGTGATGTGTTTGTACAGAACCCACAACCTTCAGGTTCCCTTTCCAAAACATGGCACACACATCCTGACACACACACACACACACACACACACACACACACACACACACACACACACACACACACACACACACACACACACTAGGTGATTGTCGGTAAATGCGTCTCTTTATATTCTCTCTTAACTCTTTGTCCCTGTTTAAAAATTAATAAAGAGTAAATTACCAGCTGTCATTATTGAGAAAATGGCTCATTGGACACAGTAAAATAAATAAAAGTAAGGAATCAATTCCAGAATTATATATATATATATGTATATATTTCTTTTGGAAGGGTGGGGGGAGGGGGGGTAAAAAGCGTGGAATTCATAAGCAAAAAAACAGAGTTGTCCAAAATAGACACACAGCGGTCAAACGTTTCGTAAGAAGTCTGAAATGTGTAATTAGAGGGTTGGATGTCTTCCTCCACCAGTCGTGCAGCTCCACACCTCTACTGTCTCTGCTGCATTTATCTATTTATTTATTTATTTATTTATGTTAAACTCGTATGTGTATTAAATTGTTCGAAATCAGCCATGTTATTGATAACTTGCGAACTTTCAGTCATTGTAAATACGTTTTGGTGTCATTTAAAAACGCCAGTGAGCTTCCGAAACTGCTTAGCGCGCGCGTTAAAAAAAAAAAAAGAAAGAAAGAAAAGAAAAAGAAGTTTCTTAAACGCAGCTGATCGGCAGAAAGACTCTATCTCGCGCACGCCGCTACTTCAACAGCTTCACTTTCATTCCATCGCGACAAGTAGTTCAGACTAAAATCAAATGCTGTGGACTTCTGTCTCATTATGACCCAGTTTCCCTCCGGACCGGCCGAGGCTCCTCACCTTGAGTCCCCGGTGCGAGGAGGTGACGACGGTTCCAGTGGAGATCGGGGAGCCGCTCCGGAGCTCCGAGAGCCGACTTCCCTCCGACACAGCAGCTTTTTAGGAAAACAGCCCCAGCGCTCCCTCCCGCTATCCCATCTGGCCCGCAGAACAATGTCCAAACTGACGGCTCCGCCCAGCAGCAGCAGCAGCAGCAGCAGCAGCAGCAGCGGTTTGGCGCGGTTCTCCGCAGACTGCCAGCTGTGCAGCTCGGAGAGGGGGAGGAAGAGTAGGGGATGAGGAATAACAGGAGGAGGAGTTGGAAGAGGAGGAAGAAGAGGAGGAAAGCAGAATTAGAGGGTGAAGAGAGGGAGCAGGAAAAGGAGAAAACGCAGGAGGAAGAAGAGTAAGAGGAGGAGGAAATGGGGGAGGAGGAGTCAGAGGGCAGCACACTGACTCTTTCATGGATGCTTCTGTAACAGGCTCCTGGGGCCCAAACACGTGAGTTGCAACCATGTGCCACACAGCTTCAGGTGCAGGTAGTACAGGCGGGACAGCTACAGGTAGGTTAAGTTAAACTTGTATCAGGAAGTGATCAGTGTAAGCCAAAAATAATGTAGAATTTAAAGGCAAGAGATGAAGAAGAGAAGAGATTTTTTTTTTTTTTTTTTGAAAAAGTATTTATTAAGAGACGACGCAGAACTACAGTTGCGCACAGGTCAATCGTACAAACGGTTGATCTCTTTGTGACAGCAAGCTGGATGAATTCCCTACATATTTATACCCTGATTGTCTCATTTCAAACACAAAGAATTATTTATACTGAACACCAAGACGTGACAGGCACTTTGTTTCCGGTACAAGCTAACAGCTCAGCGACTGACCCTCGTGCTAACAACTGGGCAAGAAAAACAAACAAAAAAACAAAAACAAAAACAAAAACAAACAAGGTGTTTGTGGACTCGGCTACAGCCGGGCGTAACGGTTCCAGAAAGAGCCTGGTCCTGATTATGAAGGACGAGTGGTCGCTAAACACAGACGGGATGAACGTCTCGGGACAGTGAACGCATCGTACTGGTAGCAGGACGATGTCATTCATACACAGTGACAGTGGACGATTGAGAGGGACGTTTCCATGGATGGTAGAAGAGCCTGTAAATGACCCCCGGTGACCTTTCTTCAGAGATCAAGACACGTGAAAGAACTAAGGTGCCTGGTCACCTCGGTGATATGTCACAAACGTCAACATTTTTATAATTTTTTTTTTTTTTTTTTAAATGGACGTTAGAAAAGTTTGGACCCGACAGAACACACGGGACGATTCTTCTCGTCGACGCTGCTTCAAGGCAACTGTGGCGACCCCTGACCTCTGTCACACGTCCATGGCGGCGATGGCTCTGCCAGCAACGCCTACATACATGCTTTGGTCTTGTTGCAGGATGTGGACCTCCGTCCAACACCCAGCACATAAGAATCAAAAAAAAAAAATGCACAAAAAAATACATTCCTGATTTGGGAGGATTAAAACAGACCTTTTTGGTACACGTGGATGGTGGGACCATCCATTTGCAAACAGTAAAGTGCTCTACAGTGGTCTTTGCACAGTTTAGGACGGGTTCAGGAGCTCCAGCAGGGCTCCAACGGCTCCAAAGTAGCCCTGCGGACACACACAGGATTCAGGGATTTGAACCTTTCCCAACTTGTGAAGGGTTCTCAGTCGTCCAGGTCCAGGTCGTCTTCGTGTAGGAGGGTCCAGTGGAGGCCGACTGGACTTGTTCTCGCGATCTTGTGTTTCGAGATCGCGAGAACAAGTCCAGTCGGCCTCCACTGGACCCTCCTACACGAAGGACAACACTGCAGCTTTGGATCTTACGGCCCCGTTAATGGGTCCAGTTCAGCTCGGTTCGGTTCTGTTCACCTCGTGGCGCAGGAACAGAGCCTTGAGCTGTCCCTTGGACCAGTAGTCCATGGCGTAGGCCAGCAGCTTCATGGAGATGGTGTTGACTCGCAGGAAGTTGCCCACAAACACGACTCTCTCAATGTTCTGGACAGGGAAAAAAAACAAAACAAAACACATCGTCATCATCGGCATCATCGCGAACTTCACGTCTTTACCTTTGATGGCGGTAATTCCAGCGGACCGCCAGCAGGGCGGGGCTGCCGCGGCGTGCGTCCTCGGGGCCGCCGTCATAGCCCTGTACAATGCTGCTTGATCGAGATGCCACAAGGCAGCACCGTAAAGAGGCTGAGGGCAGAGAGGGAACATCCGGGGAGGAGGGGGACGGACCTGCTGATCTTCCTAGCAGAGTCCTGCACGGCTCCAGTTCTGCCCGCACAAACCCGGATCTCATGTCATCAGTTGGGTCACATTAGCGGAATACTGAACAGCAGGCGGCCAGGCGGGTCAAAAAGGCTTCACCTGAATGAAGCAGCTCCTCCAATAAAAAATAAAAAAACGACTTCAGACTAGAGCCCCAGAGTAGAGCCCCAGAGTAGAGCCCCAGAGTAGAGCCCCAGACTAGAGCCCCAGACTAGAGCCCCAGAGTAGAGCCCCAGAGTAGAGCTCCAGACTAGAGTCCCAGACTAGAGCCCCAGACTAGAGTCCCAGACTAGAGCCCCAGAGTAGAGCCCCAGACTAGAGCCCCAGACTAGAGTCCCAGACTAGAGCCCCAGAGTAGAGCCCCAGAGTAGAGCCCCAGACTAGAGCCCCAGAGTAGAGCTCCAGACTAGAGCCCCAGACTAGAGTCCCAGACTAGAGTCCCAGACTAGAGCCCCAGACTAGAGCTCCAGACTAGAGCTCCAGACTAGAGTCCCAGACTAGAGTCCCAGACTAGAGCCCCAGACTAGAGCTCCAGACTAGAGCTCCAGACTCGAGCCCCAGAGTAGAGCTCCAGACTAGAGTCCCAGACTAGAGCCCCAGACTAGAGTCCCAGACTAGAGCCCCAGACTAGAGCCCCAGACTAGAGCCCCAGAGTAGAGCCCCAGAGTAGAGCCCCAGACTAGAGCCCCAGAGTAGAGCTCCAGAGTAGAGCCCCAGACTAGAGCCCCAGAGTAGAGCCCCAGACTAGAGCCCCAGACTAGAGCCCCAGACTAGAGTCCCAGAGTAGAGCCCCAGAGTAGAGCTCCAGACTAGAGTCCCAGACTAGAGCCCCAGACTAGAGTCCCAGACTAGAGCCCCAGAGTAGAGCCCCAGACTAGAGCCCCAGACTAGAGCCCCAGACTAGAGTCCCAGACTAGAGTCCCAGACTAGAGCCCCAGACTAGAGCTCCAGACTAGAGCTCCAGACTCGAGCCCCAGAGTAGAGCTCCAGACTAGAGCTCCAGACTAGAGCTCCAGACTCGAGCCCCAGACTAGAGTCCCAGACTAGAGCCACGTCGTTCAGCAGTTACAAAGAGCTGCAACGTGTTTTTGGAATCCATAGAGAAAAGTAAATCCATCACATCAGGGATGAAAACTTCAGCAACATTACAAAGTGACAGCCGGACGTTTCATATCCTCTTACTTTTCCAATACCTAACTAATTCTTTACGGTTTTGGAAGCGGCACATGTCAGACGGTGGCAGCCATGTTCATTTCTCTCGTCCAAGGTGAGTCATTAGATGGTGAAACACGTTCAAGCAGCTGAGCCAACGGCTGTTGTGAAATAGCAGAAGTGATTGCAAAGCGAGTAAAGAATGACCAAGATTTACTGTAATTTACGTTTTTACAAAAACCCCACAATCCCCCACCCAGATCTGAAACCGGGGGGGGGGGGATCACCTGCAAGTCAGCTGTTTTTGCAGGTACCCTTTGACACAGTGCAGGACTCTGATTCCTTCCTCTCACAGGTCAAACCAACAGCTGGCTTTCCTGTCTCTAGACCGCTTGGCCTCCACGAACCTCGTTCAGGGCGCACATCCTGGTGATGGAGCCGATGTTGTTGGTGATGGTGATCAGCGTGGCCCTGGCCAGGTCTTCCTTAGACACCGACTCCCTCTTCTCTTTGGACATCATGTTGCCAAAACTGAAAAACAAAAAACCCCAGGGGGGGCAACACATGATGTGACTATGAACACTTGGACCCCCCTGCCGGGGGAAAAGAAGAAGAAGAAGAAGAAGAAGAAGAAGAAGAAGAAGAAGAAGAACTGACCTGGAGGCCACGGCCCAGCCGGGGAGACCGAACCTCTCGTAGTCTCCTCCGTAGATGTCCCGCACCAGCTTGTCCACCCGGGTGCTGTCGCCCAGCGAGGCCATTTGCAGAGCTTCTTCAAAGGTGGAGCAGCCCGTCAGCAGGCAGCACAGGCCGAGGAAGGTCCCCCCACCCAGGCTGCACAACAACACATGGCGTGGCGGGAGGTGAAATCTTTATTTCCAGCATGAAAACCGTGAAAACAAAACAAAACCAAACTAACAAAATATCAACAATGATAAATAGAAGGTTAATAAGTAAACGACAAAGAACATAATAAGCAAATAAATACAATTAAACACGGTTGAAAAGGTGCATGAAGAAGAAAAGATAGATAATATAGATCCTCGTATATAATATAGATAATAGCAATTATTATTTTATATGAATATTGTTATAATAATAATAATAATAATAATAATAATAATAATAATTATAATAATAATAATAATAATAATAATAATAATAATAATAATAATAATAATAATCAAACAGGTAACTTTTCATTCTGGTTTTATTAGTTTTAGCTTCCTTTCATTTTTTTTTCTATTTTATGTTATATTATAGAATAGTTTAACAGCAGTTAGGAAGCTCTGTCAAAACTGCATATTCAATATAAATTACACATCATACATTTTTTAAAGACAATAATAAAAAACGATACTGTTGGATTATTCATCTCACGGGCAGAGAAATCTTTGATTGCAGCCTCACTGCTCGACGCGACTTGCGCTAACCTGGTGCCGGTGACTCGCTTGTAGTTGTTTTCAGAGTAGACGGCCAGGATGCTGACCCCGGAGCCGATGTTGACCAGCAGCAGAGGATACGGGTTCTCCAGCGGGTAGGGCTTCTGGGTGCAGTGGTCGGGATCCGTGGGGTCTTCCAGGTAGTAGCACTCGGAGGGCCCGCGGGACACGGCTGAGTCGATGTAGAGCACCCCCCGGATCAGGCAGTCCAGCTCGTCCAGCTTGTGGAGCTGCAGGTCAGCCATCTGTGGTGTGTGTGTGTGTGTGGGGAGGATGTAGGAGGAAGAGGAGGAGGAGAGATGACAAGGGGGAGGCAACAACCACGAAGAAAGGGAAATAAAATGAGCACTTTATTGAAATTCAAGGAGAAATATCTGAGAAGTGCGGATGCCGTCGGACCCACCGTGCGGAAATCATTCTCAAACTTGTAGGCACCCCCTCCGGTGGCGCAGAGGGTGGTGTGGAGGCTGGAGAAGTGCTTGCTGCGGCCCATGTGCAGGAAGGCCGGCAGGTCGTGCGTGGGGAAGCGGATGAAGTGTAGGTTGCCCGTCCGGCCGCACAGCGTCAGGTCCTGCAGCTCCAGGTGGACGTCCCGGATGCCCGTCTTGCCGTAGGCCGTGTTGGAGGTCAGGTAGCGGCGGATGCTCTTCAGGTTCTCCACCTCCTCCTGCTCCTCCTCGGCTGTGATGTCTTTGGGCTCAAAGTACACCAGCTTCACCAGGGTTCCTCCAATATCCATCCCGAACCAGGGAAAAGCTGCAAGGACGTGATGTGTGTGTGTGTGTGTGCAAACAGTGTTAGCAAAAAACAAAACATTCCCTGGTATTATCTTTTTTTTTTTTTTTTTTTTTTTTTTTTTAAATTCAGTGACATCCCGTGAGCTGCTGTGGAAGTGTTTGGCGGTTGGAGGATGAGTGGAGTGTGAGTGTATCGACAGGAGGACCAGGACAGTGTGTCCCAAGAACGCCATCTTGTTGTAAAATAGATCCTGTCTATTTACTGCCTGCTACACCTAAAACACATTACGCGATAAGGGCGGGAGGAGGTGCTGGGGGATGCCACGGCTCTGTACATTATTTTTTGAATTTTTTATTTATAAATGACTTTACATCCAATTACATGCAGTATATATTATCGGATTATATGTTTTATTTTCTAGCGGCCCGATGAAAGCAGTATTTGCGCTTTCTGTTATTATTATAAAAAAAAATTTGGTGCCGTTTCCAGTAAATACACGCAGCCCCTTTCCTTCCTGGAGAATGCAATACGTACGCGGCCTCGTCTTCTTTACCGAGTCAGACCGCTGTCTGGCCCTGGAGCTGGAAGTCCGTCCGCCAGCAGCGGCGGCGGCGGCGGCGGCGGCGGCTCGCCCCGCGGGCCCGACCGCCTCATCGTCGGGCTCGGCCCTCCAATACGCGGGACCCCCGGTGTCGGAGCACGGCTGCTTCGTGGGCGTTCCGTCTTGGTCGTCGTCGTCATCGATGGTGTCCGCGTCGTGCTGGTGTCCATTAAACGCCATTGAACCGACCAACGGGCAACATATAAACTCCGCAGTTTGTCAAGGGTCCCACCATCGGACGTCAATGAACGATGCGTGTTATGCTTCCCTCGGCTCCATGAGCTAGCTAATTGCCCGGCTAACTAGCTGGCTCGTTGTCGTCACCAGTGTTACGGTGAAATCTGTACGCCCTTCAAGAAACGCGTTCACCTCGCGGGAGCGAATAACGGTCGACGATGACGACCGGACATGGACTTTCCTTCACGTTTTTCCGTTGTAATTTTGTTGTCCTCCCCCCCACCCCTTCTCACCACCGGTTACACCTATAGTGCATTGAGTCCGAATTCTGAGATGGAAGGAACCAAAGGCGGAACTGTTAGCTCGATAGTGATGATGCGCGCGCTCCCAAATCTCAACCGTCTGGCAGAATTCGGCGTAACACCCCTTTGTTGTTCGCTGTCAGAGCAGATGTAAGGCGGAGCCACACGATGACGGAAGGACGCGGGAACCAACGACTGTCAACAGTGTAAAGATACTCTTGGACTCGGACACGCGTTACAAACGTTTTTAAAATATCATCTTTATTCATTTCTATGTCTGTTCCCTGCGTAAAAGTTGAGTTAAATTTGAAGGGCAACCTCCACGTGAATGACTATTATTCAACAAACTGTTGCAGCTCAAATGTGCAAAACTTTTAACCTCTTCAGTCTCGACCACGCTCTTTAAAAATAAGAAATACATTTTCAATCTTGCAGTAAGTCAATTTATACAGCATTATTCACATGATAATGGACAGTCAGTGCTTACATTTCTACAACAAAGAAAATCAATTTGTTGTTGTCGTTGTTGTTGTTGTTGTTGTTGATGCTGCTTTAGGTAAAAATCCAAAACGCCCACATTTGATTGTTGAAGTAGTAGTTCCCAGAGAGTGTGTGTACATCAAGTCAACATTTTCACAATGACTAATTGCGTCAAGATTAGGACATTTTCATCAACTGTGTGACGCTTAAGCAAAAGAAATTAACAACAACCCTGGATTGGTTCACGGCGGACGACTGCCATCGCGTCACATGCACACAACAAATCTAGGAACCGGGAGGAGAAAGAGATGCTCTCAAGGTGGACTAGAACATGGATAACTGATGGGTATCTGGGAGAATTTGCCTGTGTGGAATGTTTCTTCTTAAGATGTTTTTAAATTTAGATTGCCTTTGAAGATAGCTAAATAATTTAAATATGCACGTACAAAAAAAATAATAAATACAGACAGTGCACGAGCCCTTTTTCTAAACAGTACTTGCCACATGATCAACACGAAAAGACGCCGTCCCAGCGGGAGGCCGAGTCTTATTTTGAAAGTGCTCGTAAGACATAGAAAGACCTCGCGCCACACCGCAGTGGCTTTTAAATTTGCATTTAAATTTCAGCGTCTGTGGCTACGATTTGATTGCAACCGTTGACTTAAATCTGACAGCGAGGTTGTAATAAAACCTACATTTTATGCCAGGGTTGTGATTAATGACAGGATCAAAGGTCAGGCAGGTCGGCTGCTATCACTATCCCTGCTACTAAAGCTAATCATTAAGCAGCTGCCTCTCAGTGTCTGTGGCCAGTGACTGCAGTAAGGCACCGTCACCTGGAGATCCTCCACCCCCTCCTCCTCCTCCTCCTCTTCTTCCTCCTCGCAGCCTTAAATCTTCTCCTGCTCTCCACTGAAGGGTTGTGAAGGACCCTTAATGCTTGAACTTCCAGGCCATCAGCAGGGCACAGGCGCCCACTCCTGCGGCCGTCACTATGTACTTGGTGTTGGACGACAGGATGGGAGTGGAGGCCTCCTGCTCTGCCGCCTGCAGTGTCTTCAGCTGTGGCACAACCTCTGCTGCTACTGCTGCAGCTGCAGCCTCAGACTGGTGGTGGTTCTCCTGGGACGTAGGTGTTGCACTGGAAACGGTCTCAGCGGCGGGCAGCGGCGGTGCGGATTCCACCTCAGTGACTGGTTTGCCGTTGGTCATCGGAGGCTGTGGTGCCTCCTGCTGGCCATCCAGGTTGAGGACGGACGACTCCGCGCACACCTGCACCACGTGCTCCCGGACGTCCAGGCTGGGGCCCGGAGACTCGTAGTGGTTTTCCTCGGGCTCGTTGTGGGCGGCAGCGACGCCGTTCTCCCAGCAGGGCGGCGCTGAATCGGCTTGGGTGGTTTCGACAGCGGCACACGCAGACACGCCGCTGATCTCCAACCGCTCGCTGCCACCCGAGTAGGGCTCGGCGGGCGAGTCAGGTGCATCGCGGGTCGTCCCGTCGCGACTCTCTGGCTGAACGCTGAGGAGTCGGCCAGGTTTGTCAAAGAGAGACGGGTCCGCCGCCATAGTGTTGAGCTGAGCTGAAGGTGGCGCTGCTTCTGCTTCTGCTTCTGCTTCTGCTTCTGCTGCAACTGCAGCTGCAGCTTCTGCTGGTGCCTGCAGCTAAAACAGAAACACATTCAGAGGCAAGTTTGAACTTAATTCACCAGAGAAACAATGGCTTAAAAATCCAGCGTCTATTGTTTGGAAATTTTGAGAATAAACAGTGAAGCGACATCTAGTGGTTTCATGTCAGATTGCAGCTGCTCTTTTGCTCACTCTCGCTCTTCCAGGCTTGCCAGTGAACTACGGTGGCCTGCATGCTCAAGCCTGGATACCTCGTCCACTTATTTCTTCGTTGATTTATTTAAAGATGCGAGTGTTCACCCTAAATATGAAACGTGCCATCGGGCAGCTGGAGTGTCCTCACTAGGCTTCCTTAGAAATATGGCGGTGCAAGATGGCAACTAACTGGGGGCAAGACTCTTGTCTATGTATATTCTTTAATACATAGACAAATTACTTTTATATACATTGAAAGTAAAAAAAAAAAAGATTTTCCTTTATGTGTATATCTATATCTAAACAGATAGATAGATAGATAGAAATATACATATACACATCTATATATATAAATATGTATAAATGAGAACCTTTCTATGGGTAGGAAAACCAAATTACTTTTAATGTACTGCGAGTAATAAATCAGGCCAAATTTTATACACTGGACCTTCAAACTGGGTTTGAGTGTGGAACCAGTGGCTCCAGTTCCCCCTCAGTGTCTCTGTGCTGGTCGTCACCTGAGTGTATGCAGGTTCTGAAGTCTCCTCGGGCTCCAGGACGGCCGCAGGAGGGGCGGAGTCCTGGACTGGAGACTTCTCAGGAGTCTTGTGGAGGTCAGGAGATCCATCACCAGCAGGAGGAGGAGAGGGGGAGGGGCTCTGTGGGGCTCCTCCCTCTGCCTCGGCCTCGGATGGTTCCACGCTACTGGCGGCCTGAGGGGCGTCGACCTCGGCGGCTCCTCCAATGGCGTGAGGTGGGAGAACCTGGACGTCGTCCTGCTGAGGGGAGGTGGTCTCCTGCTGAGGAGGCGGGCTGGAGGGAGGGGTCTCAGTTGACGGGGGAGGAGTTGATGGAGCAGGCGGCGCCACTTCAGGCTCAAGAGGCGGGACGTCCTCAGAAGCTGCTGCTGCTTCCGAGCTCAGGGGGTCGATTGTCTCCACGGGGGTTTCCTCCAGCGGGGGCGTGGCCTCGGGAGCAGCTGAGGCCGCAGCTGAGGCTGCAGCTGGCACGGCAGCGGCCGGACCGTCCCCGCCGCTCTCCGGGACGGGCAAGTGACCAGCGGGTGGTGCTGGGTGGACGTGTGCCCTGACGACGGTAGCTGAGGGCGAGCTGGGGTTGGAACCTGGAATAGAGAAAACAACAGCAGCATTTGAATCTGACCCTGGGTCAGTTGGCAGGGCTGCAGCAGAGGAGAAGAGGAGGCGAAGGCGGGAGGCGTCCTCTGGTTTTCAAAGGGCGTGTTTACAGTGGCTCGCCTCACCACGGTACGGTGTGAGGGTGTTTGCACTGGCTGCTACACGGTGGTGGGGGGCGCCGCTTTTTCAATACATGTTTTTTTTTTTTTTGTCTTTTGGGGAGGGGGCAGGCGAACCGGGAATGCCCCCCTCGACGTCGCGGGTGTGTTCAACCATATTCTCCAAAACGACGAGCAGCAAATGGTGAAGCGCTCGGAACAAATGGAGCTGCTCCTGCGTTAGGCGCGGCGAGCTGGGGGGGGGGGGGGGGGGGGGGAATCCCAGGAGGTCTTGAGGCGAGAGGAAGTACGGATTTGTCGAGAGGAGAGGACGCCGCTCTTCGCCGCCAGGAAGCCTCGAACACCGCGGCATTAAACAAGGCCTTCCTGGGCTCGCTGGGGAAGCTCAGACAGGCTGCTTCAAACAAACAGACGCTCTATTTTGCCCGTGTTTACAGGCTGTTTTTCGAGTGTTCTTTAATAAATGCTATTTTCCCCATTACATATGTACGCCTGTCATAAATATGATTTATAACAGCGGTGCTCCAATACAAACTTTATAAAAGGTCCCCTTTCAGGAGAAGAGCCTCCGGGGCATGCACTCACCCGGGGGGGCCCTGAGGGCGTCGTACTCCCGCTGCACCTCCTGGGCCAGCGCCAGGTGTTCGCTGGCCTCCAGCGCGGCGATGAACTGCTCCGGCCAGTTGTCCCTCCTCTTCAGGCAGTCCAGCAGCAGCACCATGCTGTCGTAGTTCCCGTACATCTCGCGCTTGGCCTCGATGTTCTCCTGCGGGAAACACAAGAGCCCCGCCGACTGTCAGACCAGCTCGTGCCTCGCTCAATGATGAGGGAGGCCGGGGGGGGGGGTACCTACCCGGTCATGGTCGGTCAGGCACGGCAGGTGCGGGACTACTTCTCTCACTTTCACCTTGGTCACGATGGTCGGCATGTTCCGCCGCAGGTAGCCTTTGTACAGCTGCTCGCTGGCAAACGTCATCTGCCGACGCACAACAAAACGATCACGTCTGCCATCGTTAGCGTGCTTCTTCTACAGCAGACGCACAAATATTTTTTTTTTAGATGTTATCCTTGTAGCTTCACGCGTTTCAACGGTGACTCGTAAAGAAAACATCTTCAATATTAATAGCGCGTCTGTTGCAGAAGGAAAATGCAATCGATTGCATGCGTTTAATGAAGACGCAGGGAACTCCCATTCAGTCATAAAACGATGCAGGGACGGCCGAGTCTTGACTTATTTTATTTAACTTGTTGTCATCAATGAATTGCAGTCAAGTTGAATGACTACGTCATCCTACGAATGATGAAATTCAAAAATGTGTCACCGAACAAATATTCAGATTTTTTTTTTTTTTTACAGCTTTGAAAATCATACAAACCTGACTGTTTGCATAGTTGGAAGCTACCTGTCTTTTCGGTTTACCAATCCCCCCTCCTCCCCACCCCCCGCTCCCCACTACTCATTTGTCATCTAATCAGTTCCGGCTCCCGTCGGCCAGTTCTTTACGATGCACATGTGCCAAGAGGCAAAGGTGCGAGACCAGGCGTTGCTTTTTACAGTCGTGCGGTGCGTGACATAATCTTTGCAGGTGCTGCTGCTGGATTAGACCGAGTCAAGGCAGGTCACACACCAGTGTTGAAACTCCACAAAAGCACATCCGATGCAACTCCTGCGACACTAAAATGACCTCTGTTCCTTTTTTTTCTCCTAACTTTTGCAGTGCGGTCAGTGATTTTTTTTTTTTCCTTTTTTTAAAGGCAGCGAAAGTGAAAGTGAAAGTAGATCTCATCCAGGCTGCAGCTGCGGGGGGGCAACATTCCATTCGTTTCACATCGGGAAACCAACGTACAACTCCGAGCCGAGACACTCTTGGTCTCCAGACGGTGGGATTGTGGAGAGAAACCTTCACTCTGTTTACACCAAAACACTCTGCTGTGTCGCGGCCGGAGGAATCTGATAAAGTGGCCTCAAACACAGGGAGGGCGTGGAGCACATTGGCGTTATCTCTCAAGGGACAAGAAGAAAAAGAAAAAAAAATCAGGCAAACTCGAAAGACAGTTGAGCAGCGGCAGGCTAGCTGCTTTCCGTGCTTTTATTTTGAAATGTCGGGAGTCAAAGGCCGTGACCTGGTCAGAGGGAGTTTACTTCCTCTAACTGGGAGCAACTCTCTTGCACCCAGTTAGTTGAGCCCTTTGCACCACCACCGTCACCGTCACCCAACTTCATACTAGTTAACCTGCCCAGCAGCCCAGTGACCAGTCCACCTCCACCTCCACCTCCACTCTTCTTCTTCTTCTTCTGCTGATGCAGCTGCTCCTACCTCCTGGGACACCTCATTCACAACGACAGCGGCTCGAGAAAGTCAAAAGGCCGTCTTCAGTGTTTTCCTGTGTTTTGAAATACGACAAATCCTCCTCTAACCTTTCTGAGCCTGATAGACAAGGTTAAGTAAAAAATCTACAAGAAGGAAGAAAATGAGAAAAAAACAACAACCACACACTCTTTAAAAGTTCAGCGTCAACGTTAAGAAGTAGCAGCAGCAGCAGCGGCAGCAGTCCTGTGTAAATGTCATGCAGTCACCACAGAGCAAAGTCTTCCTCACTCTATCATTAGCTCGCTCTCTCTCTCACACACACACACACACACACACACACACAGACACACACAACTCACTGCCCTTCACAGTGAGTTGTGTGTGTGTGTGTGTGTGTCAAAGTGCTTTGTGATGACAGGCTGCAGAGCAAGACGAGAAAGGTGGTGTGTGTGTGTGTGTGTGTGTGTGTGTGTGTGTGTGTGGCTATCAAGGACAAATTATGCATATGTGGGCCAGATGAGTGACCTCCACCAGAATGACCCCACACACACCACCGCCACCCTGCTGTCTAAAAACCCTGTATTATTCCTTCAAATTAAAATCCTAATCTCAGTCAAAGGACATTGCAAGGGCACAGCAAGCTAGCAGCTATTTTATTGTATTTAGACGTTTGTTTGTTTGTTGTTGTTTTTTTTTTAAAAATTCCAGTTCTGCTTTAAGATACGAGCTAATAAGGTTTAAAGGGGGCGACGCTCACATCGAGTCTTCTAAAGTCAAAAGAATAAACCGTCGGAACAGGAAGGTTGTAGACGCTTTAAAACTAGCCAAAAACAAGAAAGAACAAACGCCGATTGTGTTATTTACAGGAATAAACCTGTAAGTATTTCGAAAGAAAGAGGACATTTTGGCTGAAGCGTGAGCGTTGTTGATAAAGTGATACAGTCGTCCTGAACGGCTTTTAATCCGCGGGACAACCATAGCCGCGCGACCATTAGCAGGGGGGAAAGTTGTTCACTGGTATGAAACAAAACTACGACGCTGGGTGTTTTTTTTTTTTTTTTTTACAAGGGTTTACACGCAATGACGACCTCATCAAACCCGGAAGTCATCTTTCTCCTTGAAACGCACTAAAAAAAAAAAAAAAGAAGAAAAAAAACCCTCTTCTTCTTCTTCTTCTTCTTCTTCTTCTTTATCTTCTTACCTTCCGTGTTGCTGCGGCGTCTCCGGGTCGAGCCTGCTGCTGCTGCCGCTGCTGCTGCTGCTTGTCACAGACTGTCACACACACACGCGCACGCACCCACGCACGTACACACACACACACACACGGTCACATCTGCGCAGGTCCGCAGTCACTTTTCTGTGATTGGACGACGGCGCCCACAGTGTCAGATTGGACCAATCGGTGACACTTTGGGATTGTATATTTAAAAAAAAAAAAAAAAAAAAAAAAAAACCGGCAGGGAGGAGGCGGGGCGACGGTGAAGGGAGGGGCGTGGCTAATCTCGACCTGAAACGTGACGTCCGCTCCCTCCGCTGCGATGGCAGCAGCGGCAGCGGCGGCGGCAGCGTGAGATTGGATCTGGGTTTGTGGTTGACATCTGTCTCTAATCCCCGTTAATCCGTTCACAGGCTCCAGGGCTCAATCTGTGCTCCTCCAGCGGAGGTGCTTGCCTTCAGTAAACACGCCCACCACCAGGGGCTTGGATTGGCTCGTTGTGGAATATTAGAACGTTCTGTTAGAAAGACACGCAGTCGGAACCGAGGCAGGGCTGTCATTGGTTGAATGAGCATGACTCTACACGATTGTGTATGATCCATACCACCGTGGTGCCACTGACTGACAGAATTTCAATGGAGCTGACACCACAGGTCAATCCTGTACAACTGTACAACTGTACAACTGCACGCAATAACAATCCTCCTCTCAACCACTGCCATTTCATAAAGGGGCAATAAAACATTCATTTATACGCCAACATGAAGCACATTATAAAATCATCAAACTGTCTTTATGATGTAATTACCTTGTTTTCCCTTCCCTACCATTTTTGTTTTTACATACTTTATTTTTTAATTAATATAATGTTTCTCCGTTGTGTGATTGGTAAAGGTTTCTTTTCTAAATGTGTGATTAGTGTCGAGCTTTGTGAGATAAACCCTGCTAACAGCGTCAAAAAAAAAAAGAAAATCTATTTCTTTAGCTTTTGTTATTCCTCCAGGTGGCGCTCTCCTGCAGAAACAGCACACACAGCGACTGAACGGGCCTCGTCAGACAGAAACCGACCGTTCACTCATTTCATCAGTGCAGCAACTGCCCATGCTCGCGCTTCAAACGAGGAAAAGGCTCAACTAATGTCAACTAATGTCCTGTCCCCCTTTAGACCAGAAGGTGGCGACATTGACCTGCGGCTTTACTACGGATGCCGTAAACAGCAGCGAGCAAAACATGTAGGAGCAAATAATGATAATTGTAACCTGAATCACTGCGAGATTATGGGGATGATAATCCAAGTAGTTGGTTCGTAACATTCGAGCTCGGTGAAACAGGGATTATACGTCTCTGTAACCGTTTCAACTGCAGAACATCCAACGTGACACATTTTTCTGTGAACTTTTGGGGGAAAGAATCGACGTCCACCTGTGCAAGTGCGCCCTGAGGAGACCTCTGATCATCAAAGTGCTTCCTGTCACGTACTGAAGTTTAAAGAACCTTGAATAACAAAACGGCCTCGGTGGGAACTCTTTAACTCTTCCACTGTAATGTTACTCGTTGGTGGAACTCAACGTTAAAGGACTGTGAAAGAAACAAAAACTGCGCTACCCTTTAAAAAATGTGGTTGTTTTTTTTGGTTTCGTTTTTTAAATAAATGGAAATAGAGGCAAGAAGGTTGAGGGTTCCATTCCGGGGCCCGGACCTGGGACCGGACCTGGGACCTTGCTATGTGGAGTTTGCATGTTCTCCCTGTGTCTGCGTGGGTTCTCTCCGGGTTCTCCCTGTGTGTCTGCGTGGGTTCTCTGCGGGTTCTCCCTGTGTGTCTGCGTGGGTTCTCTCTGGGTTCTCCCTGTGTGTCTGCGTGGGTTCTCTCTGGGTTCTCCCTGTGTTTCTGCGTGGGTTCTCTCCAGGTTCTCCCTGTGTTTCTGCGTGGGTTCTCTGCGGGTTCTCCCTGTGTCTGCGTGGGTTCTCTCCAGGTTCTCCTGCATGGGTTCTCTAACCCCCCCCCCACTGGTGTAAAGCATTGACGGATACTCAAGAGTTTTTCCACCTCAGGCACAACACAATAACCTAAAGTTCAGGATTGAGACCCCAAACCAGGAAAATCCTCTTGGATCCCCGAAATAAAGGAAAAGTCCAGTCAGCTAATGTTCTGTTCTGCTTTATGGACCAGCAACGTGGTGATTTTCCAGAGGCTGAACGGTCCACGATCTCATAAACACCAAGAAGCAACGCATGGAGAGAGAAAAAAAAAAAACCCATTGTAACCTCAATGACTGATTAGGAGATTATGAGGAGGAGGATCGGAATTGTTGCCCTTATAACATTGCGGCTTAGTTAAACAGGGATTACTCATTGCGCTGTGCGTGTTTCTGCAATCATTTCAATTGCAAAAGATCTAAAAATGCGACAGTGGAATTCAAAGAGTAAAACACGCCGGCGGAATTTCAGTCGTTTTTTTGTTTTTTTTTCCCAGTCGCCCTGCACAAACTCACCGTCCTGCTTGACTCGAGGCCTGTCATCAGCATCATCAGCGGGCAGGACAGCGGGAATAAAGGCTCAGCCTGCAGGCTGCAGCCAAGACCACCGGACACTGCTGAATGAGTGAGGGAGTGAGGGAGGAGGGAGAGGAAACAGCGCGTACGCACCGGACAAAGGAGCAGGAGCAGCTCCTTTCAGAGGCCTTTAGCTTTAAATACATTACACACACACACACACACACACACACACCACCATGAATCACATTCAGGCCAATGTGCGCAAATATTTCTACAGCCTTTGAGGTTGGCAGCACTGGAGCCAATAAACCAACCTGCCGCTCAAGACCAAACAGGAAGTGAAGGTTTTCTGCCAGGAGTCAGTAGTCTGAGAATAGAATTATAAAAAAGAAAAGTCTTATTTCAGTGCTAAATCTTATTTCCACTGGTTCGATACGTAGACGTTCTGTATTAAAGGACTTCTTTTTTTTTCTTTTTCCTTTTGTGTGCCTTACATGTCTCACTTTGAGGAAATTTAGAGCGTGCAAAATGAGCACGGGTCAAAGGTTGCCCCGCTCACTGGGGGTCCATTCAGATGCTCAACAAGCAGCGTTCGAACTGCAAAACTGCTTTTGTGTGGCGCAGGTTCAGAGCGTGGTCACTGGTCTGAGTGTGTGTGTGTGTGTGTGTGTGTGTGTGTGTGTGTAACGACTGCCTTGTACAGGACGTAATGGCATCTCATGCACCCCCCCCGCCCCCCCACACACACACACACATGCCCCGGGGGGGGGGCACTCTCTGTGCTCGTCCCCACGTTACATAACAACTCTCATTGTGAGCTCCATCATATCACAGTGAACATTCACCTCAGAGGGCATCACGTCCACCTTTGACCGCTGGTGTGCTTTTGTGAGGCGAGGGCGGAGGAAGGGGGTGGGGGTGTGTGTGTGTGTGGGGGGGTTCTCGAGGTTGGATCTCCTGTCGGGATTCCTTTGACCGAAAAACGGCCGCCGGCGTGGAACCAAATCCCGCGGGTCGGAATCCACTCCCAACTTACCGGATTTGGCTGCTGCAAATGTTGTGGGGGTCCAACTGGGAGCTGTGGTTTCCAGCTTCAAAATAAAAACAAAACATGCACACGGAAATACAAGTGGTGGGACTTAAGTATGGCCTTTGTACTTAATTAATCGTAATTAATCGTATTTTAATCGCATACAGATATATTGAGTAGCCGACTCTGCTCGGTTGCTTTCGGTGCTCTTTGATGTTATCGTTAGCCAGCTGCTTTGCTTTGTTTAGGTGGTAAAATATGTTAGATTTAAAAGACACTTCTTAAAAGAACCTCTAGCCCACATCCTGCAGCGCCCCCATCTGGTTTGGTGCTCGCGGTGACTATATTCTCTCTCTCTCTCTCTCTCTCTCTCTCTCTCTCTCTCTCTCTCTCTCTCTCTCTCTGCTGTTTATTAACAGGGATAAGTGACATTTGAAAAAAAGTCCTGCAATTTACCTTCAGGATTCTTAAAGCTTCACCTTTGCCACCCCGCGCCAGATGCCCCTCTTGTGATTGGCTGGACCATACGCAGCAGCTGGATGAATTTAATATGGAGGAGACGGTGTGTGTTTGCACAGTGCAGCCCAACCCCTCACCTCAAATAAATGAAGTGGAGTGCTGTGATGCTCTGCTGGTAGTTTATCTCTGATTAATGTTTTTTCAACTCATCTATTGGATTGGAAATAACCAGAAAAATCGAGAACTGGACAGTTGTTGTTGTTGTTGTTGTTGTTTTTTTAATTTTTATTTTATTATGATTATGATCATCATTAATATTTCCACGTGAACCATCACGCACGCGCACACCAACCTCTGACGCTCCACTGGTATTGACAAACATCAGCTCAAACCTTCCCACATGTGAACAGCGATTGAAAACAGACATGAGAAACAAACATCAAGAAAACACCAAAAGCACGACAAAAGTTGAAGTTACTTCACAGCTAATCCACTGACGGCAGGGCAGAACAAAAACAAAAACAAAAACAAAAACTCAGAGAAAAGCTCCTACAACATCTTCTCCTCGCGCTCCCACGGGACCGGGTCCTGCTCCTCCTCCACGTGCGTGTTCCTGCGCCCGGTCCAGAAGTGCTCTACATCCGGGAAGGTCTTCTCCGCCTCAGCCTCCGCCTCCGCCTCCGACGACACCTCGTTGGCTACGGCGACGGTCCCGGCTTCGGCCCCGTTGCCCTCCGCCTTGACACACTTGTTGCCGGCCGACGGCGGCCGCTGCCTGGAGCCCCGGCAGGTGGCGACGAACCAGAGGGTGGCCAAGCCCTGGCGCACGTCGTCGTACATGGTCATGAGGATGACCGGCGAGAGAGCGCTGCACGCGTACAGCAGCACCTGCGCGAAGATGACGAGCCCCAGCGGGGGTCTGCTGGAGCCCAGGCGGCTCCAGGTCAAAGTGGCCCATTCCGGCAGCAGCATGAGGCCCAGCGCGCCGCTCAGGCACAGCAGCACCAGGGTCACTTTGCTCTGGCGCTGCGGCTCCAGCTCCGGCGTGTGGTTGACCGCCGCGTGCAGCGCCCTGGTATGGTGGCCGAGCGCGAGGACCACCGGCAGGGCGAAGGCCACGCACGGGTACACCTTGTAGAACAACGCCATGAAGTCGGCGGCGCACGCCGGCACCTGCGAGACGCACACGGCGTCGCCGCCGCCACGCTGCACCACGGAGGCGAAGAGCAGCTGCGGGACGGGCAGCACCATGGAGCCCGTCCAGATGAAGGCCAGGGCGCCGTGGACCCACGTGGGGCCAGCGGAGC
>NW_027466167.1:245000-267500 GCF_046127955.1 Nelusetta ayraudi
TGTGTGTGTGTGTGTGTGTGTGTGTGTGTGTGTGTGTGTGTTTGAGAGAGAGAGAGAGAGAGAGAGAGAGAGCCATGCTCTGGATCTGCTGCTGCAGGAAGTCGTTTTCAGGCATCATGTGAAGCCATAAATGACTTCCTTTATCAAAAGGGCAGCCTCCCTCCCTCCTGCCTGCAAAACAGCAAATAATTAATGTCAGGACTTTTTTTCCTTTTTTTTTTTTTTTTCATACTGCGAGTACGTGAGGGGAGGGGCTCCTATTTTTACCCTGGGAGAGAGAGAGAGGGAGAGAGAGAGAGAGAGAGAGAGAGAGAGAGAAACCTTCAGACAGGTTTCACACATTGACTGAATGTCTTATTGACTGGCAGCTTATTTAAGGGAGCGGCCCTCAGGGGCCCTCAGGCGACCCCCTGCTGTCCCGCCGCCCTGATTGATGGATCAATGATCACGGTGCTGTTTCCGGCTGGGTGGGACGGCAGGAGGGGGAAGAGTTTTAAACTCACGTCTAACCGCTTTGACTGGACCATGATGGTTGTCATGTGACCAACCAGCTGTAAGTCTGCAGACACCACACACAGTTACAAAGCAAAGTGAGACATGACCGCAAATGTTTTTTTTTTTTTTTTTTTTTTTTTTTTTTTTAACTCTGTTTTCATTTTCTTTCTTTGTTTTTTTTGTGGTGAATTCTAATTGAAGTAGGGCCTGAGCCCCAGCGATGAGACCAACTCTGGACCACAGCAGGTCTATTGACGGGGCCAAAGACCCTGTTGTAGTTCCAATTGTTTATTATGGTTCTGCTGAGTAAAGTAAGAGTATGTAGATTCTTTATTGTTTTTCAACGAATAAGAAAAACAATCCCATATGTCCTCACCGAGATGTTTTAAAATTCAAAATGCAAGCTGACTTGCTGAAAACACGGGAGTAGACTGCCACCATGTGGCGGAACGAGGAAGAGAACATTTTTGACCACGATGAGCTTCGGTGCATTAACCTTTTTGCATCTTTTGACTTGCCCTGCGATGAACTGGCGACTTGTCCGCGCCAGGGTGTCAGTCTGCCTTCGCGCTACGACAGCTGGGATTATACAGAAAAAGAAAAAAAAGACCTGCCTAATATATCTTTATTTATATTTAAATCAACTGGACTTCATTGTACTCCCAATAGTTAGTTGTAAGCAGTGGTTTCATGCTTCTCATTCCAGATCTTTTTTTTTTCTTTTTCTTTCTCTCCCTGCCTCAAATTTGCAATGAAATAAAAGGCTCTCTTCTTCATACTGCAGTAATACCGTCGCACCACCACCAAGTGGCAGCAGAGTCACTTGAATGCACTCGGTGTCATTTCGCCTTTGTCATCTATGTCATCCAAAGAGTCACCAGAAAATGTCAGAAACAGAGACATCTTGTTGACCGAAGGTTTGCTCTTTCATTTTATTTTGAAATTTCATTCTAAATCTAAATTCAAACGTAAACGACTGAATGATTACGACCGCATGATGAACAACGACCATGAAAACAAACAAACAAACAAACAAACAAAAAACACACAACCAGTGACATTAGTATTGGGGACCTTGTCCTCGTTCATTGGATACATTCCGAATGTGACGTCACTTCACTTGTACGTTGAATCGTTATTGATAATGGAACACATGGCCTTTATTTCATGAAAGACAGGCGCTTGAAGGAAGACGAAACGCACACACACACACACACACACACACACACACACACACACACACACAGATTAAAGTTTGCCAGCGCACCTTCCGCAGCCTTTGTGTGTTTTTGTTTACGGCGCTTCCCCCCCCCCCATCGCGATGACTTGTACCTTACCGCCTTTATGCGCGCGAGGCCGCGCTAATCTTGTTCTCTATCGGCGCGCGTGCATACTGAAAAGGAGGACGTGGGGGGAGGAGGGGGTGTTTGTGTTGCGTCGGCGGTGGCGGCGGCTTATCGCGATGGATGCTGCCCCGCGGGGGTGACGTCGACTTTGCCCATTTCCCGCCGTGAATGAGGTGGAAGCGCCACTTCAGCCACGTGACCGGCGGAAATCTCCCGGGACCAATAGGTGCCGTCGCCGGCTGGAAATGGGAACAATAACGCGGAAGGGGAATAAAATGAAGAGTTCAATTGGGAGGCGATTAAAATGAATGGAAGCTTTGACTAGATAAGACACATACCATTTCCTCATCTATTTAACATTCATTGAATTGAATAATCCGCTCTTATTATCGTAAATAGTCTGCATATTTACCCTGAATATGCTAATTTATGTTTGCTGCAAGGCCTCGGCCGCTTAATAATTTATTTTTTTTTCCATCAGTGCATGCATATCTCCGCTGCTGTCTCCTATAGCTATTTTTTTTCTGAGGTGAGGTGGGGAGAGCGAGTGGGGTGAGAGACCTAGACAGTGAGTGGAGGGCCCCCGCTGCTGCTGCTGCTGCTGCTGCTGCTGCTGCTGCTGCTGCTCATTGTTTCTGTAACTTTCCCCTTCATTTTTTTAATTTTTTTTTTTTCACTTCTTCTGCACTTTAGCCCCCGGGGGCCAGCCGAGTTACATTTCAATCAAAAGATTCATTGTAAAGTCATTATCCCAAACTAGGTGCCGATAATTGGCTGTCATTTTTTGCATGGCGGCGCCACTCTGGCTCTGGGGCAAATGACTGAGGCCTTATCTTTCACTTTTAGGCAAAAATAATGGACAATTTATCATTAATCTTCTCTGCGAAATAATAACAAGTTAAATGTCATTCCCCGTGTCGTGCCTTACAAATAAAATTGTTGCTCTGGGCCTGGAGTGATCACTGGCTGACCTCCTCCACTACCTCCTCCTCCTCCTCCTCCTCCTCCTCCTCCTCCTCCTTCCCCTTCTCCTCTTCCTCCTCCACTACCTCCCCTCCTCCTCCTTCCCCTTCTCCTCTTCCTCCTCCACTACCTCCTCCTCCTTCCCCTTCCCCTTCTCCTCCTCCTCCTCCTCCTCCTTCCCCTTCTCCTCTTCCTCCTCCACTACCTCCTCCTCCTCCTCCTCCTCCTTCCCCTTCTCCTCTTCCTCCTCCACTACCTCCCCTCCTCCTCCTTCCCCTTCACCTTCTCCTCTTCCTCCTCCACTACCTCCTCCTCCTTCCCCTTCCCCTTCTCCTCCTCCTCCTCCTCCTCCTTCCCCTTCTCCTCTTCCTCCTCCACTACCTCCTCCTCCTCCTCCTTCCCCTTCTCCTCTTCCTCCTCCACTACTCCTCCTCCTCCTCCTCCTCCTCCTCCTTCCCCTTCTCCTCTTCCTCCTCCACTACCTCCCCTCCTCCTCCTTCCCCTTCACCTTCTCCTCTTCCTCCTCCACTACCTCCTCCTCCTCCTCCCCTTCTCCTCTTCCTCCTCCACTACCTCCCCCTCCTCCTCCTTCCCCTTCCCCTTCTCCTCTTCCTCCTCCACTACCCCCCCCTCCTCCTTCCCATTCCCCTTCTCCTCTTCCTCCTCCACTACCTCCTCCTCCTCCTCCTCCTCCTTCCCCTTCACCTTCTCCTCCTCCTCCTCCACCACCTCCGCCTCCTACACCTTACCGTCCTCCTCCCCTTTCCCCTTCTCTTCCTCCTCCACCTCCGACAACTCTTCCTCCTTACCCTTCACGTCCTCCTCCTCCTCCTCCTCTTCCTCTTGCTGCTCCTCCTTCCCCTCCTCCTTTTCTGGCCACTCAAGTTTGCGTGCTCTACTGTTTTGCGATCCCCACACTGTCCTATCAACTGGAAAAGGCAGTCACGCACACCGTTAGCACGACCTTTAACGTGATTATTAGCGCGTTTGTCTTCGGCCGTCCATCCAGTGACGTTTGTCAGCAGCAGACAATTCTTTCGTGGGCTTCACTCACCTCCTTCAACACGAACCCACGCTGGCTAACTGTTGCCAAGAAGAGGCCTGACCATGAGTTGGAAGACGACCTTCGACGCCCCCCCCCCCCCCATCACTCTAACGTCTTCTTTATTTCACACCGCATTCTGTCTCTTTGCCCTCACCTTTGGCTCTAACAGCCTCTAACCCGCTCCCAGGGCCTCATCAGTAAACAGGGCGAGGCAAATGGTAGAGTGAGAGGCTGACATCAGCGGAGGACGACACTCATTCCCATTCGTTTATGGGATTAGTGTGGGGGGTGGCGGCGGGCAACGACTCGCTTGGCATTCAGAGGCAACTGTGGCCGGAGCAGAAGCTGTTTGAACAGGGATCAATTGTCAATCGGCGGCGCGGGGGGCCGAGGACGGGAGATTACCCAGGATGCACGGCTCCTCCTGTTGACAGACGGCCTCGGGGAGCCCGGCAATGAATGCACGCCGACGGACGCCTTTGGCTTTGACTCTGGCCGCCGCTGCGCCCCAGATTAGAGTCCCGCTCATCGGGCGGATTACCGCTGTTTACGTCTGCAGTGTCGCCGCCGCCGCCGCCGCCATCGCCGACCCCTGACCCCTGGCCTCCACAGCGCAGCGACATTAGGAGCTGCGCATGGGTCACTGTCGCAGAAAGACGCAAATCAGCTCTCACACACACACACACACACACACACACACACACACACACACACCAGACTCCCGGGATCCAATATGGTGGCCAATTCATTTCAATGGATTCGCGAGCTAGCTAGCTTGCGCTGACGCCGAAAACGTTTTCGGGCTTCCGCATTACGCTGCCAACAACGGGCCTGCAGCAGTCGTGTCGCTTTCCATCAGGACTCTTTCACAAACGTGATACACCAGGACGCATCAGCCAATCAGAACGACTGGAGACACAGCAGCAAATACAACGCACAATGGAAATTTAAAAAACAAAAAAAAACAAAAAAAAAATATTTTCTAGCCTTTCTATTTTTTTTGGGGGGGGGGGATATTAAAAGTCCATGACTTAAAGGTCTACAATAGAAAGATGCATGATGAACTGCGTTTTAGGTCAAAGGTCATCCTGCCACTAGTTTTACAGTTTCTTTTTGTATAGTGGTCTAATGGGAGGAAATGCTTTATGGGCT
Organism: Nelusetta ayraudi; assembly: GCF_046127955.1. Taxonomy (NCBI): domain Eukaryota; kingdom Metazoa; phylum Chordata; class Actinopteri; order Tetraodontiformes; family Monacanthidae; genus Nelusetta; species Nelusetta ayraudi. The sequence continues at coordinate 250,002 of NW_027466167.1, forward strand.
GCGTGGGATTTTTAGGTGTAGTACCGCAAGTGACCACCTTAGGAAGGGTTCAGTTCAGTCCAGTTCTTATCAACTATCCATGACAGCGTCTCATAGTATCACAGCAAAAAAAAAAAACAGCGTTTCATTCGATTAGTACGACACACTGGTGAGCAGGTGGCTGTTTGGCTTTAATCCGTGAGTTTGATGAAGGAGGAAGGAGGAAGAGGAGTCGGCCAAAAATAATCATCGCCGTCGATTGTCATAAGTTGACTCATCGACTGCGATGTTGACGCGGTTGATTCAGATTTGACCTCAACAGGAATTGAAAATGTCCCCGGAATGATTATGTATGAGGAGAAAGAGGCCATAACCCCGCACCCCCCCCCCACCCCCCCCATAACCACATCTGTTTGTCAAACTTGAGCTCCGAGGCTGAGGACAGACCGGGGAGTCGAAGGGCAGGTTGAAGGTCACCGCAGGCCCCGGCAGAGCAAACAGCCTGTGTGTAATCCTGACCTTCGCTGGCCAGAGTTGAGCGTCACGGTTAAGAAGCTCCAGGAAGTGGCCGGCACGCCGTGGACGTCCTCGAGAGCAGAGGGGCACAGGAGGGACAGAGAGCTGCTGCAAAGCATTCTGGGAAGGAGGACGACCGGTGCAGAAGAAGTGAACCAGTGGCTCCATGAAAACAGGGGCGAGTTTAAGCAACTTGTTTGTTGTGTGGGGGGGCGGGGGGGTTTAATGCAAGGTGTACATTTTAAAACTTTATTTTATTTTTATTTATAGATTCAAACGTCTTGTAAAATAAAACTTTAACAGTCATGAAGACAAACACAAGTGGAATTACACAACTGTAACTTTAAAAAAATATGTATAATAATAATAATAATGACCGTTGAACGTTGGTGTTGACGTGACGTTCTGTCAGTTTGAATCTTTATATGTAGATTTTATTTTTTTGTCTCCCCGCCCAGCCGAGGGCCCAACACAATCTGGACAGAGATCTTTTAAAGCTGCCTTGAAAACGCTCTTATTTAGAAAGGCTTTTGAGTGGAGAGGAGAGTACGCTGGTGTTTGTTTGATCGCCGCATCTCCGTCTGTGAGTGATGATTACGTTTTAATTGTGTTTTTATTTTTACACATATTTTGTTTTTATCTGTAGCACTTTGAAATTTCATAAATGAAAATTGCTTTATAAATCAGATGTTTTCGTGTGTTTTTAAAGCGATACAAAATATTTCAAGGTGCAACATTTAAACCAGGGAAGCGTTGCAAATTCAATTCAATTGTGTAGCATCTGAAGCCTGCAGCTTCTTTAAACTGTTCTCTCTCAGAGGTTCTGTAGGGGGCGCTGTGTGCTTTTCCCAGATACCCTGCTCTCCACTCTGATCCCCTCCTCCTCCACTGCTGCTGCTGCTGCTGGATTTGGAGAGGAAACATTTTTCATTTATCTCCATCGCTTCAGGTTCCTCTGTGTTCTCTGAATCAGTGAGTCACTTAAAAGATTCACAAACTGGCACCAAAGTGTGTGTGAAGTGTTTGGAACAATGAGGCTCTTTCTCAAGGCGACCGTGCACACACACACACACACACACACACACACACACACACACTGCTGCGGAGGGTCACGCTGCTCCTCCTGCCCTGCTGACCTGCGGGGGGTCAACGAGAGCGGCTTAACAAATCCAGACCTTATAAAAACACGGCCAGGAGCCCCTCGTGGGAATTAATCCTGCCCAGACAGCCACCGACAGTAAATTACAGGGGGGCTTACATGATTCCTGAGCTCCCGGGGGACGACAGAAAGCCGGGCCCTCGTCCCCCCCCCCCTGCTCGCTCGCTTGCTCCACTTCAGATCGCAGTCTCCCACTTTTGTTCCGGGCGAATCAAAGCGAGACGAGCCGCCGCGACGCTGCCGCATTGGAACGGTGCTGGGGAAAGGAGGCGCCGATCAGGCCAGGTAATTACATCAACAGTAATAACGATTACTGATGATAATGATGATAATATTAACTGTGATAATACGTTCAGCCAAATCCCAAAAAAGATCAAATAGAATCAGAGGGAGAAAAAGGCTGATGTCCTGTGTGGCTAAGTGTGAAATAAAAAAATAGAGTGAAAGGAAAACAGGGGGGGGGGGGAAATGGACCATAGAACAGAAACACATGGAAAAACATCCTGAAAGGTGAGAAAACTAAACTGAAGTCTTTCTGTAAGTTGATGAATTTGTTGAGGAATTTACAAGACCTTACATTGTCTTTAACTTAGTGGTTTAATGAGTAGTGGTTCCAAAAAAAAATCATTTAAAAAAAAAAAAAACTGTGACAAAAATTTCTTCTCACGTGGCAAAAAAAATAAATAAATTGTGCGTTCTGATCCAGCACGTGCGATACCATCCAGACGTCGACTTTGAACGTTGACCCGCAATTCAACCCACAAATAGTCTGACAATGTGACACACGCACCACAAACAACCGGACAATCTCACTGTATCAGCTCGTTCACGCAGACTGGGCGCCAAAACACCTGAACGCCTCGCAGCGGCGGCGGCGGAGGAGACGCGGCCTCGCCGCACCTGAACGTCCCAAAGGTTAGGAGAAAAGCAAGTCGCTGTCTGATCCATGTTGACTCAGCGGCCAAGCCAAGGCTCGCAGGCTAAAGTGTGTTTTCTCTCTTCTTGGCTCCTGAGCTCTTCATCAGGAGCCCGAGCGAGCCCTCCCTGCTGGGAGCAGATTAGCCTCTTCATGGGGGGGGAAGTGGAGCGCCAGGGAGGAAGTATCAGAGCAGGACAAACACAAGGACAAATCACTCGGCCGTCGCTTAATATTCATGGCAGACGAGGCGACGGCAGGGGACGGGGCTTCCTCGCAGGGCCTCCTTTGTTTCCAGAGGGTTGTGATGTCCAGGAGCTGCTGCTGAGATGATCTGAGCAGGCAGGGCAGCCTCGCAAAGCACCGCGAGAAAGAGATTAGAATCCACTCATTCTGCATGATTTGAATGCAACGCAGCTTTCCGACATTTAGAATGCCATTAAAGAATAATGTAACAAAAATATTATGTTTCAATCCATTTGTATGTTGTTATTATTATTATTATTATTATTATTATTATTATTATTATTATTATTATTATTATTATTTTATTTTTAAAAAATCTTGAATGTCCTTGTAGCCATAAATATTACGTCGTAGTACTGATTAACACTGATAATTCTAGATATAAATTATTATGATAATTTCTATCCAAATGCCTCATGACGTGAACTCCCCAAGCTTTTTTTTCCGCCCCCCACAGTAGCGGCACCGCCTTATTTAGTAGGGGTGGACGAGGAAAGAACCGAGGAAGACCTTCGCTAGCAAGTGGCTGCCGACGGCAGGTTGAAAGCGCTGACACGAAACACAACAAAACACAACACAACACAACACAACACAACACAACAACGTCAGGCTAACGACAAGCACTCAGGTAACAAGGTAAGATATCGGTGACCACCAGGGGTCGTGAGTGTGCGTTTTCACTGGCTGCGCGCGGTAGCTAGCAAGGAATACCGCACTAAATTTCATCCGGAAGTCGAATCCCCCCCCTCCGCGCCTTTTCCGGGCAGCACCAGCGTGAACTTCCTTGTTTGTGACGCACTAATAAGACAACAGTCTGACGCTTCCAAATAATAATATATGATAATATATAATATTGTTCTAAATGTTGCATTTATTTCATGTCTATAAGTCTGTCGTTGTCGACAGAATGAGGAATACCCTTGACTGCCTTGACGCGCGCTCGCGCTCGCGCTCTTCTATGGCCAGCAGATGGCAACACACACAAAGTCATGCGCGCTGAACAGAGAAGGAAGTCTTGACTTGAAGGAATCTGCTCCAAAACCACCCAGCCATGCTTTGTAAATACCCAGGCAGGGCGTTAATAGACGAACAAATTCCTCATCTATGAAATAAGATTTCATAAAAATATAAAAAAAAAAATAAAAATAAAAATAAAATAAAAATAAATTTAAAATTTTATTTTTTAAAAAAAAATTCAAAAAAAATCGTCATTCTTGCATCTCCTCCGCGGTGGCTCGTTGGTGCTGCTGATTGACAGCTGCAGGGGCCGGGCTGCGTCTCTTTCCCACGTGGCGCTCAGCCGCAGTTTAGCAGATAATTAAAATCTAAATGGGACAAAGAGCCACTAAGTCCGCGCTTAAGCGTTACAAAGGCAGAGCCCCGCAAACCCCCAGAGCCGGTAAACCAACACCGCAAAGACAAACACGCCGCTCCCCGCCAGCTGTCCCACCGCACACTGACTCTGCGGAGGCCGCGCGAAGAACGCGGGAGACGCGCCGCGTTCACTGGCGGTGGGACACGGGAGCAGCATTGAGTAGCTTACTTAAAACCCCTTGGCGTTGAGTGAGTGTCCAGCATTGTCGCTTTTAATTCAGCCATGCCGTTGTTAAGACAACCTTGATCTCAGGTGAAGCAGGTCAATCGGAACGTTTTGAAAGAGTAAAAGACTTGAAAAAAAAAAAAAATCAACAAGAGAATTATTTACTGTGAACTGTGTTTCAGGTCAAAGGTCGTTGTTATTTTGTACTGTGGCCTGACCCCCAATTCACACCAGAAGCATCAGTAGAATCGTTCAAAACCGCAGTGGATCTGGTTGATTTTCATCACAGTATATACAATGTGCTGGATTTTTACTGTGAAACATCATCAATGTGACACGTTGACTTCAACACTGTTTGGTTTGTTTGTCAAATAAAGCAGAGTTCACTTTAAATTTGAAGCTATGATGAATAAAAATGCACGTCTACTTTAAAGACCTGCATTTTGTGTGATACCAGCAGTTGGGTTTATTATTATTTTTCCTTTTTTTACACCCAGCAATACTTTGAGAAACTGTTGGGATGGCCAGAAGGGTTTTTGTTTCACTGCCATTTTTCTTCAAACACACGCAACACGACCTGGGTTGTCGCACGGTCTTGCAATCGTTGCGTTAACCAACCGAGCCGCTGCACTCCGATTGGAAACGCGTTTTGTGTGAGAGGGCGGCGCCGAGCGTTTTCCACGCCAACGCTCTGTGAACGCGCAGCAGACGCTTCTGGTGTGAATTGGGGGGGGGGGTAATGGGGGGAAAGTTTTTAGCTTGTAGTACCTCGAGTGGCCACTAGGGGAAAAAATTATTGCCAGCCTGGTATCCATTTCCTATAATTATGCATCATTAAGAGAGCCCCTGCGTGACTGTAACACAGTGCGTGAATGATTTATTATTGTATTGTATTATTATTGTATTAATGTAGGACAACACCTGAGACGTGATCACGAAGCTGAATGAACGTGAACTTCTAAACCCCTGAACCTTTGGTGTCACGCTTGAGGACGTGGATCAGAGCGGCACCGTGGAAGGTGAAGTAGCGTTCAAAGGGAAGGCGGCTGGAAAGACATCATCATCATCATCATCATCATCATCATTATTATTATTATTATTATTATTATTATCATTATTATTATTATTATCATTATTATTATTATTATTATCATTATTATTATTATTATTATCATTATTATTATTATTATCATTATTATTATTATTATTATCATTATTATTATTATTATTATTATTATTATTATTATGCGTGCTTAGCACTGTCGCCTCGCAGCAAGAAGGTTGCTGGTTGGATTCCTGTTTGGAGTTTGCTTGTTCTCCCTGTGTCTGCGTGGGTTCTCTCCGGGTTCTCCCTGTGCCTGCGTGGGTTCTCTCCAGGTTCTCCGTGTGTCTGCGTGGGTTCTCCGGGTTCTCCCTGTGCCTGCGTGGGTTCTCTCCGGGTTCTCCGTGTGTCTGCGTGGGTTCTCCGGGTTCTCCGGCTTCCTCCCACACTCCAGAAACATGCATGTTATTGTTAGTTGCTGGGAAGGTGTTGCCCATCAGTCTAATTCTAAGGAAACTGGCCCTTTAATTTGTCCTAATATGGTTTTCTCCTGTTTTTCCTCAGCCCGCATGCGATTCATCTCCTTCTGTCGTCGGATCTTGGGTGGGGGGGTGAGTTGGGGGGGGGGGGGGGGGGATAGGGGTGCAGGTCCGACGACAGACACCCGATCTCGTCCGTGCAGTCTAAATATTTGGATTCATAGAAAGCCCAGTAAGACCAGTATCAGCGTCCTAGTGACAGCTGCTGCCCAGCAGCCCAGGCGGAGTCCGACCAACCTGTGAGACAAGGCCGCACTCCTGCCGGCCGCTGCATCTTCTCCCAGGGACTAAACAAAGATGTTTGACCATCGAGTAGGAGGAACCACTGTGTGGGACTTTTGCTGACAATGTGACTGATTCATGTGGCTCGACCCACAGGGTTTTTTGGGGTTAGAATATGTGGGAATTGTAATCCTCTAAAATTATTTTAACATTGACTAGATGTTCAGTTGATGTGTTTTCTGTTGGGGGCCTTTGGCAACCCCCCCCCCCCCCACACACACCCCCACCCCCAACAACGCCTCCAATCTTAGCACATCAAACTGCTTTATAACACTAGCTACAACGGCGCTAATTTGGAAGTGGTCATTGAGCATTTGAGTCGTTTCCTCTCTAAACACACAGACAAATTCATTTCGCAGCTTCTTTGCCTTCTGTTCAGTGAAAAGCTAACTGTGAAAGTGTAACTGTTGTTTTGTATACAGAGTCGTCACACAAAGCGGGCAACGTTTCAATGTTTCATTTCTTGTCTTTTTTTTTTTAAATGATAATGTCTTACACATAATAAAAGAAAAACCTAAAGTCCAGTGTCTCAGAAAGTCAGAATGTTACTATAGACCAGGCATGGCCAAACTACGGCCCGCGGGCCGGACGTGTGTCTGTCCGGCCCGGGTGAAGGCAGTCATAAACCCCCCCCCACACCCCCGACACAATGCAGTTCTGTCATCTGGCCCATTGCAAATAAAGTTTGGCCACCCCTGCTATAGACCCATCAAAAAAAAAAAAAAAAAAAAGTTTTTTTTCCCAGCACAAATGTCAGACTTTTGAAAAGTTTGTTCCTGCACTTCCATCCACTCGCATCAGGTGAGAAGAGAAGCAGAGAGTCTCCGCCGGAGTCTCACGCGCCAGGCCTGAGTCCCTGATTTACTGGCAGTCACAGCTGTTGTTGTGCGACGTGTGTGTGTGTGTGTGTGTGGAGTGTGAGGGTGTCGTGTGTATTTGAGGGCCACAGCGTTTCATTACGTGGGTCGCGGCTGAGACACCGAGTCCTGATTAGGTTTCTAATGACACAGTTTAAACTCTAAGTAGGCCATTTGCACTGCGCTGCCTGGACCGGATCCACCTTCTGCGTTTGCTTGTGTGTGTGTGCGTGTGTGTGTGTGTGCGTGTGTGACACACGTGGATTAGCGGCGGCGGTGACGTAACAGCTGGCGGTGTCACGATGATCCGATATGAAGGTGCGAGCCTGATGATGAGCGGATGATTGACGGCTCGGCTCCCAGAATAGTGAAGGAATCTCTCTTTGATGGGGCCCATTTAAGCCCGGCAGAGGATCTCTCTGGCCCGCTCCACACCTCCACCCCGTAGAGGGCGGGCCGCAGCTCTCCTGAGTGGCGTGGATGACATCTAAATGAGGTGGATTATGGGCTGACACATGACGACGGCCTGTTCAGCGCCTCGTCGTCGGGGGCTCCTCAGCAGGCTCTCGTCTCGCTGTGTGCCGAGGTCGCAGCCTCACAATCTGTCTTTGGGTTTGGATTTGTCTTCCGCGTGCTCTGTGTTGTTGTTGTTGTTGTTGTTGATGTTTTGTTTTGTTCTTTAATTATAATATTTCCCTGAAAAGGTTTTTGCGCAGTCTGTTCAGATTAAGTTAGACCAGATCAGATAGACAGACTTTATTGATCTCCGGGAGAAATGTGCGTTTACAGCAGCTTGAAAAGGGAACTAGTTTAATAATGTTTTAAACTACAGTATAGAGAGGGATGAAAGTATATCACTGATATTACTAAAAGTATCAAATTCAAAATAGGGATAAAAAAAAAAAAAAAACCTTAAGATAAAATATGATACTTCCTGGATATGTTTCAGCTGTGCATGATGACAGTGAGTCACAGTTGCACAATGGGGGCAGTTAAAGAGAGTGAGAGGGAGAGAGAGAGAGAGAGGGAGAGGGAGAGGGAGAGAGAGAGAGAGAGAGAGAGCATCAGACACCTCAGGATGTTCAACATCAGGTCACAGAACCTTGATGCATAATTAAGGTTTTGTGTTGAGTTGTTAAGAAAAACTGCTTAACAAGATTATTAATGCCTCTCAGCGCGCGCGCGTGTGTGTGCGTGCGTGCGTGTGTGTGTGTGAACTTCTCATCCTCCTGACCGCTCTTCTCAGTCTCTTCTCAGTCTCTTCCAAAAGAGGGCGCCCTACCACTCTGCTCTTGTCTGCGCAGGTCGCGCTCACCCTCGCGCTGAAATGGGTGACGGTGAGATCGACGAAATGTGTTTTTTTTAACAAGGCGGTGTGATGTGATTCCCATATGTGATCTCCATACTGGTGTCGCCTCAGGCTGGCGAGGCAACAGCACACGCACTTCCTGCGTGATGGCCGTGTGCAATATATCCAAGTTGAGAAAGCAGCGGGTTCGGATGGTGCGACGCGTGAACAGTCGAAGGGATTCTTTACAAACAGGCATGCAGGAACGTTTAAGACAGAGTTTATTTATTTATTTATTTATTTTTTTAAAGTCACGTCACTTCCGAATACGTCAGTTAAAACCAAACAATTTAGAACCTCAGAGAAAGACGCTCAAAGTGAGTAACGGATTTAAAAATGAAAAAAGAAAACAGAAAGTAACAAGAGGAAGGAAAACTTATATGCTCGCACTCACCCCCCCCCCCCACCCCCCCCCCCCTCTGAAAATGACTGACGTTTCGTTTAGTAATTATGTGAGGACATGTTTTCCAGTTTTCACAGTGGCAAAAATCATTCCCGGCCCCCCCCCCCCCCCCAATACCTCCCCCTCCCCCCCCTCCTCCCTCCCTTATAGTGAAAATCAATTAGCCAGATATTATTAGTCTGAGCTGCCAACGTCGTCGGGCTGCCGTTTGGGGCCCGGATAGCTGGACCTGTACCAAGCAGCCAGCCAGGCAGGCAGGCAGGCAGGCAGGCAGGCAGGCAGGCAGCCTCAAGGTCAACAATCCTCACACAGTCATAACTCTGTCTTAATTGGCAGCAACCACAGTAATTCTTCCAGCGTCTTTTTAAAAACTCCCAGGAAAGCAAATGCAACCCAAAAAGTGGTGGATGCGCTGGGTGGTGGAGCTCCGCCTCCACCAGCCAGCACGGACGTGTTTCTCCTTCCCCACTGCAGGGACACATCACAACCTTTGCTTTGACAGCTGCTCCTCAGCCTCCCTCCAAAAAAAAAAAAACAACAACATCAACAACAACAATGAAAAAAAAAAAAAAAAAAAAAACTAATTTATTTCTTTGGACCTCATCAGCGCGCTTGGCTCAAATGAACTCCCAACATGGCTGAAACGTTGCGTGCAAACACTCAAACACAAACACACACACACACACTCAAACACACACACACACACACACTCATCTATAAATAATGCGACTGCAGCAGCAACGGACAAATGGAATTTCCAGGCGAGGCGATAAAGTGGATGTGGAAACATCCCCAACGCAAAACAAAGCCCCACGTGGGTTTCATTTCATTGCCAATGTATTGTTTTCCACCTGTTGTGTGAGTGTGCGCAGGTTGGCTGACGGACACACAGACTTGTGAAGAAGAAGAAGAAGAAGAAGAAGAAGAAGGGAAAAAAAAAACCCAGATTGCGGGAATCCGTCGCCCGCATTTTTTCGGCCTCCTCGCCAGTTCAAAGCGTGGCGGCGGCGAGGATCTCTGTGGCGGCGGCGGCGGCGGCGGCGAGGATCTCTGTGGCGGCGGCCACTTCAGAGTCTGTTTACTCCGTCTTTACCTGAGGGGAAAATCTCAAGTGTCCGCTGTCAAAACACCGTCGCAGAGTGAGAGAGAGAGAGAGAAATCACCACCGCACAAATCAGCTCGTCCGCTAATATTCATTCATACTGAATGTGGGCGGCGGTTTAGAGCAGGCGCGGGGGACCAGGCGCTGCCCGTTAAGATTTTTAATCTAGCCTGTCGAACTTGAAGAAATGATATTGATGGCCAGTAAGTCATAAAATAGCTGTAATTCATCTGTTTGTCAGTGTGGTCTTTTTAAAGAGTCATTTCAGTGAAGAGCTACATACTGGAGGGCAGGGGGCGGCCAAACTTTATTTGCAATATGGGCCAGATGACAGAACTGGAAAAGCGGTGATTCAACTCCTTTACTCCAGTAAAAGTAATAAAGTGCAGGTTCTGAAATGTGCTTGAGTAAAAAAAAAAAAGTCAAATTGTTTCTGTTTTTTCCTGCCATTAGCGAAAACAATATCTTTGTTGATCCTTTGGCGGACGAAAAGGAGACGTTTTGACGGAAAGACCAGAGGTCAGAGGTCGAGCATGAACATCTGGATCGGTTTTGAACAGCTTTGCTCCTCTCGTCATCACCACCAGTTCAATCGAATGAATCATCAGTGAAGGACTTTGAACATGATGTGTATCTTTTAGAGGCTTTTAACCACAAAAGTAACCAGCGTGTGTTTTCCACTGTAAGAAGTAAAAAAGTACAGATAAGTAAAGAGTCCTCATAAAAAGAAATATACTCAAAAAAAGTACAGATACCGGAACAAGAACTCGAGTACAGTAACAAAATATTTGTACTTCGTTACTTCCTCCCTCTGTGAGACCCCCCCCCCCCCCCCGCCCCCTCCCCTCCCTCTCAAGCCCCTTCCGGCCCAGCCTCGTGTTGCTGTGTTCGGTCCGGGCGTCGGTTCCGTGTATCCGGCCGACGCTCGAAGCTGCAACTTCCTCGTCCTGCCTGCAGCAGCGGCGGCGCAGGGAGGGAGGCGGAGTGACGTCGCTGCCCGCAGAGAGGCCCGTAACAGCAGCGGCGGCGGCGAGGTAGGTGGAGGCGAAGGGGGTGGGGGGGGACGGAGCACCGCTGCCGCAGAGCTCAGCTCGCCCCTGCTGCTGCTGCTGCTGCTGCTGCAGCTGCTGCCGCTGCCGCTGCCGACCACGGGACAGACGCACCGGGCCGCGGGAGCAGCAGCTGCCGGCAAGGAAGCGCACACAGGCGGCCATAAAATGCGGCACCGGCCGCCGAGCGGAGCTCCGAGCTGACGAGACGGTCCACGCAGTCCACAGCAGGGACATCGCGGCCGGACACCGCAGACGCCTCGTCCCGGCCCGGCCCGGCCCGGTGTGTGTGTGTGTGTGTGTGCGTGTGTGTGCGTGCGTGTGTGCTAGCAGCACCGACATGTCCTCCCCCTCCTCCGCGGCCGCCGCGGACGCGGAACCGCGGTGGCTGCCGACGCACGCCCAGGTGACGGTGCTGCGCGCGCGGGGCCTGCGCGCTAAGGGCAAGCAGGGCACGAGCGACGCCTACGCCATCATCCAGCTGGCCAAGGAGAAGTATTCAACGCGCGTGGCGGACAAGAGCACCGCGCCCGAGTGGCGCGAGGAGTGCACCTTCGAGCTGCAGCCCGGCGCGCTCGAGGGCGGCGGCTGCGGCGAGCTCGTGCTCACCGTCATGCACCGCGCGCTCATCGGCCTGGACGTCTTCCTCGGCCAGGCGGTGGTCCGGCTGGAGCACGTGTACTACCGCGAGGGCAGGAGCGTCAAGAACGAGTGAGTTTGCGTGTTGTTGATGTGTGCGCGCCCAGTCGGGAGCTGCGCGTGCACCCGCAGCATCATCAGCCATGACTTTGTGTTTTGTTTTGGTTTTTTGTTTTTTTCCCGGAGGGTGTGTGTGTGTGTGTGTGTGTGTGTGTGTGTGTGTGTGTTTGGGGGGGGGGGGGGGGAGTTGGTCGTCCCCGCCGCTTCCGGTCTACCTTCTGCCCCGCTGATAGGTGTTGCGATGGGATGTAAACACAGCTGCTGCAGCTGCTGCTGCTGCACCACCAGGCTCTGCACACCCGGTCCCCATCCCTCCGACAACCCAGCCCACGGCTCCAGCCCACGGCCCCACCCACCTCCACCCCCCCACTCCCACCGCCTCCCCCTCCCACCGCAGCCTTCCAGAAAGTTCACCTCCGTTGGCTAGCTGGCTTAGCTGGCTAGCTTGGTTCAGCATAGGACAGGATGAGGTGTTTGTTTGTGTTTGTTTGTGGGAGGGGCCTGCGTGCGTGCGTGCGTGCGTGCAGGGATTACCGGCTGTCCCACTTTCTGAGATTATCTAACGGGTTCATGATTCCTGAAAGCTGCTGCCAGGTATTTCAGTGCAACGTGCCATTGTATAACACTGACCCCCCCCCCACCATCACCACCATCACCACCCCCACCCCCACCACCACCTCTGCTGTGTTTACACTCACCTTCTGCTCTGTGACCTGCATCGTCTCGAGCGGTGCCTCAGCCTCAGCTGCTCGGACTCCTGGCCCTCCTCACGTAGGCTGCCAGAGGTCAGTGGCTTTGGTGGCCATGGGAGCACTGGGAGCACTGGGAGCACTGGTCTAATGTGGGTCAGGCAGCAGCAGCAGCAGCAGCAGGTGTTAGTAGCAGGCGGGGTGATAATGCACAGGTGATCCGCCACCACTACCACCTCCTTCTCTTTGGAAGAACAAACACACAAACCAAACATTTTGACGCTAATGCTAAAAGCAGGAAGCCTCAACGCAAACAGACGGCGGGTGCACTGAGATGCTACTCTGCTTCAGGAAGTCGTCATTCTCTTTTATATAGGACAAGCTCCCTTTTTTTTTTTTTTTTTTTTTTCTTTTCTACCACCGGGACGCCGACGCCGCTGTTGTGCGTGCGTGTGCGCGTGTGTGCAGCGCTAGCTAGCTGCCCTCCCCCGGGCCCTTCAGCTCGCCGACGCAGCAGTTGACTTTTGAGTCTGCAAGAGTCTCGATCACAGTTTCGCTTTTGCTCAGCCGCCGCTGCTGGTTGCATCTCTGCAGGAAATGTTGCTGTTTCACACTCCCGACTGCTGGGTGTGTGTGTGTGTGTGTGTGTGTGCACGAGCTGACATGTGTCGACTGTGAAGGTTTCCTGTGGAGGTTTCATCGGATTCGATGGCCTGAGAGCCCCCCCCCCCCCCCCAACAGTTAAACGTCGGTTTAGTTTAGCATAAGTTTAATTTGCTATGACTTTAATTCTACTTTTCAACCCTTCCATACCCCCATTGTTATCCTGAATTGACAGAAAATCAAACCAAATGTGTGTTGTGTGGCTTTTTTCAGTTGCTGGGTTTAGTCGGGTTTTTCAGTTGGGGTGTGAATCTTTGGGTGCCTCACAATTCGATTCAAATCAGTTATCCATCGAGCAATGGAATGCAGTCCATGGTGTGTTAATAATGAGGTAAACAAACGGTATTAAAGCAGAATACAGTTTATGCGGTACAATTTTTTTTTTTTTTTTTTTTTTTTTATTTGAAAGCTGTCAATCAACTGGTCCCAACCACGTAAACAGAACTTACTTACCACCGCTTAACTGAATGTATTCACCTGCGAGAGTGAGCAGGGAGACGGCGGAAACGGTGATAAGAAAATCAGAAATCAGTTTTAAGAGTTTCTTCTTCTTCTTCTTCTTCTTCTTCTTCTTCTTCTTCTTCTTCTCCTCCCCCCCCCCCTCTCCTCCTCCTGTCCTCCTGTCCCGCTGGCTGGTGCCGGCTCACAATGGCCCGGTTGTGTGAGAGGAGCAGGAGGGAAGTCGCTGACGTCAGAGTTCATGGCATCCAGATGTGGAATGTGCTCAGTGTCTGCTGAAGGAGGTCGGGGACTGATGATGATTTTGATGTCTTTTTTTTTTTTCTCGCTGATATCACTCACCCCTTACTGCTTGGAGGGATCAGCTGACCTGATTTCAAGAAATATAATGATAACAATAATAATAATAACAATAATAACAATAATATGAATATTAATATGAATAATTATAAGAAACTTGAGCTTCTTCCTGTAGAAGGGACGGGATCCTTGCGTGACCCTGCTTGGTTGTCAGCAGACAGAGCCAACATGCCCAGTAAGCTCACCTCACCTCCAGGCAGTGACGGCATCCGTGACCTGCGGGTGCAAACCATCCCAGCAGCAGCAGCAGCAGCAGCAGCTTTCTTCTTTCTCGGTTCTGGTTCTGGTTCTGGTTCTGGTTCTGCTCTGACTTTATTGGGCTATTGCTCTGCGCCTTTAAGTTGGACAGCTTTTCCTCGCTCACCAGGCAGAACGCAACTGGCTTGGTTGGCCCCCTCGGGAAAAGTGAACGCAATGTAGCTTTCATTGCGACGTCTTGAGCTCGCCCCCTTCCCCACCACTCATCCTTGGGCCTTCATTTGGGTCAGAATGTTCTTCAGGACCGGAGGGACCTGATTGAGCACTTTTTCTTTTTAAAGATTTATCCATCGCGTATCACTGCCGCTGTCCCACTCAACGCTTCGTTTAAGCCCCTCTCCCACTGGCCAAACAGAACCCGATTTAAACCCTCGAAGAACGGGCTTTTGGTGGCAGTGGGGAAGGCTCGCCAACTGGTCTCGTCAAACCCGGATCAAACAACCCGACAAGCGAAGCCGCGGAGGTGCGCGCGTGCTTCAAGTCCGCTATCCGCTATCAGCGACTTGGACTTCATGGGCTTCCGGAAGGAGATTCAGATCATTTTTTTGTCAGCAGTGCACTTCCTGTGTTTCGGCCCCTCGTCTGAGTGTCGGAGGAGGAAGTTCAGCCGTCCTGGAATGTTGACTTCACCTCAGCTGCAGGGCGGAGGTCTGCTGGAAGTCCCAATCCACCGTTGGGAGAAGTGGGTGGGAGCATTGTGGCTCCTCCTTCTCCTCCCCCCACTCTTCCTCCCCCTACCCTCCCCCCTTCTCCCACTCCTCCTCCTCATCCTCCACCACCTCCAACGCTTCCTCCTTCTCCCTCATCTCCTCCACTTCCACCACTTCCACCCCTCCTGTTTTTTTTCCCTGAGCTGGTGGAAGGAAGATCAGCAGGTTCACCACTCTCCTTTGTTTCCCCTCCCGGCTCGCTCACAATAAAGACGAGTGCATTCCAAACACGCTGCATCATGGGAGTGTGTGTGTGTGTGTGTGTGTGTGTGTGTGTGTGTGTGTGTGTGTGTGTGTGTGTGTGTGTGTGTGTGTGTGTGTGTGTGTGTGTGTGTGTGTACGAGTCTGCGTGTGTTGCTGCTGCAGTAGCTTTTGAGAAGCTTGATTTTCCATCCGTCACCCTGCCAGGCGTGTTTTGCTGTCATCCTCCATTCAATTCATTTTGGTGCTTGACTTCCGGTTTGGTTTGAGCAGTGCAGGCCTCCCTCCCCCGCTAACTAGCTAGCGCTAGCTAGCGGGGAAGAATAGTAACCCCCAAAAAAAATGCATAAATGAGCTTTTTTTAATTAATAGGAGCCCTTTTAGCTGAACCTTCTGTCAGGATGATGATGATGATGATGATGATGATGATGATGATGATGATGATAATTGGACGGCGTGGATCACATGACCTGCAGTGGTTTTTGGTGATATAGGAAACACAAACACACACAAGCACACAAACATCACTTCCTGTCCCTGAAATAATGAGAGCACGCGTCAAAAACTAAACATTTTAAGTGATCTCAAATCCTTGGATTCACACAAGGGGGGGGGGTAGCTTGAATAACTTGGTTTTCACTAAACAGGTAAACGGCACTTTTTCCCGTTTCTCCGAAAAATCCCATTGTGGCCCAGCAGTCAAAAAGCTTTGCCCCACTCCTGGTCTAGGGACAGCCAGCAGCTGTTGGCGACGCTGACCTCTGAACCCTTGTGTGTGTGTGTGTGTGTGTGTGTGTGTGTGTGTGTGTGTGTGTGTGTGCGTGTGCGTGTGCGTGTCCACAGGTGGTACCGGCTCAACTCCAAGACGGGCAAGAAGGAAAAGGAGCGCGGTGAGATCCAGGTGAGCGTGCAGTTCACCCGCAACAACCTGACGGCCAGCATGTACGAGCTGGCGATGCAGGACAAGGGCGCCTTCGGCTTCAGCAAGCTGCGGGATCGCATAAAGCTCCAGCGGCGGCAGCGGCCGGCCGGCGCCGACGGCCAGGCCGAGGCGGCCGACCCGGTGGCGGTGCCGCAGCCCAGCAGCTACGACTCCCTGTGCCGCGTGCGGCAGCGGCTGCCCAGCGACGGCGGCGGCGAGGAGGACTACGAGGACGACGAGGGCGGCGAGGTGCGGCGCAGCAAGATGAGGAGCTTCTTCCTGCGCGGAAAGCTGCGCAAGTCGTCGGACACGCGCTCCTCCAGCACGTCGCTGGGCTCCGAGAGCAGCGAGTCGTCGTCGCGCGGCGGCAGCCTCAGCCCCACCGCGGGCATCAGCGTGGTGGTCTCGGACCTCTCCAACTCCCCCAGCAACAGCAGCAACCTGACGGCCGACTGCAGCCCAGGTCAGTTTGCCAGTCAGGAACTCACTCGCTCGCTAGCAGGGTGGTTGGGAGCACTCCAGGAATGTAATCCCAACCACGGATTACTCCAAAAAAGTAATCTAATTATTTTATTATTGTAAAACTATTTTCTGTTTCAATTCGATCCATTGCTAATTAATTTCAGTTCAGAAAAGATCAAGTAACAGCGGAGGTGCTATTCATGTCAACGCCCCGCCCCCTCAGTGAACTACCAGTCGCCCAACACCTGCCTGTTTACCTGACACGCATCTAAAATCAATGGAAAAGAAAACCCAAACCACCCTGGGTCTTTTCACCCCTCAGATCACTCGGCCAACATGTCGCCCAAGTCCTCCTCCTCCCTCCAGTGTGAGTTTGGCGACGACGCCGGCGAGATCAGCATCGTGGTGCCTCAGCTCTTCAACGGAGGCCACGCCCCCAGCGTCCCGCCGCAGCTGCCGGACCCGGGCTCAGGGAAACCAGGCCCGTTCCTCGTCCCAGGACTCAAGCAGAAGCCTTTGACTCTGTCGGCGTCCCTCCAGAACCTCAACCTGCGTGGCCCCGCCCACCTCCACGCCACCGCCGCCACCACTGACGCCCGCCGCTGGTCCTTCGACGAGCCAGGCGAGGAGGAGAAGGCGGCCATAGTGGCGGCGCTCGAGAGGAGCGGCCCCTTGGTGGCCGAGGAGGAGGAGGAGGAGGAGGAGGAGGAGGAGGAGGAGAAGAAAAAGGAGGTGGAGGGGAACTTGTTTCCTTCAGGGAGGAGCCTGGAGTCTGGGGGCCGGAGCCACAGCCAGGAGGGGGAGGAGTCTGGAGTGGCCGGCGACGAGGAGAGACACAGAGGCTGGTTCGGCTCCAAGGAGTCGCACAGCAAACCCAGGTGGGTGAGAGAGGCACACACACACACACACACACACACACACACACACACACACACACACACACACAAACTAGTTCCTGGGGAAACCCAAAGGTATCATATCCCCTCATCCGCTCAAAAAAAGAAAACAAAATCTGACTCCTTTTGACAGGGAGTGCACTAGGACCCTGCAGAATCAGCCTGGAGCTGAAATCAACAGTCAGTCAGTGCAGTGAAACAA